>NC_045543.1:18886592-19196592 GCF_009769535.1 Thamnophis elegans | reverse complement strand
GGAGATCATTGAGCCAGAAGAGCAGTGGTGGGTTGCAGGCGGTACGCCCTGGTACAGGCGTACCGGTGCGTGCCTGAAACACCAGGTAGCGTTCCAGTACGGTGCTCCGGAGGGCCCGCCCACCCGCCCGAGCTCCTTACCTGTATTTGAGCTCTTCGGCGCTTAAGCGCACGGAACACACGGTGCCTGCGCGATGCTCCGCCGAGCAGCTGGAGTGTCATGGAGGCTCGCAGAGGCATCGCAAGAGGTAAGGATGCATGCGTGCGCTACGCGTATGCACATGTGTGCGTGCACACTGCGCACATTCATGTAGTGGACGCCAGGCCCCGTTGCAACTGTACCAGTTGCAATGTGATCCAGAACCCACCACTGCAGAAGAGGCTGACTTGTTTCCCCTGTCATTTCAACTACTCCTCCCACACTTATCTCCCCCTATGCTTTTGGCCACCCTGCACAGCATGGTTGAAATGAAGACCCCTCGATATTCTACTGCCACCATCTACCAACTGCTATCACTGCCACTGGACATTCCTCTCTATCCTCTTCAGCACCATTGTTATCTTCTTCCTTCCCTTCACTTTTGTCTGCCTTTCTTCCATGGGGCTCACCAACACTGGTCATCCTCAAGCCCCATAGGGCCTCTGTTGGAACTGGGCTTGCGCTCACCATTGCCCCATCCCTCATTGCTACCTCTGAACCCAATACTGATAGAACTCCTCTCTGTGGGCCTTAAGGCCAGCCAACGTTGGAAAGCCCAGAGGAGGGAGAGGCAGCCAATGCTGAGAAGAGGAAGAAGGTGGATATGCCAAGGAGAAAAATGAGGAGGAAGATCTGTTGGTGGTGGTGGTGATGATGGCAGAATATAATGGCGTCTTCATATCAGCTGCTGGGCTGCTGGGGGTTTGCAGGGGTTCGGGAGAACCTCTAGCTAAGACTCTGTGCAGTTTGGAGAACCCCCAAATCCCACTCCTGGCTGGCCACGCCCACCCCACCTCTCCCAGGAGTCCCCACACGGCCCGTTTTGGATGCAGATAAGTGCAGAGCACATGTGGAAGCTCGGTGAGGGCAAAAAGCGGGCCTACTGGAAGTTTGGGAAGGTCCGGAATGCGCTCGTTTCCAGCCTCCAGAGCCTCAGGAAGCCCTTTTCACCCTCCCAAAGGCTCAAGAAAAGCCTCCAGAGCCCAAGGAGGACAAAACCACCACCCCTGCCATAGTGCAGGAGGCCAACTAGGCGACACCCACTGTGGCCACACCCACCCAGCAACTGGGCAGAGAACCCCTTGCTAAAAATTTTGAAGCCCACCCCTGGCATACTGCAACAGCTGGAACTCTAAGGACCAGTTATATGTCCAACTTTTTCAGCACCTTCATTACCATGAATGGTTGCTAAACAAATGGTCCCAAACCAAGGACTACCTGTAACCCTTTTTTTGGCTTATATATAATATAATCTCTTCCCACAATGTTCTTGGTACCTTTCTGGGAATAATCAAGGCTGCAACATCTGCTTTGTGGCTTCTTTTAAAAATATATTCTGCCTTTCAATATCAAGCAGTGGCCATTTCCTTTCATTGGAAATTATTTTAGAACATGAAAACATGATTGATAATTCTGATTACATAAGCAAAAGTAGAATCTATTGAATCTATCGAACACTGGAATTCCCCCTGTTCCTAGCACTGGGTGTCACATATTGACAGCTCCACCATTTTCAGGCTGTTCTGCCAGCACCTAACCCAGACTTATGATTGATCATGTGCCATTAAATCAGTGACAGCTTGTAATAACCTCATGAATAGAATTTCTTCAGGATGGCCTGCCTCAACCTGGCCCTTCAGGGTTAACAAGCATAAACGTAATATCATCTGGATTAACTTTTTTTAGGCCATGCCAGAAGTCAAAAAGCCTCTTCGGAAAGTTATCTGCTTAGATCATTGGTCCTCAAACTATGGCCCATAGGCTACATGCGACCCACTGAAGCCATTAATCCAACCCGCGCAGGACCACAAGGTTACCCCGCCCACCTTTTGGCCAAGCGCAGGATTTACCTTCGCGAGCCCCGTGGACTGGAACTGAAAAGTAAGGCCAACACTTTTGGCCTGCAGAGACATCTTGGAGACGGGGAAGATGAAAAACAGAGTTCACAGATGCCAAAAAAAAACTGACAAAAAAGGCCTGTTTTTCACCTCCCTGCCTCCAGAAGATAGATAAAGAGAGACAGATAAAATCAAAATTAAAGATAGAGAGAGAGAGAGAGGGAAAGAGAGAGGGAGAGAAATTTCTTAAGTTCCTTGGAGCTGAGAAGAATTGCTGCAAAATTGAGTTAGATCGCTAGGCTCCTAAGCAAACGAAAAAATGATCTAGTAAAAAGAAAAGGCAAACAAAAGAGCAACATGAAAACAAAAGCAAATAAAACACCCCCAAAACAGGAGCAAAACAAATTAAAGTTTAATTTGTGTGCATTGTTCAATGGACTGTTAAATTGACCACACCCACCCAGTCACATGACCACTTAGCCATGCCCACCCAGCCAGCCTGGCCGCCAACACTCTGAGGGACCGTGAATTGTTTAAAAAGTTTGAGGACCCCTGGCTTAGATGGTTATTTTCCCAAGTATGTTTAGTAGTTCTATATTTGGCTAGTAGAGGGAAGCATAAAAATTCTGTTTGCAACTGATGATTGACAGGACTGCACCCTTCCCTGCTTCCTCCCTTCTTCCACCTCAGCAGTAACTTTCACTGGGATGGCACTATAGTCAGTCCTTTCCGCTAGTGTGCATGGGGAAGTTTTTCCGATTTGAATTCAGAATGCTAACTTAACAATATTTGTGTTTCCTGAACTGATACGCAAACCCAAAATGCAATTGCCATTTAAAAGAAAATGCCTAGAGATACACGAACACACAAAGATGTGCATTAGCAAAAGGGGTATAACAAAATGCACACAATAGCCCGACTCACAAGTATTGATTTGGGAGTGAGACAGTGGTGGGTTTCAAAAATTGTTCGAACCTACTCTGTGGGTGTGGCCTCCTTTGTGGGAGTGGCTTGCCACCCATGTGACGGATGGGAGTAGCTTGCTGCCCATGTGACCGGATATAAGATGCCGATGACACTTGTCAGAACCACCTTAAATTACCTCACACACAGCACTGGCATGCATAAGAATATGATATAAACTTGTTTTTTAAAAGGCATCTTTGGTTTGCGTTAAAACAACTTTAACACACGCAATGTTCTGATTGCACCACAAACGCAGTAGTCATCCTCACCTTTCACAGAGGCACTGAGTTTTATAAATAGGAGCATGATAGTGTAGAATAATCATATCCAAGGACCAGTGGTGGGTTTCAAAAAATTTTGGAACCTCTTCTGTAGGAGTAGCCTGCTTTCCGGGTCCACTAGTGGAACCTCTTCTAACCGGTTCGGTAGATTTGACGAACCGGTTCTACCAAATAGGTGCGAACTGGTAGGAACCCACCTCTGGAGTGAGAAGGGGAATCAAATGTGAATGGAAAATGCCCCTAAATCGAATCACTTCCTGCTCTTTTAATGCACTGGCTTTATGAAAAAGACCATATATAGATAGTCCTTGACTTACAACCCACAATTGGTACTTGAATCCCTGTCCCTAAGCAAAGCATTTGTTAAGTGAATCACACCTGATTTTATGAACCTTTAGGCACCAGATGTTAATTTAATCACTGCAGTTGTTGAGTGAATTGCATAGTTATTAAGCAAATCCAGCTTCCCCCATTTGACTTTGCTAGTCGGAAGCCAGCTGGGAAAGTGTCAAATAGCTATCACATGAATCTGCAACTGTAGTAAATAAATGCCAGCTGCCAAGCATCTGAATTTTGATCACATGACAATGGGGGTGCTGCAAGGAATTTGGTTTTAAGTCTTTTTTTTTTAGTGCCCTTGTAATTTCAAACAATTGCTAAATGAGAAGTTGTATGTCAAGGACTACCTGTAATTCTTTTCTCCTGCTGCTCAGTCTGAGAGCAACTAAGATGATTTAAAGGCCTGGAGACTAAAACATATGAAGAATGGTTGCAGGAATTGGATATGTCTAGTCTAGAGAAAAGAAGAACTGTGGGGGACATGACAGCAGTATTCCAGTGTTTGAGGGGCTGCCACAAAGAAGAGGGGGGTCAAATTATTCTCCAAAGCATCAGAGGGCAGGACTAGAAACAATGGTTGGAAACTAATCAAAGAGAGAAGCCACCTAGAACTAAGGAGAAACTTCTTAACAGTGGGGTCAATTAACCAGTGGAACAGCTTGTCTTCAGAAATCGTGGGCTCTCCATCACTGGAGACTTTTAGGAAGTCACTTATCAGAATTGGTAGGTTCTCCTGCTTGAGGAGAGGGAGGCTGGGCTAGAAGACCTCCAAAGTCCTTTCCAGCTTCTATTCCATTCGGTTCCATTCTAATGCACATGGGAATAATTGCTTGGAGAAACAAAAGCGATTGGTTGGATTTTTCTCTTTTTCTTCTTTCCCTTAGATTTAAAGGAAGCAAGAAGGACGATATCTTGGGGATTTCTTATAACAGGCTGATTAGAATAGACACAGCTACTGGGGACCCAATTACAACTTGGAGGTATTCAAATATGAAACAATGGAACGTTAACTGGGAGATACGGCAGGTAAATATGAAGTGTTTCCGGGACAGCAACCGTTTCTGATCTGTTGCTACTTGATTAAAATTCCTTCACCCGAGAAACAGTTGACTGAAGAATTGCAAAATATTTTGTTTAATGCTAGTGGAAGAAAAGTTTTCTGGAGAAGAGAACAAGTTGTTAAATAGAAAATGGGAGAGGTGGAAAGATATATTCCCCTTCCCTAATCACAACTTTTTCCAACTGTTTCATTGGTTGAGATGGGGCTCTGCTGACAGAAAATGCTTTTCAAGAAGAATTTTCCCTCAGGCCTCTTCTCTAAAGACAACCTTACTTTTAGCATTTGTTGTTGCCATCAAGTCACACACAAGCAAAGTCAATGGGAGAAACTGGAGTTGCTAAAGGACTGCATGGTTCACTTAACAACTGTAGTGATTCATTTAACAACTGTAGCAAAAAAAAGGTCACCAAATCACCAACTCTCAACAACTGCCTTGCTTGGCAGTGGAAATTCTGGTCCAGTTGTGGTTATGAACCGAGGACTATCCAAATGGACAAGCGTGTCCTTTGGAGTTTTGTGTTAAGACACAGCAACTGTATAATGAAAGTCTTTTTTGAGGTATTTTTTTCCTATGCTGCCTTCTAGAGAGGTAAATTATAGGCAACAAGCTAAATCAGTGTTTCTCAACCTTGGCGACTTTAAGTCCTGTGGACTTCAACTCCCAGAATCCCCCAGCCAGCAGAGCTGGCTGGGGAATTCTGGGAGTTGAAGTCCATAGGACTTAAAGTAGCTAAGGTCGAGAAACACTGAGCTAAATCAAATGCCATCACCCAGCCCCATATGTGACTGCTTATGAATAGTAATATGCCATGAATTGTTGTTGTTAGTTGCGAAGTTGTGTCCGACCAATCGCGACCCCATGGACAACATTCCTCCAAGCCTTCCTGTCCTCTACCATCCCCAGACTCCATTTAAGCTCAGGCCGACTGCTTCAGTGACTCCATCCAGCCACCTCATTCTCTGTCGTCCCCTTCTTCTTTTGCCCTCCATCATTCCCAGCATCAGGCTCTTCTCCAGTGAGTCCTTCCTTCTCATTAGGTGGCCAAAGTATTTGAGCTTTGTCTTCAGGATCTGGCCTTCTAAAGAGCAGTCAGGGTTGATCTCCTCTAGGACTGACCGGTTTGATTGCCTTGTAGTCCAAGGGACTCACAGGTGTCTTCTCCAGCACCAGAGTTCAAAGGCCTCAATTCTTTGGCACTCAGCCTTTCTTATGGTCCAACTTTCACAGCCATACATTGCAACTGGGAATATCATAGCTTTGACTCTATGCACTTTTGTTGGCAGGGCGATGCCTCTGCTTTTTAGTATGCTGTCTAGATTTGCTATAGTTTTCCTCACAGGGAGCAAGCGTCATTTAATTTCTTGGCTGCAGCCCCCATCTGCGGGGCCTTGGAGCCCAGGAAAGTAAAATCTGTCACTACCTCCATTTCCGCCCCCCCCCCCCCGCAATCTATTTGCCAGGAATTGAGAGGGGCGGATGCCATGACCTTAGTTTTCTTAATGTTGAGTTTCAAGCCAACATTTGCACTTTCCTTCTTCACCCACATCAATAGGCTCTTCAGTTCCTCTTCACTTTCTGCCATTAGAGTGGTATCATCTGCACATCTGAGATTGTTGATATTTCTCACGGCCATGAATTAGCATCTCCATTAATACATGAAATAGGCCTCTGTGGTTCCCCCTATGGCCTAAATGCTTTCTCATCATTGCTATCAGCCAAAATGTATTTCTGCATTTAGGAGAAAGTTTCAGAATAAAGTTTGTATTCTAAAGTTTCTATTTTGAATTAGGGTGAGACAAGGCACACTGATGACCCCCCCACCCAAGGTTTGATTTTTATCTATTGAGTTGCAGAGCCGAGGTGGCGCAGTGGTTAAATGCAGCACTGCATGCTACTTCAGCTGACTGCAGTTCTGCAGTTCGGCTGTTCAAATCTCACCGGCTCAAGGTTGACTCAGCCTTCCATCCTTCCGAGGTGGGTAAAATGAGGACCCGGATTGTTGTTGGGGAAAATATGCTGACTCTGTAAACCGCTTAGAGAGGGCTGAAAGCCCTAAGAAGCGGTATATAAGTCTAACTGCTATTGCTATTGCTAATATTGCAGGAAAAGTTGCCAATATCGAAAAAGGGAAAATCGCCACAGAAACATTCATTTTAAAAGGTCTATGATGATGCTAGCTATAGCAGGTGCATGAAGAATCCCAGGAAATTGTCATGGGTCCATTCTAAATTATCCTTTCAAAACTGATTTTTCTCCCTGCAGGGGGAAAAAATCCCTCAAGAGTCTTTCCTGGAAAATGTAGAAAGATTGAAGGAAGGGAGGTCAGCAGGCCCAACATGGAATAGGATTAGCAATAGCAATAGCAGTTAGACATATACCGCTTCATAGGGCTTTCAGCCCTCTCTAAGCGGTTTACAGAGTCAGCATATTGCCCCCAACAACAATCCGGGTCCTCATTTTACCCACCTCGGAAGGATGGAAGGCTGAGTCAACCCTGAGCCGGTGAGATTTGAACAGCCGAACTGCAGAACTGCAGTCAGCTGAAGTAGCTTGCAGTGCTGCATTTAACCACTGCGCCACCTGCCCCACAGCTTCTCATTTCTGTCACTTCTGATGCTTGGTGGAAAATCTCTATGTATCACTATTATTGTATGTACACCGAGAGCTTAGTTCAATCCTAGGTAGAGGCAGATATTTCTCTCTCTGGGCACACAGAGAATATATCTGCTGAATAAAACCTCATTGGCAACAAGAGGAGCATCCGGACAATAAAAACTCAGCTCAATTCAGTTGCCCAGCAAGGGATTATGGGATTGTTAAAAGAGGATGAAGATGACACTGAGAGCTTATGCATCTGAGACAAATTCTTTGTGTGTCTCATCACACTTTGCCAATAAAGAATTCTAATTAATCTAATTAAAATAAAAAGGAATGTTTTCCCTGGAAAACAAAATTTTAGAAAGTGAGCCATTAGGACAGGTCAGTGTTTCTCAAGCTCCGCAACATTAAAGACATGTGGAACGAATCCCAGAATGCTGTTTAGGGGAATTCTGGGAGTTCAGGCCCACACATCTTAAAGTTGCTGAGATTGAGAAATATTGTATTAGGATCAGAGGGGGGTTCCTACCGGTTCAGACTGGTTCAGCAGAACCAGTAGTGATTTGGCGGCCTGGGACTTTGGAACTGGCAGCGACCCAGAACTGCCACACCCTTGAACTGGTTCTCCTATGGGGGCACCATCTTGATTTTCAGTTCTGCACATGCGGAGAACAATTGTAATTGCACAACTTTATTTTTTTTCCTTTTTTTTACATTTTGCGCATACGCAAAGCTATTTTTGTGCAAATGTGCATGCACACGCACACCGAATGAGCAGTAATGCCGGGAGCAACTCATCCCTGATTAGGATATACCAAATTTAACCTTAAGACATTTGTGCCTCATGTGATTCTTTTCACACTAATGAACCTAGAGCAGTAAGAAAATTGCAATCACAGCATTTATATTTTTGGTATTTCAATTGTCTTTCCCCTTCAGGTTGCCATTGAGTTCGATCAGAATGTATCTATTGCTTTTGCTTGCCTGAGTGCAAATTGCAAAGTGGTTCATGAATACATTGGCGGCTATATTTTCCTGTCAACCCGTTCCAAAGACCAGAATGAGACGTTGGATGAAGACTTGTTCCATAAATTAACCGGTGGAAGGGAATGAAAGGGAACCAGAAGCTTTTTCTGAACTGCAGAGAAGGGCCAGAAGTGATGGTGCTCCGCTTAAATGGCTCCTTGGTACCTCCTGCCTGATTCCTTTAATAAAAATCGATAAAGAGGAAGCGGGCATACTGTGAAGCAAAGCATCAGCCTTTGGCATCAAGATGGAGAGCTTTTCACGTTCTGATCAAAAATCAATGTTCTACTTATTGTCTTCTCTTCCATGACCATTGGGGGAGGGAGGCTGATGGTGGAAAGAGACAGAATTATAAATGGAAGATTGTCAGAGGAAGCCTTCACAAAATTCCATGAACAAGGCAACTAATTGCATAATAGAAGACTCTTCTGAAAACATTCTAGCTTTTTTTTTTTTTTGGTCCATGAAATCCAAAAAGAAAGCTTCTGGTTTCGGTTTTATATTTATTTTAAGAATCTCCTGAATTAAAGTAAAAGGTATTTCTTAACAAAAAAATGAAAACATTTTAGCGTGCCAATCTGTTGGAGAGCAGCCCAGTTGTCGTTTACTGTCCCCTTTTGCACACCTGTCAACACTGAATCACCGTCCTTTACAGCCTTTCCAGTCAATGGAATTCATTGTTCTAAAGAGAGCTGCCTGCTGCCCAACCAGTCTTCTTGCAACACAGATAATGTATTTATGGGAAGTATATTCTTTTGGAAATGATATTTATCCTTTGCACTAGTCTGGAGGACTGGAGAAGAAAACTAATCCAAACTCAAAGCATATCTTGCTTTCAAAAGAACTTGTGGAACTGGAATGTTTCTGGAAGCGTATTCTTAGAACTATAGGAATTCTTGAGCCAACTTATTTCACTGTGTGTTGTAGACTTTAATTGGTGTTAATAGATTGTCTTAAAACTTTCTGGAAAGGCTCCTGTTCTGGGAGGAGAGCAATTATTCAATTACTGATACTTATTTTATAGCAATATAGCAATAGCAGTAGACTTATATACCGCTTCATAGGCCTTTCAGGCCTCTCTAAGCGGTTTACAGAGAGTCAGCATATTGCCCCCAACAATCTGGGTCCTCATTTTACCCACCTCGGAAGGATGGAAGGCTGAGTCAACCCTGAGCCGGTGAGATTTGAACCGCTGACCTGCTGATCTAGCAGTAGCCTGCAGTGCTGCATTTAACCACTGCGCCACCTTGACACAAACATGGAACAATGTTTTCCTCTCTATTCTTCCTGGCTGGTTCTTCCACTAGTGGTTACAGTGGAGAGAAGTAGAAGCAAGAATTGTTCAGATGTGCTAAGAAAAAAGGGAGGAAGAGATTTTCTGGTCCGTTAAATCTTAAATACACAACACTGCCCCCTAGTGGCTGGATTCCAATTCTATTGCATATGAGGCTAGAGCTTATGGTAGTTGCTTGAGAGGTAAAACAGTAAACTAACAGTTGGAAGGGACCTTGGAGGTCATCTAGTCACGCAGGAGACCTGTGCTAAGGATTCTAACTGCCATAGCAATAGCACTTAGACTTATATACCACTTCACAGTGCTTTTACAGCCCTCTCTAAGCGCTTTATAGAGTCAGCATATTGCTTACTGTAAACCGGATGGAAGGCTGAGTCAACCTTGAGCCTGGTGGGATTCGAACTGCCAAATTGCAGGCAACTGGCAGTCAACAGAAATAGCCCGCAGTACTGCACCCCAACCACTCCGCCAGATTCTTCATCCCTGTTATCCTTGAATGAAGGCATTTTTCCTATGCCTTTGACCTTTTCTTGATTAAATTAGCATCGAAATAATTGGGCATTCAATTTCATTATTTTTCCTAGTATTATTTGCCCCTACATACTTATAGGTTAATGTTGTTTTAGGTACTAAGATACAATGTTTCGTAGATGTATCACTATCTGTTATAACTGATATTTCATGGGAAAAGATGACAAGACAGCAGAAATGAAAGATGAATATAGTATATATTAGCATAGTATTTTTTAATAATCAGTTTGGTCTAGTGCAGTGTTTCTCAACCTTGGCAACTTGAAGATGTCCGGACTTCAACTCCCAGAATTCCCCAGCCAGCATTCGCTGGCTGGGGAATTCTGGGAGTTGAAGTCCGGACATCTTCAAGTTGCCAAGGTTGAGAAACACTGGTGTAGTGGTTAAGGCACCAGGCTAGAAACAAGGAGACTGTGAGTTTTAGTGCTGCCTAAGCATGGATGACCTTGGGCCGGTCCTCTCTCTCAGCCCTAAGTAGGCAATGTCAAACCACTTCTGAAATCTTGCCAAGAAAATTGCAGGGGCTTCTCCATACAATTGCAACCAAAAATGTTTCGATAAATTTTTCAAGGGTCAATTTACAGAGTTTTAAATTTCCTTATATTTGTGCCTGATTAAGTCAAGTGGGAGAGGCCTGCATAGCACAGGTGAATGGATCTCACGTTGCAAAAATAAAGGGTGACTGAGTGTAAGTGTGTAGAATGAAAAATCAATTTATTTTCAGCATCATAAATTTGCCTTGCTGTAAACTGGATGACTGGCTTTGCACCCTATAGCAGCCATTTTATAAACATTTTGGAAGGAGACTTTTTCAAAATTCTAAATGTATCATCGGCTCCAAAGAGAATCCAGTTCCTTTTAATCAAAAGAGCTTCTGTTTTGTTCCTACTGTATATCATATTTTTGTCCTTTTTTAATTTTCACTTTTTTACTATAAAATGCTTCAGCAGTTTCTGAATTTTGTAGAATAGTGATTAAAATTAGCTTTATTGATGTTTTGCTATGTTTTAGTTGCAATCAAATAAAATAAATTCTGAAATGTTTTTAAACTGTTTCAATTGTTTGGATATTTTATTTCAATTACTAGTGATAAAGTTGATGAAACCGTAAATTAAAGGACGGGGGATTTGATACTGAGGAATTACAAGGTAACTTACCGCATAAACACAATTTGGAATCTTTTCCCCTTCAGTTAATATTTTCAGTTTATATTCCCGGCATTCTTTTGAGATTGTCACCTTCAGGATTTCACTTATAGCTTTGTCCTTTTATCTCCAGAGAGTTATTTGGAATAATAAGATAATTGAAATCCATAGAGGTACTCTTTGTAAAATAAATGAAACTGTCACAAAAGTTATGCCATTTGGATTTATACAAACAAAAGTCTAGGAATACCTCTACAAACCAGAGGTCATTCAGAAGTGTATAAATTTGGCTCTTTCTTAATAGTATCTTTTTTTATTCTCGGTTTCTTGTTTTAGACCCATTATCACCAGGTTTCCATTCCATATATTAGAGGCAGAATAAAAATATAATAATACCAGATAAAACACAGATTATGGAGCCTTCTGCATCTGGAACCATATAGTTTTAGGGCTTTATAATAATTATATTTTGTCTATAGTATTGTGCTATTATTATTAGTATATATTATTTTGTACATATAATATAGAATAATATATATTAGAATGCATTATTCTCTGTACATGGTGGGCTGCCTAGAATACAGTTGGATTAAGATAGTGTATACATTTCCTACGTGGCACGACAAAAGCGCGAACGTCAAAAGCGCACCGACAAAAACGCGGCGCTAAAACCGCGATGTCAAAAGCGTGCCGACAACAGCGCACCGACAGAAGCGCGATTTAAGTTAAGGTAAGGTTTAGCGTTAGGTTTAGGGTTAGGTTTAGGGTTATTTTTAGGGTTATGTTACAGCGCGCTTCTGTCGGCGCGCTGTTGTCGGCGCGCTTCAGCGCTCATTCGTCGGCACGGTTTTGTCACCGCGGTTTTGTCACCGCGGTTTAGTGAGATGCGCTTTTGTCGTTCGCGCATTTGTGGTGGAACCCATTTCCTAAATAAATCCTACAGCCATATGCTTCTATTTTAAACAGTTCTCCATGTGTGTCCTCCATTCAAACTGAAACAAATATCCTGTCCCTGAGCTAAACAGACAGGAAGAAGAAGAAAGAAAAGCCATAAGAGAATAGGAGGGCACCATGAAACTGTGGTCCTGATGTATAAGAATACCTGTGAGGGGAGTGGAAAAATTGCCTCTTTTTCTGAAAGTGAATTCTGAAAGATTTTACATGTTGGATATTCCTTTCATTTCATGCCTGGATTAAAAAGGGCTTCAAAACTTCCCATGGAGTACCCGGATTCTTTGCCTATGTGAAACTTTAACTTGGATTTTTAAAAAAACATTGGATGTTTTCAGCTATTTGAAATTTCACAATTTGTTGTTCAGCTATTTGAAACTTCACTAATCCCTGGGACTTCCTGGGAATGCCTCTCAACTCCAGGTTTCACCTTGTATAAGTCTTGAGGTTGAGAAGGACCCTCGGTATTTGCTGATGGGGTGGGGGGAAGGAAGAGGGGAGAGGAATTCTTCTCTGAAGCAGGGTACCATCTCCTCTTGGGACGGGCTGCTGGGTTCTGTTTATCTTCCTGTGTCAATAAAGAATTCAGGCTTTCAGCGGCAACATTCCAGAGCATAATGATTTGCTACACAAGGGAAAGATGGATGTCTGAGGCCTGTATATTGGGGAGGGGTTTTCATACATAGAAGAGACCTGCAGGGCAATATATTTCTGGCACTTCCTTGTACCTATTGTACTGTTTAAGATTGTCTTTTGCTGTCTGAGATGGAAAGAGCTCAGCTAACAGCCGCCATTGGATGTGTTCCTTATGCTGCTTAATAGAAGATTTTGGCTAGGGAGGTGGGTTGCTCCCGGTTATATTACCGGTTTGCTACGTGCGCATGTGCAGTTTAATGTAAATTGTTCTTCGCGCATGTGCAGAACAATTTACAGTGAACTGCACACGTGTGTGCCAGTGGTGGGTTTCAAAAATTGTTCGAACCTACTCTGTGGGTGTGGCCTCCTTTGTGGGAGTGGCTTGCCACCCATGTGATCGGATGGGAGTGGCTTGCCGCCCATGTGACCGGATATGAAGATGCCGACGATACTTGTCAGAACCACCTTAAATTACCTCACACACAGCACTGGCATGCATAAGAATATGATGTAAACTTGTTTTTTAAAAGGCATCTTTGGTTTGCGTTAAAACAACTTCAACACACGCAATGTTCTGATTGCACCACAAACGCAGTAGTCATCCTTACCTTTCACAGAGGCACTGAGTTTTAGAAATATGAGCATGATAGTGTAGAATAATCATATCCAAGGATCAGTGGTGGGTTTCAAAAATTTTTGGAACCTCTTCTGTAGGTGTGGCCTGCTTCCCGGGTCCACTGGTGGAACCTCTTCTAACCGGTTCGGTAGATTTGACGAACTGGTTATATCGAATAGGTGCGAACTGGTAGGAACCCACCTCTGGTGTGTGCACTACTAACAACATGCCGGCAATGATAGTGGCAACCAGGGAATTGGTTCGGGGGTGTGGCCAGCCTGGGTCACTGCCGGTTCTGTGACCCAGCCCAAAGTACCACTACCAGTTTGGACAAACTGGGAGCAACCTACCTCTGGAACAGACCCGTTTTAAACAAACAAGGAAGACCAAACTGATTCAACATTCATATAATATGAGGAAAAGCATTTTGTGACAATTGCATTTTTTAAAGAATCCCTTTGTTGATTGGTAGGTTTATTTAGAAATTTGGCCTTACAAATGGCTTCACTTCGGTTTCATTGGGCACAGAATTGCAAAGTTGGTTAATTGTTCCCTTTTTCTTTCCACAAATCAGGTATGAGTATCTTTTAAACCACTTGGTTTACTTTTGAAGGGAAGTACCTTTAGTTTTATTTTAAAATCTCTTGGGGGGGGGAGGAGCAGACCAATCAAAAAGACAAGTAATTCAGACTTTACAATATTGTATTAATGGAAATGGCACATGGCAAGAAAATATTATTTGCTACTACTCAAAAAACACTCGAGTCCCTAAACCAAATAATTTTTTGGCAGAATGATTCAGCCCTTGATAAAGAACTAAATATTTTTCCTATACATTATCAGGATAGCAATCCACAATCAGTGGCAAAAGCAGCAATTTTAATGCATTTTTTTCTTAATTTCCTAAAACAAAAACAGTGCCATTAACCAGGGCTTTCTGTAAAAATCAGCACACCGAATGATTCTCTTCATCATGAAAGAATGTCATACCATTCCCAAAAATATAATATAAAAGAATTGCTAAATATAATGAATAAATGTAATGAAAAATGATTCTTGCTCATTTTATATAGCCCTAGATGACTTGGAATAGCGGGCCCACTACTTTCAAGGGCTCCAGGGCCTATTGGTCTTCGGATACGCTTCAAGGTGCTAGTCGTCACTTATAAAGCCCTTCATGGTATTGGACCTGGGTACTTGAGAGACCGCCTGCTGCCAATTACCTCCAACAGACCGATTAGATCCCACAGATTAGGCCTCCTCCGAATTCTATCCACTGGCCAATGCCGACTGGCTACCACCCGGAGGAGGGCCTTCTCTGTGGCTGCTCCGGCCCTCTGGAATGAGCTCCCCGTGGAGATTCGGACCCTCACCACCCTCCAGGCTTTCCGCAAAGCCCTTAAAACCTGGCTGTTCCGATAGGCCTGGGGCTGATGAGTTCTTGTCCATGCTCGAATGGTGTGGCTGCTGATCGTTTTTAAATTGTGGTATTGTTTTGTCCATGTCTCTTTTTTCCTGTTTGTATCCCCCCCCACCCTGACTTGGTTTGTGAGCCGCCCTGAGTCCCTCTGGGAATAGGGCAGCATAGAAATACAATAAATTCAATTCAATTCAATTCCAGGATCTGTGATATTGGAAACTTTACACTTTCCAATAGATCAACAACAACGTGTTGGCTACTTATTTTTATTTATTTTTATTTTATTTATATCCCACCTGCATTGTTTTTGCACCTCTCTCAAGGCAGCAAGCATATCCAACACATTTTCCTCCTCCTATTTTCCCCACAACATCAATCCTGTGAAAGTAGGTTGGGCTGAGAGGCAGTAACTAACACAAAGTCACTCAGTTGGCTTTCATGGCTAAGGTGGCATTAGAACGCACATTCTCCCATTTTCTAGTCTGGTGCCTTGACCACTAGAACAAACTGATTCGGAGAATGTTCTCTGCATGATAAGGAAGATCCTTCAGCCAAACATAAAAAAAAACATTGGAGACTGAAGCTTCACTCATTACCCCTGCAACATCTTAAAACCTGTTTTTATGTAAATGTATGAAGCATCTCAAGGACACGTAACACTGTTTTTAAAAGGAGATATAAATGTCTTCTTTACTTCCTCTTTTACAGATCGTGGGGGGGGGTCAAGAAAGTGATATAGTTCTGTTTCTAGCTCTTCTGGCACCTTCTGTTGTAGCATGTCTTGGGTGTTGTCTCTCCATCATCTTCTGGGTCTGCCTCATGCTCTTTGACCTCCTCTTTTTGTATATGTTTTTTACCGTGACCCGTCAAAACCGCGCTCGACTAAGCCGCACCCGATTAAACCGCGTCGCTGATGTCATCAACAGGGCGACAACAGCCAGCGCGGAGAAAGAAGGGCGCTTTAAATAGCGCTTTGAAAGCAAGCCGATTCAACTTAAGGTAAGGGTTAGCTTTAGGGTTAGCTTTAGGGTTAGGTTTAGGGTTAGGTTAAGGGTTAGGGTTAGGGTTAGGTTTAGGGTTAGGTTAAGGGTTAGGGTTAGGTTTAGGTTTAGGGTTAGGTTAAGGGTTAGCTTTAGGGTTAGCTTTAGGGTTAGGTTAAGGGTTAGGTTTAGGGTTAGGTTTAGGATTAGGTTTAGGGAGGTTAGGTTTAGGTTTAGGGGTTAATTTTAGGTTTAGGGTTTACAGCGTGCTTCTGTCTCCGTGCTGTTGTCGCCCTGTTGATGACGTCAGCTACGCAGTTTAGTCGGACGCAGTTTTGTGGTGGAACCGTTTTTTACTATATGGAATTCCAAGACATCTTCTACAGGTGAGCATACCAAGACCGTTTTATTCTTCAGTAGTGTGAACTCTGTTATGTTTTGCTTAATTGTTGCACCTCCTCTTTTTTGACAGTTAGTAGTCAGCCACTCACTCACATGTCCATTTTGCAGTTCAGGCCAATAATACTATATACTCCTTTCCAACTTAACTATTAACCTCCAACAAAGACTGTATTCATAAGATACATTAAGTCAGTGACGTGCGGTGAGGTTTATGGCTGGTGAGGCAGTCCTCTCCCGTGACAGCCCACTGACTAAAGCATTTTCTTTCACCCGCCTTTGCTCGCGGCAGAGCTCAGGCGGACTGCCACAAGCTCAGGCGGGCAAAAGAAAATGCTTTAGTCAGTAGGATGTTGCGGGAGAGGAGAGAATGCCTGAGCATTGCATTTATTAAAGAAAAAAGAAAAAAAGGAAATTTGAAGGAAAAGAGGCAGCGTGGGGTGGGGGTGGGGGGCATCAGAAACGGAGAAAGAGAGGAAGAAGAGTGAGTGCGACGCTGCAGCTTTAAACAGAATGACAGAGTTGAAGCCTCTAAAAAATGCACCCTCTACTATGAGGCAGGAGAACTGCGTGCCTCAACTACCTTGGGATTTTAACCCGCGCTTAACTCTGCTTGAGCGCCTAAAAAGTCAGACTAGATGAGGCATGCAGTTCTCCTGCCTCATAGTAGAGGGCGCTTTTTAGAGGCTTTTTTAAACAGGCAGTCAGTCATTCACGGTGTGGCACCAGCTAGCTAGCCTAACCTCAGCACTCGCCTTTTCCCGTTTACATTTTTTTTTCCTTTTCATGATTGACAGTGGAGAGGCTGTGCCTCCCCTGCCTCCCCTGACTGCACGTCACTGCATTAAGTCATGCTTAACTTCCCCTCCATTTATATGAGTGTGCTAAGCTGGGGTTGGCTACCTTATAATTCAGAGTGTCTTCCAATACCGAAGGACTTTTTAGAACACTCGATTGCACGAAAATACAGTTATATGCAAACTATTTCATTAATGGCTCAGCCTAAAATTTAGCCTTGTTCGAGCTGGTTACCCAACCTGTTTGGATTATAACAACCCCCAAATGGATGCTCCCAGGGAAATAAGTTATCTCTCATTTTCTTGTTTCAAGCTACTTTTGGTACGGTTCTATGAGAATTAACTAACCCTGTAATAAAAGAGATAGGCATAATCTGAAACAATTCATGCTTTTCTCTCAGCCCTGAGGAATCCTTTAAACAGAACTGGCATCTGCCTTATTCCTTTATCATCTGGATACCTTTTATTAAAACTCCATCATCAACCAGTTTGCACTTTAATTTTCTACATGAACAGCATGTAGAAATCAGTCATGTCTTGTTATTATTTGAGGTGAGGGAGTATATCCCTCTGCATTTTGAGCAATCTTCTGAAAAGTACAGGATGACCCAAGTAAGTCATTCCATTTTCTTGCCACACTTCACTTTTTAAATGTGTGCCTGCCAGATTTTCTAATCTATCCTACTGTTTAATTTTGTTTTTCAAGAGAAGTTGGCATCCTGCAAAGAAAAATGCCAGCTTCCAGTATTGCTTTTATTTCCAAATCAGGGGGGGGGGGGTCAGAGTCATTTTTAGAAAATGAAACTAGGGAGTAACTTCATGCCAGTGCTTTTGATGGGGGAGGGGGGGACACAAATAAAAGAGGGGCAGGAGAATGGGGAACATCTTTACGAGAAATGCTAGGAAACTATGGCCAGCATCATTCCTGCCAGCTGGCCTGGTGAAGCAGATGCTGGTTGGGTTTCCATGGCTGCTTCTGCAGGCATATGCAAACCGCACACAATAGCCATTTTTATGAGTGTGTTTACAAGCTCACATTCCTCTCTTTAGCATGACTGAAGCGGTGTTGCAGCATTGCATTGCAAGCTCTGCCCCTTTAAGGTGTACATGTGATGTCACCCTACATATAGGAAAAAGATATGGCTTGTTTCACTGTGGCACGCCAAAACCGCGGTAGACTACAGCGTGCCCGACGAAAGCGCGTACGTGACGTCATCAGCAGCGCAACAAATAAAATTAAAAATAAATTAAATTAAAATTAAAATAAAATTAAAGCAAGCCGATTCACATAAAGGTAAGGGTTAGGTTTAGGGTTAGGTTAAGGGCTAGGGTTAGGTTTAGGGTTACGTTAAGCGTTAGGGTTAGGTTTAGGGTTAGCGTTAGGTTTAGCGTTAGGTTAAGGGTTAGGTTTAGGGTTAGGTTAAGGGTTAGGCTTAGGGTTAGGTTTAGGGTTAGGTTTGGGGGGGTTAGGTTTAGATTTACGCATTAATTTTAAGTTTACCGCTCACAGCGTGCTGTTTTCGTCGCGCTGTGATGATGTCACGTACGCGCTTTCGTCGAGCGCGCTTTAGTCTACCGCAGTTTTGTGGTGGAACCTGTTTCACAACATTGTTTGTGACACAGTGACCTCCCCCTTGGTCTCCATTGCAGGGTGATGTGCATCCCCCCCCACATTTCAAAATGTACCAGCTCACACAAAAAATGGGAATTCCTACCTTTGGAGCATTAAAACAGAAGGATGAGATAAATATATGTTTTTGTTTGATATGTCTTATCAAACAATAGCTCAGTATATAGCTCAGGATGTAACTATGAAGTCCTTGGTTCTCTCTGAACTTGCTTGCTTGCTTGCAAACATTTCATTACTCAATTATATAAAGTTATCAGTGCTAGAGAATGTGGGGTTTTGCTCCATGTTTATATACAATAGCTTGGCCTGCAATATTGGTGAGGGTGTGGTTTTCTGTAGATTGTTTACCTTGTGTTATCTGGGTATTGGCTGCTGGAAAGGATGTATTCTGGTCTTTTTTGTTTCCTTTTTTTGTTTTTTATTATCTAAATGTTGTGTAAATCTTGTTTATCTCTATGAGCCTGTTAATGGTAGATTAGTCTAAATGTCAAACTTCCAGGAATTCTTTAGTATTTTTTTTTATTTGGCTTGGTCTAAAATGGTAATCGTTTTTCCAGTTGGAAATGTGCTTGAATTTATTTATATGTTGTGTGCCTTTGTATTTATCAAAACTTCTGGAAGGAGAAATATTTTTAAAGTTGGGAATTAGTATAGTTATCATGAGCTACTATGACTGATTCCTATTAGAGTCTGGATATTAACACCATGCCAACTGTCATGGTACACAAACTTACATTCCCACAATATAGCACCAAGGGCTGTCTATTATCAATTCCCTTGTTGGCTACCAAATTTCCTGCTCCATCTCACTTTGGTTTATTAAAAACAAATAAATGCAATACTTGTATGCTGAAAACTAAAGCGCCAATCATAATGTCTTTATTTTCAGTGTCTCTGGACCCTATAAGTTCCATAGGTAGCTGCACCATTAAATCTCAGATAAATCTTGGGCCACAGTTAAACTGTCAGCCTCTGCTTTGCTGCTGCTTCGGCTGCCATTGAAACGGGGAGGGGGGGCATGGTATTTGGGAGGGGATTATTAATTGTGCTGGAGGAAGATTCTGGAGTTTCTGCTGCCTGTCTTACTGCGCATGCGGAGGAGGTTTCCCGCCAAGGCCAACGGCACCGACATTCCATCTTGGTGATGCCTTTCGAAGTTATCTCACACCTGATACTTGGGAGAATTATGATTGGACTGTAACTGGGATGCCAAGGGGTGGGGAATGGGTTATTCTATATATCATTTGCTTTCGCGCCTAAATAATCAGTCTTCGCTTTGCTACGCTTCTGATCATTTATAATTAGTAAAAGTACACTTGATTTCTATCAATGGAGTCTCGTGGTTTTCTTTCCTAATTATTCAATGGAGGAGTGCTGACACGTGCCGTTCATGTAGGATCAGGTCAGAGGTGGTATTCAGCAGCTTCTGACCAGTTCTGGAGAACCAGTAGCGGAAATTTTGAGTAGTTTGAAGAACCAGTAAATACTACCTCTGACTGGCTCCGCCCCCATCTATTCTCTGCCTCCCGAGTCCCAGCTGATCAGGAGGGAATGGAGATTTTGCAGTATCCTTCCCCTTCCCACCAAGCCATGCCATGCCCACCAAGCCACACCCACAGAACTGGTAGTAAAAAAAGTTTGAATCCCACCACTGGACCAGGTGAACAGGTGTCTTGTCCACATATGCTTAAAACTTGAAGTTTCTCAGAATTACTTACTTCAGGGTGCAATTTTGGACTTTGTCTTCCTTGAACATTGGCTCTGGGAAGAATTCACCAGAGTCAGAAGCTTTCAGAGCTGATAAAATATTTGAACAGTGTTGGGTAATATCAGCTTATTCTTGAAACTTTAAAAGGTTGTTCCAAAAGTACAAGCAGGTCTGTTTACAGCAAGGGGACAGAGTCAAATGTCTCCAGACAGCTCCATTAAGCTATCTCCCTTATACGTGTGGGCAAGCTGGTATGTCTCAAAGCTTCCTTGATACTGACTGACATGGACAAAGATAAGGAGATGTTAGCATCTGTTCTCAAAGTCAGCATTCCTCTGCTACTAAAGGCTATTCTGTGAGCTCATAAATCCTGCCTCTAAACTGCAGGTTTCCCTTTGAGCATAACTGCCTGATGGTTTTCCCCATTAACAGCTAACCCTTTCCTTTATCTTTCCTCCTTCAGTTTTAAATCTATGCACACAAAACACAACAATTAGCCAAACCCCAAAATTACTTCCATTTATAAAAAGCAGCTAAAAAAGGGAGGGAACTGATAATGCCCGCCCTGGATGATATCGGCATAGAGAAATTAAATATTATTCAAAGAATTGTAGCAGTAGCCCATTTTTTTTTAACCTGGGTTTCAGTTGTTTTAAATGGAAGTGAGGTAACTTAAGGCTAATTGAGCCAAGTAACAGCATGCCACAAACAATTCTATTCAAAATTATTCCTTTTAAACTGGTCCCCTTATAGTTCCAGGAGTGCCTTCAGGCTAAATATATAAAAGCTGTACAGATAGGAGCAATTTTGAAAGCAAAAAAAAAAAAAGTTGGCAGAATAAGGGCCTACTATCTTTTTAACCACCCTCTGATACCTTCATCTTCCTTTTTTTTCCCCTCCCTTATAAAATGATGGGCTCATTACACTTATCCACATACACTATAAAGTAGTGGTGAAATTCATTTTTTTTTACTACTGGTTCTGTGGACATGGCTTGATGGGCGTTGCAGGGGAAGGATACTGCAAAATCTCCATTCCCTCCCCAATCCTGGGAGAAGGATATTGCAAAATTTCCATTCCCGCACTGCTCTGGGGCCAGCCAGATATGGCATTTGCCAGTTCTCCGAGCTACTCAAAATTTCCACTACTGGTTCTCCGGAACCTGTCCGAACCTGCTGAATTTCACCCCTGCTATAAAGCTTGCTGCTTGCATTTGCAAACTTCATTCCTACATTGATCCCACAATTCACTTCTTACCAGTTTGGTCTAGTGATGAAGGCACCAAATTAGAAACCAGGAGACTGTGAGTTCTAGTTCTGCCTTAAGCATGAAAGTTGAGGGACTTTGGGTCAGTCACTCTCTCTCAGTACAATCCATCCTCACTTTGTTGTGGAGAAAGTAAGAGGAAGGACTAGTAAATATTTCACTGCCTTGTGTTATTTATAAAAGTAATGTTGTATCTTATGATTAATGGTTGTAACTATGATCTGTGATATATGACCTATCACTTTGTTATTGTACGTACATTAAGAGCTTATGCACTGGAGATAAATTCCCTGTGTGTCCAATCACATTTGGCCAATGGTCAAAATGTGGCTGTGCTCCCATGTTGCACCCCTTTTAGGCGGCCTGCACTGATTACCGGTTGTCTTCCGGGTGCAATTCAAGGTACTAATTATGACCTTTAAAGCGCTCCATGGCTTAGGCCCAGGATACCAGCGAGACCAGCTACTGCCACCGGTAGCCTCCCACCGTCCAGTGCGATCCCACAGAGTTGGCCTCCTCCGGGTGCCGTTGGCCAGACAGTGTCGACTGGTGACCCCCAGGGGGAGAACCTTCTCTGTGGGAGCGCCTTCCCTCTGGAATGAGCTGCCCCCGGAGTTTTGTATAATCCCCGACCTCCGGTCCTTCTGACGCACCCTAAAAAGTTGGCTTTTCCAGCAAGGAAGCCCGGCCTGAACAAAACAAAATAAATTATTAATTATTGTTAATTTTAATTGATTTTTTTTTTAAAAAATGTTATTGTTAATCTTAATTGGGTTTGTTTTTTGGATATTTATCTAATTTTTTTTAACTTTTGTAATATGTGTTTTTTTAATGTTGTACACCCCCCTGAGTCCTTGGGAGAAGGGCGGCATATAAATCCAATAAACCAAACCAAACCAAACCAATTAAGAATAAAAAAGAATAAAGGCAGGAGAAAAATATAGAAATGAATAAAATAAAAGTTGTCAGCTTAGCCATGGTTTGTTGACTATACAGCTATTAGCAGAGTTTATACAAACTCTCAGCCATAATACAAATTTGTTCCTTTATGAACAACAGCTGAGGAGAAGGTGAAGTGAGATATTTTGCTTCTTTGGGGAGGAAAGCTTGTCAACAGACGTTCCCCACCAAGCTTTCATCTCCCCTCTGCTGCCCACCTCTTTTCTCTTCCGGCTGCAGAAGGCAACGATGCTGCTCTTTTTCTCCCCACTCAAGCCAGCCAGCTAGCCAGACAGACAGGAAGCAACTAACTGGTGAACGGAGCTGCCCATCTCCACTCAAAGAATGAGGGGGGAGGGTTTTTGGGGGTGTGTGAGACTACAGAGGGTGTGGTCTGGCCCGGGCTGGCATCTGGGGAGATGTAGAACACATCTCTCACACCCAGGAACAGACACTGGGGGTTTAATTGGGGGGGGGCTGAAGGGGCCAGGAGCAAGCGAGTACAGCTACTGGTGCGTCAGCTCTGAGTCACCGGAATGCATAAAGCAAGTGCTGGGAAATCAGGGGGAGGGGTCGACACCGAACTTCTCCCCAAGACACTCTGCTACTAGGTAAGTTCAAACAGAGACTGATGGCGAAGAGGGAGCCAGTATAATCCCCCTTGATTCAGAGGGTGGTGTTCAAGATCTAACCTGGCTAAATAAAAGAGGAGATTGACTCAGGTGGAGTGGACAATAGGGCTGCACAGGTGAGTTCTTCTCGCTTCCATGTTAAAGGGCAGTTCTGCAAGTGTCCCATCTTCTCTTGCTCCAGGCAAGTGGCTGGATGTTACTGGCATTGTTCTCAGCCTCGTGTCCCGCAGGAGAAGAGAACTGAGGCTTGCTTTTTCTGAACAAGAAGTCTGTTGAGATAGGTTGATATTGAGGCTTCGCCTGCAAGATTTGTTTCAGTAGAGACAAGTCCGATTTTTGGAGCGTTGCAAAAGGGGCTCTGAAATCAATCTTTGGGGCTGGTGGCAAAGTTGTGGTTGCTCATCTGGAGGCTGCACAGCATTGTTGTTGAACAAGGACCATCCCTTTGGTGTTGATAGAATCTGTTGTTGACTTTACAACAGTCAGTACATGAATGTAATATCTAAAATGTATTTATTCCAATGAACACAGAACAAGCTGCCTGCCTTTTTCAATTTAAAGGAATTTACTTTAGAAATGGAGACCGGGTGTGGGGGGGGGTGTTTCTTACACTTATATGCTGGTCAAGAGGTGTATGTATGATTGGCCAGCCACATTGTACAGTCCTCTCTTCAGCAGTTTGCCATGTTGCTAGATTTCTGTACTTCCATTAACCCCCCCCCGTCCCCCCCCCCAAAGCATTAGAAGAGTATTTTGTTTTTACTTTATGATGTGTGGCAGACCAAGGATGCTTCAGAATGAAGATAGGATGTGCAGCTATACAAAGAGTAAACCGCTGTAATCCATGCCACCACCTTCAATTATAACGTGCAAAATAAGTGTGAAAGTTTATGAGGCTCCAAGAACAGAGTCAAAAAACAAAAAGTCATTTTTTCCAAGGAACAGAAACTTTTGAAAAATAGCAAGGCAGGTTTAGCACAGGATTAAATTATTAAATAGTACAGTAAAGTCAGTTGCATTCCCCAGAACATACTTCTAGATTGGGGGTAGTCAACCTTTTTATACCTACCGCCCACTTTTGTATCTCTGTTAGTAGTAAAATTTTCTAACCGCCCACCGGTTCCACGGTAATGGTGATTTATAAAGTAGGGAAGTAACTTTACTTTATAAAATTTATAAAGCAGAGTTACAGCAAACCCCTACCACCCACCATGAAAGCTGGAACGCCCACTAGTGGGTGGTAGGGACCAGGTTGACTACCACTGTTCTAGATGGATAGCCATATAATATGTGGATGTACATGTCTATATCTGAATGAATGTTAGTGGAGAGTAAATAATTGGCTACATAGTGGACAAGTCAGTTTGGTGTAGTGATATCAATGTCTGAAATGATATAGGGTTTCCTGCCTGGGCAAGGGGTAGATTAGAAGACCTCCACGGTCCGTTCCAACTATTCTAATTCTATTCTACTCCACTCCACTCCTCTCCACTCCACTTCACTCCATTCCACTCCATTCCATTCTATTCCACTCCATTCCATTCTATTCTATTATTCTAGAAACTGGGAGTGTGTGACTTCTAGTCCTGCCTTAGGCAGGAAAGTCAGCTGGTTGACTTTGGCCCAGGCACTCTCCCTGAGCCCACCCTCTTTCCCTTTTGTTCACTCACATACATGTAGGTGTATGTATGAAGATGTAGAGTGATTCAAACTCACCCTCACATGGTTGTCTATTGTGGGAAAAATAGGAGGGAGAAGTATTGTGTGTGTTCATCACCTTGAGCTATTTATAAAAGTAATAAAGGCAGGATAAAACTCCAATAAATAAAAAGTAGCCATCCGAATTAGTGGTTAATATCTATCTGCCACTTTAGAGCCTCTGGCTGGATTTCAAGACCAAATCCAATTGCATTTTTTTCCTTTTCCCACTATGAGGTCAGCTTCTTACGATATTTTAATGCATGGAAATTGTAAAATAGTGGGAACTAACTGTTGGTAGTACTCAATATTGTTTTCCTCCCTTAGCATATCCTTGAAAACAGCTCCCTCTTCATACCCAAGGTGCTTTTAAAGGACCACAATGTCCAATTTCCTGGCCTGTGTAGTTGTGCTTGTCAGGATCATCACAGCTAGGCCCACAGAGAAGGCAGGTCCAGCCCTACCAGAAGACGCAAATGCTCCATTCCTGCTGATTCAACAGAATGTCTGGGAGGAAAATATAAACCTTACTAGCTTGCCTTGTGAGGAGCTGAGGAATCAGATATCAATCGCCATGCAGATGCAGAACCAAAATCTCACTTCCTTCCCTGAATGTCTGCCGGAGCTTCTGGAACAACTGGATTTGAGTGTTAATCTTTTGCCAGAATTAAATAGCCAAGATGTGGCTTATCTGCCTAATCTGCGAATCCTCTCCCTGAGACAGAATCAGATCCGAAAGGTGAGATGGGGGACTCAAAATCCCTGTCATCTTCAGTTCTTAGATCTGAGTTTCAATTTGCTCTCGGTTGTACCTTCCTGCATTATTTCTTCTTTGGACAATCTGAGGTGGCTGTCTCTAGCGGGAAATCCTATCAGAGAGATCCAGCCGTTCGCCTTCTCCTGCTATCCTCAGCTGCATTTCCTGAACTTGTCATCCACATGGCTGGGAAAAGATGGGGAAATGGGGATTCCGGAATCTGCTTTTGCAATGAATTTGTCCCACCGTCCAGAGTACACTGAAGAAGCCAGAAAAGCTCTGATCAACATCCTTGACCTCAGTGCAACCTTTCTGGAGAGGAGTAAGTGTTAAAGTCTAACTGGAAAAATAGCAAGTCTCATCAAATTGGGTGGGATGGGAGAGGCGGGTGAAAAATTTGGTCGTAAAGTTTTCTAAACTCTGATTGAAGACTTTGGCAAAACTTGGTCTTTCCCAAAGTTGTAACTTCTAACTATGCTAAACTACTAATCTTGCCTTGTCTGGGGATAATGGGAAATCCATAATACAGTTGCATTCAATTTTAATTAGAATTTGCATTCTAGTGCTAAAATCTGAACATATAGACAACATATAGACAAGATTTCCCAATTTTCATTAATTTGTACAAATGAGATTATTATTATCATCTCTTTTATTCATTGAACATGAAACTCAGTCAACTGAACATTTAAAAATGTGTCACAAATACCATTGACTCGTGCTAATGGTTGATACAGGTTGCTGCCAGCATCCTAGGTATCATCATCATCATTATACTTTATTCATTAAACATGAAACTCAGTCAACTGAACATTCAAAAATGCACATTCACAAATACCATTGACTGGTGCTAATGGTTGATACGGGTTACTGCCAGCGTCCTAGGTATCAACCAAGTATCTTCTTAAAATATACAATGTTCCGAGTAGCGCAGTTTTTTTGGAGTTCCGCTGGTGTTATTGTAGGAAGCTGCAATTTGTTGGTATATCTTATAAAATTCTTGGACATGGTATTATTAGTATTATTATTATTATCATCACAACAGAATTGTATCACAGCAGCCAGTTGTTTCACCGGATTTGGCATTGGTTACTAGTCGGGGCCCACCCAGGGGCCTAGGGCGTAGTAACGTATTTTTGTAATATGCGTGCAGTTCCAAGCAGTGCGGCTTTTTGCATTTGACTGATGGTGATTTTCTCAATTTTTAACTGTTTTAAATGTAATTCCAGTGCTTTTGGAATAGCACCCAGTGTGCCAATTACCACTGGAATTACCACTGCTGGTTTGTGCCATAGTCTTTGAATTTCGATTTTTAAGTCCGATTATTATTTTAAGTCTATTATTATTATTATTATTATTATTATTATTATTGCTGCTGCTGCTGCTGCTGCTGCTGCTACTACTACTACTACTACTACTATTTTAAAAGATCCCTAATATACAATTTACATTACATTTAAAGATTTACAATAAATCTACGGAACTACTCAAAAGTAATATTCAATGAGACTCTCAAGAAAGTTTAGAAAAGCAACATCTAGTTTCACTTTTAAAAATCAAGAATGGGTAAATGTAGTATTCCAGCTCCCAGATATTTTTTCCTCCTGATGCCTATATTTTAGGATTCTTAGAAACAATGCCCACATTGTTGCTAAGTGTTCTGACCTGATAGGGCATTTGTTTATGTGTACTTTTACAGTGGCTTACTGTAAATTGTCTTTCTCATTTACAATACAGAACCAAATTCAGCAGGTGGTTAGAATTATCATTTCCACAGCCGCATCCACCATGGTCCCTTGTGAGTTTTAGAATCTAGAATCTCTTGGAAGGCACTTGGCAGGGATGCCTGATTTGATCCAGAGATTAAGCACGGTTGAAGAGCTTCCAAACTGTCTATTCTCTAAACTGTATTGTGATATGATGATTATGATTTAAGCATCATTAATATCAACCAGCACACTAATCAATGATTATTCAAAAGTTCTCTATTCATATCTACCTCAAATATAAAGTAAGGAAACAGAAAGACCTTAGAACCAATTCCTTCTTCACAGAATTATTTCTGTTTTATTCTGGTTGCAAAATAGTCTGCTTTTAACATATTGTCGGGCACACATGACTAAACATACAATTCCCTGGAGCAGAAGTAAGAAAAGGGATATCCTCCAGGGAAATATTAAATTAGAAATTCCACTGGGAATTTCAGCTTCCTGAGGTCCAGAGGTCCCACCAGTGCCTTCAAGTGAGTATCACCTTAAGTCTGTCCTTTGTTTGATCTGACCTCCTCCTCCTCCTTCTTCTCAGTTCACGAGGACTGGATCAAAGATCTGCCACAGCTCACTTCCTTCTACCTAACACAAATGCCCAAGCTAAGAAGACTGGATCCAGCTGTCTTCCGCAATCTGCCCATGCTAAGAGAATTGAACTGCCAAGATTCTCATGCACTAAGTCTAGTGGAAACCGAGTCGTTCCACCACATACCTCTTGTGACTTCCCTAATATTTAAAAAGTAAGCTTTCCTGTGTCTACTTATTAGCAGGGGTCTATCTTAATTGAGCTTTCAACTGCTTCCTTCTAAACCTGTTGGGTTACAAGGTCAATTTTGTTTCGCCAATTGACTGTACAGTTTGGAGATGAGAACTTGTTGGACTGACATATCTACAGGACATCAGGTTGGATAAAACCCATTGCGACCCTCCTTCTAACTGACTTCATTCCTTAATCTATTAAGTGAAATTTGTAATGATAATTGATTCAGCTATAAGGATATAGTTCAATCATCTGGTGTTTTTCATCATAATATGCACCTGTAAAAATGTTTTAGTATTGATGGAAAAATAAGTTATTTTTGGACCAAATTGGGGGGAGGGAGGGAGGGAGGGAGGGGGAGAGAAAGAGAGAGAGCGAAAGAGAGAGGGGGGGAGAGAGAGAGAGAGAAAGATCCCAAATAGCAATTTCATGAGAAATTGTTTTTCACATCAGAAAATTAAGGAGGCTGAAGAGTGGATAGATCAGTGGTGGGTTGTAGGCGGTACACCCTGGTACGGGCGTACCGGAGCCTGCCCAAGCACTGGATACCGTTCCGGTATGGTGCTCCGGAGAGCCCACCCACCCAAGCTCCTTACCATGTTTTAAAGCTTTCGGCGCTTCCATGCACGCGCATGGCACATTCAGTGCCTGTGCAACACTCCGCCAAGCAGCTGGAGCGTTGCAGAGGCTGGTGGAAGCATTGTTTGCAGCTACAATGTATGCGCGTGCCACGGGCGTCCTTGTGGGCGGTGCCAGGCCCGTTCCAACAGTACCAGTTTGAATGGGATCCGGAACCCACCACTGGAACAGATGTGTAACAAAATAAAAAATATATTGTATATACTACAATCTCTCTCCACCATTTATGACAATAAAGCAAACAAGGCGGGTGGTCCTTGACTTAAGACCACAACTGAGCCCAAAGTTTCTGTTCCTAAGCAAGACAGTTGTTAAGTGAGTTTTGTCACATTTTACAACCTTTCTGGCCACCGCTGTGAAGTGAATCACTGCAATCATTAAGTTAGTGACACATTTGTTAAATGAATCAGGCTTCCTCTTTGACTTTGCTTGCCAGAAGGTCGCAAAAAGAGGCTCTCATGACCTCGGGACATCGCGGCCATCATAAATATGAGTCAGTTGCCAAGTGTCCAAATTTTGATCACATCACCCAACAGTGGTCCTAAGTGTGAAAAACGGTCATTAAATCACTTTTTTGCATGCCATTGTAACTTTGGCCACTAAATGAAGTGTTGTAAGTTGAGGACCACCTCTAAATGTTTATTTGTTTGTTTGTTTGTTTATGTATTTATGTATTTATTTATGTATTTATATATTTATGTATTTATTTATGTATTTATTTATTTATTTGCCTGCCTGCCTGCCTGCCTGCCTGCCTGCCTGCCTGCCTGCCTGCCTGCCTGCCTGCCTACCTACCTACCTACCTAGCTGTAACTTGAGCAACTTCAGCCCATGGAATCTCACTTCATCACACCGTCTCTCCATCAACCTCTACGGAAATCCTTTGGTTTGTCATTGTGCAATTTCTTGGTTGCTGTCAAACCCTGACACGGTCGTTCTACAGAGGTAAGAAGGGTTATGAGAATGAATATAACTCCAGTTTCGGGGCCAAATTAACTTTTAAAAGGGTAGGAGTTGTGTAACAAGGGGTCCAATGGCATTTAACGCTGTCATTAACTGTTGTGTAGATTTTTAATTTAAAAATAAAAAATCTTGAATCAGCAAGATCTAAAAGAAGACTGAAAAACAAACAGCAGTATGTACCAAAGGCAAATCTATGAGTTTCATTTTAGAAAAAGGCATCACATCTTATATTTCCATCCCTATTTTGCCATTTGTGAAAGGTTATAGGGGTCATATTTAAAGACTAACATAACTCTCAGATAGGGGAGCATAGGCCCATCAGTTGTAATTTGATTCTCATCAGCACCTTGCATACATGGAAAAAGAGACTGAGCACTGATATATTTCACATGAAATAGGGTGTAAATCACAGGGGTCAAACTCGTGTCACGTTGCCATCACGTGATGTATCGCAATGTTTTTCCCTTCACGGAGCTGGAGTGGGCGTGGCCTGCACGCGACCCATCTGGCCTGCGGGCTGCCACTTGGACACCCCTGGTGTAGAAGATGATAAGAAACGAGAGACAGTTCTCAGTTAAGGCTTTTAAAGTTAGTCAATCAAATCCACCAAAGATCCAGAACTCACTCTGATTCCTCCTATTTCCTCAAAGCACAAGATAGTCATAACATAATAAGGTATGAGGCAAAGCTGAACTTTTGCAATGGGAGGAGAATGCTAAAAACCTTTTCCCCAAAAATACAGAAACACAAATGAGGGATATAGAACAGTGGTGGGATTCAAATTTTTTTGCTACCGGTTCTGTGGGAGTGGCTTGGCGGGCATGGCTTGCCTTGGTGGGCGTGGCAGGGGAAGAATACTATAAAATCTCCATTCCCTTCCCACTCTAGGGGAAAGTTATGGCAAAATCCCCATTTCCTGCCGATCAGCTGGGACTCGGGAGGCAGAGAATAGATGGGGGCAGGGGCAGTCAGAGGGAATTAACTGGTTCTCCAAAATACTCAAAATTTCTGCTACTGGTTCTCCAGAACAGGTCAGAACCTGCTGAATACCACACTATTGTGGCATTTTACATGTTACATCTTTCTACTACCTCATAGCACACTTTGATTGATTTGGTCTCTTACTACCTTGTTTCAGGGCATCAGATACCATGTGCCATTTTTCTCCAGGAGATAAAGAAACATCTTCATCTATGTTGTTATCCAAACTCTATCATCAGTGCCAAGCTGAGACGACCACACATTCGGCCTTGTCTTTGGTTCAAAGCAAACTGTACCACACCCTTACCAGCATCAATACAGAAATATTGGCCGACTCTAATGCATTGCCTCAAAAGTCTCTCAGGGATGCCTTCATCCCTCAAAGCACATCTTTTACCTGGGGAGAATTAACAAGGAAAGATCCAAGTAAGACAGGCATTGTTGCTTACAAAGAGCAAGCAGTTCATAGATCTACTGAGCACCCACTGACTACTCCACCTCTTACTACAGAGCTTTCAGCAATCCTGGGAAATCTCTCTACTGAACCTCCTGAAGTGAGCACAACTGAAATGAAGGAAAGGGAAGATACCTCAACACCGCACCAGTCTACTTTACACAGTTTTACAACTGAAGTGACAGGAACATCTCCTTTCAAAGTTTCCAGTGCTTTGTTCATTTCGTACAGTAAAACAGATTCCAGCGAGAACGATCTATCCCTTCAGGATCCCACCAAATCTACCTCCTTTGCAAATCTTGCATCTACTAGCAGTCTACCGGATTATACAGATGACTATGATTATGAAAACCAGCAAGTGGCATCTGTAGCCCAGACCATGGATTTGTGTGATTATGATCCATGCAGGCATCTCCAGAAGCCTTGTATTGACCTCCAGAAATTGTCATCCTGCTTGTGCCCAGGCATGTCGGATGAATTCACCATCCCAGACCCGCCAAGATTTCATGAAATATCTGAAATGAGGGACACTTCAGCCCAGATCCACTGGTGCTCCCCAAATTCTGCAGTAAGATTCTACCAGCTTGCCTATCGTCCTAAAGGCAGCAAAAAGAATTATACCAATTCTGGAGAGATTTATGCCACCGCTAGGCGATACACTCTATATAACCTTCTTCCTGGTTCTACCTACCAGGTGTGTATAATTGCCTGGAACAAGGCAGGATCAAGCCAAACTACAGGCTGGAATGAGCATAATCCTCCATGCAGTACCTTCGTCACAAAATCCAGCTACACATCTATCTTTGCGGCTCTGTGCACAACAAGTGGTGTCTTTCTCATAGCTACCATATTGCTGTCAGTATGTCTGTGCAAAAAATACAAGACACCACACATAGAGCAATATAACACACATCTAGTATCTTATAAAAATCCTGCTTTTGATTATTCCATAAAATAAATCAGGGCAATGAGACTCACAAATATAGGCCATTGTTGTAAACTGTTTACCCACTGTGATGATTTTTTTGCCCTATTCCTCCTCCTAATATCCCCCTACCCCCAAAAAAAGTTAGAGGGTTTTGTTTTCAATTGTTTTGCTTTAGTGTTCCTTTCCCCTTGCTAAATTTCTTCTCCAATTGAAGCAATCAGAAATTATTTTTCAATATTTAAAACTATGAAAATGATCAAACAACTACCGCAAATCCTCAAAATTCGGACTATTTTTAGGAAGAGAAAACACTTAATCCAACATTTAAAGCATTTAATCCAATTATCAGAAAGATCAGGCTTGCCAGGAAGAATGAGACACTGATTTTTTCTCTGTCCTCTTGAAGCTGTCACTATGCCTGCTCTTTGGGGGAGTCTCACAATTCCCCAGAATGGATTTGATGGGAGACTGCTAAATGTTGGTTGGCCCAGACCCATTGGATATGAAAGTTTTCATGGACCCCCCAAAAAAGTTCTCTATTTAAGATGGATTTTTCAGGATAACATATGAGTGTTACAATACCGTAGTGAGAAATCCAAGGACATAAAAATACCACCTATGCTACATATTGCATGGAACTCAAGATTCCTTCCCATCTTTCCCTATTGTGTCAGATTGGATATTCATGTACTCATAACATCTTATTTGTGCTATGGAAAGTGCCACCCAACTCCATGTGCATAAATCTACTATACTTCCTTCACTCCACAGAGGATACGTGTTGAGCAGTGACATCTAAGCAGGATGCCAAGAGAGGATGCAGTATCATTATGAAAATATTTGGCATCATTGCTTCCAAACTGAGGACAGAATGGTCAGATTTTAAGAGTTGAAAAAAGTTCTCCCTTTCACTTGGAGGTGTTACTCTTCCAATGGTCTACTGTAAATAGATAGTAGATATTCCTTTTCCTCATCAGATCTGATCTATTGTCAATAGTGTATTCTGTTTGCCGAGACCAGAGATCCAAAATGTAGATGTCAGACCTGGAAGCCATCTTTTACATTTGGGTTTTCAGGCCCGCCACATTTTCTACTGTGGGAAAATGGGAGGGGGGGATTATACAGAGCCATGACGACAAACCTATGGCACGCAATAGCAATAGCAGTTAGACTTATATACCACTTCATAGGGCTTTCAGCCTTCTCTAAGCGGTTTACAGAGTCAGCATATTGCCCCCAACAATCCGGGTCCTCATTTTACCCACCTCGGAAGGCTGGAAGGCTGAGTCAACCCTGAGCCGGTGAGATTTGAACAGCCGAACTGCAGAACTGCAGTCAGCTGAAGTAGCCTGCAGTGCTGCATTTAACCACTGCGCCACCTCGGCTCTTGTGCACCATCTCAGCTCTTGTATGCCACGCATGCCACAGGTGGCATGTGGAGCCATTCGTGTGCACTGGCCAGCTGATTTCGGCCTTTTGAGGCCATTTTTTGCCCTCCAGAGGCTTCCTTGGAGGCTCCAGAGTGCGAAAAACCGGTCCTACGGGCAAACCAGAAATTCAGGAATGTACTTCTGGTTTACTTCTGGGCTGATTTTAGCCCTCCGGAGCCTTCAGGAAGCTTACCTGAAGGCTCCAGAGGATGAAAAACAGCCCTACAGACAAACCAGAAGTCCATTCCCAAACTTCCAGTTTGCCCATAGGGCCAGTTTTTCAAATTCTGGAGGCTTCAGAGAAACTCCTGAAGCCTCTGGAGGGTCTCCGGGAGGTAGGGAAGGCTGTTTCATCCTCCCCAGGCTGCTATAAAGCCTCTAGAGCCTGGGGAGGGCAAAAAAAGCACACCAAAAATGGGTGGGAGCACTGGTCATACGCACATGCATGTTGGGGTCGTGCGCAAAGCATTATGGGTGTGACACACCCATGCACGACCCCCATGCACTCCCCCCACTTTTGGCACGCGAGCCAAAAAAGGTTAGCCATCAATGATATAGAGTATGGGTGGTAGTCAAAATAACATTATGTCTCAAGTCAAGGCCATCTTGTCTGCAGCTTCAATGAGGTGACTGGGAGGCATCTCCAGTTTTGGACAGTGCCTGATTGGTTCATGTGATGGACATGTGGGTCAGTGGTGGGTTGCCAATTTTTTTGCTACTGGTTTTGGCACGTTCACACACGCGCAATACTTCTGCGCATACGTAGAAGTGTCCGGTGGATGGGTGAAGCCTCCCACTGCCGCTACTACCGGTTCTCCTGATCCAGGCCAAACCAGAAGCAACCCACCTCTGATGTAGGTGCTGAGCAGAGACTTGAACTTTCTTTTGGATGGGGAAAACCTGGGAGCTTTCAGATTCAGGTTTTCCCAGATATGCCAATATGACAACTCTAATAAAATGGAACTTTGAGGAAACTCCAGTCTCGGAATCTTCTTTCGTTGGGTGCAGATTTGGTCCATCCAAAGATCTGAGGATGATGAATGCCACATCACAAACTATAGGTGAAACCAGGAACAAAACCCAGGAAGAATAAGAAACCTTCCTCAATAGTAGTAACTGTGAGAGGGATCTTGGAGTCCTAGTGGACAACCATTTATGAGCCAGCAGTTTGCAGCAGCTGCCAAAAAAGCCAACACAGTTCTAGGCTGCATAAACAGAGGGAAAGAATTAAGATCACGTGAAGTGTTAATACCACTTTATAATGCCTTGGTAAGGCCACACTTGGAATGCTGCATTCAGTTTTGGTGGCCACGATGTAGAAAAGATGTGGAGACTCTAAAAAGAGTGCAGAGAAGAGCAACAAAGATGATTAGGGGACTGGAGACTAAAACATATGAAGAACGTTTGCAGGAACTGGGTATGTCTAGGTATAGGGTTTCCTGCCTAGGCAGGGGGTTGAACTAGAAGACCTCCAAGGTCCCTTCCAACTCTGCTATTGTATTGTATTAATCTGGTAGGTATACAGCTACTCCTAGACTTACAACCATTCTTTTAGTGATCACTGGAAGTTGCAACAGCACTGAAAAAAGTGATGTGACCATTTTTCACACAACCATTGCAGCATCCCTATGTCAAGTGATCAAAATTCGGACATTTGGCAGCTCAGTTGCAATGTCCCTGGGCCATATGATCACTTTTTGCAACCTTCTAACAAGCCAAGTCAAGGGGAAAGCACAAAGCTATCTATTTCACTTGAACAGTAGACCAAATTACATAGTTGCTTTAGCTAGCTGCAATCTGACTTACACAATTATTATTTTCAGAAATATTTTTGAGGGAGAGGCCCAGATTTTTTATACTATAGATCTCTCCAATATAAAGGCCATATTTTGAGAAAAATTAGTCACCCTTTTAGGTTAATTTCAGTGTTTAAAAATAAATCTAATTGTTTCCAGTGGGGCTTACTCTTAAAAGTATATAAAGAATTCTAGAAAAAGGGATATCAGAGCACTTTGCTCAGGAAGCATATCCTATTAAACTTCCAAATAAATATGTTTAGGTTTAAGTTGTAAGCATAATTTCTTTACTGAAATCACTTAAAAGTCAGAATGCTTATCTTCTCCAACATATTTATTATGTATATGAGCTCTGCCTTAAATTCCAGTGTGAACCTGAAATGTAGGAATCAATATTTTTTGTAAATTCTGATTTTTTTTAAAAAAAGAAAAAATTGCACCCCAACTTTTGCCTTACTAATTTAAATTTGTTTTCTTAAATTCCAAATGAAATTATTTCATCTTCTTAGTGAAGAGGTAAATGTTTATACAAAATTCTTTTTAAACTAAATTGTATTATTTGTGGCATTTATTAAAAAATCATCTGTAACTTGCTATTTTCACTCAATTTATGTATTTTTGTCAGTGATAAAATATTAAATATTTTGCAACATACATTTATTTCTTGCACATTTTAGACATGAAGGAATGTTTCTGTTAAGTTTGCACAATGTATAGGAAAATAAGTCAAAAGTTTAGAAATTTTAAGCATTGCAATCTCTATACAATAAATATGTATACAGAGAAGCCAATTTTATGTCTTATTCTACCTGGATTATCCAGGTAGAATTATCCAGGATTAAAATGTAATTCATTGTTATAGAATATGATTTTAAATATAATTTTATCATGATTTCAAGTATCTATTTATTGCATTTGGTATAGAAAGTGTCATGTCAATGTGAGATGGAACAGATGATGATCAGCTAGTCGACAGATAATTCTGGCATGAAAATGAAGAACCAAAATAAGAAAGTTGGGCAGCATACAGCAATTAGTTTTCCTGCTTAGATCCAATTCCAGATGCTAGAAGATATCAAGGTGGATTAAAGAAGGCTGTGAACAACTGTGAACATGCAGATAGAGTCTCTGTTGGGAATTTTAATCAGCATACAGATAGTCCTCAACTTACAATTGAGCCCAAAATGTACATTGCTAAATGAGACATTTGTTAAGTGAGTTTTGCCCCATTTTACAACCTTTCTTGCCACAGTTGCTAAGTGAATTACCTGCAGTTGATAAATTAGTAACCTGGTTGTTTTCATTTCATTTCATTTTACTTTATTTGTACGCCGCCCTTTTCCCTGAAGGAACTCAGGGCGGCTCACAACTCAAGGGAGGGGAAAGACAAACAAAGTTACAAAACATAAAGGCCATACACAATTAAAAAGCACAACAATCATACCATTCGAGGTGGGGCTGTAAATCTTTAGCCCCAGGCCTGTCGGAACAGCCAGGTTTTAAGGGCTATGCGGAAGGCCTGGAGGGTGGTGAGGGTACGGATCTCCACGGGGAGTTCATTCCAGAGGGTCAGAGCAGCCAGAGAAGGCCCTCCTCCGGGTAGTCACCAGTCGACACTGGCCGGCTGATGGAATTCGGAGGAGGCCTAGTCTGTGGGATCTTATTGGTCTAGTGGAGGTAATTGGCAGTAGGTGGTCTCTCAAGTACCCAGATCCAATACCATGAAGGGCTTTGTAGGTGACAACTAGCACCTTGAAGCGTACCTGGAGATCAACAGGCAGCCAGTGCAGCTCGTGGAGGATAGGTGTTACGTGGGTGAATCGAGGCGCACCCACGATCGCTCGCGCGGCTGCATTCTGGACAAGCTGAAGTCGCCGAATACTCTTCAAGGGCAGCCCCATGTAGAGCACGTTGCAGTACTCCAGCCTAGAGGTCACAAGGGCACAAGTGACTGTTGTGAGAGCCTCCCGGTTCAGGTAGGGACGCAACTGGTGCACCAGGCGTGAACCTGGCTTTCCCATTGATTTTTCCTTATCAGAAGGTTGCAAAAGAGAATCACATAAGCTTGGGACACAGCAATAGCCGTAAGTATGAACCAGTTGCCAAGCATCTGAATGTTGATCACATGATCATGGGGATGCTTCAAACTGTCAAAAATGGTCATGTCACTTTTTTCAGTGCTGTTGTAACTTTGAATGGTCACTAACTGAGTTGTAAGTTGAGGACTACCTATATTTTAAACCTGGTTGCACAACTTTCTCTTGACCAAGCATGCCAAGGACTACATCCCTAAAAGGCCTGGGAACCAGGGCAAAGACTAAATGGTTTTATTGCCAGTTAAATGGATGTAAATTATGCATGAGAAATGCAAGAGAAGTATTGTTATTATTTAGAGGCCTGGCTAAAGAGACCGACTTTAAATGCACAGGACAAGGATGTCTCTTAAGAAGTGGAGCCTTTGAAAAATAAAAGATCTTAGAAAGGGCCTCTCCTGCAGATTTTAACATGAGTTCTTGTTGTTAGTTGCAGTCGTGTTCGACCCATCGTGACTCCATGAACAATGTTCCTCCAGACCTTCCTGTCCTCTACCATCCTCCGGAGTCCATTCAGGCTCACGCCTACTGCTTCAGTGACTCCATCCAGCCACCTCATTCTCTGTCGTCCACTTCTTCTTTTGCCCTCAATCTTTCCCAGCATTAGGCTCTTCTCCAGTGAGTCCTTCCTTCTCATTAGGTGGCCAAAGCATTTGAGTTTCATCTTCAGGATCTGGCCTTCTAAAGAGCAGTCATGGTTGATCTCCTTTAGGACTGACCGGTTTGATCACCTTGTCCAAGGGACTCGCAGGAGTCTTCTCTAGCACCATAGTTCAAAGGGCTCAATTCTTTGGCGCTCAGCCTTTCTTATGGTCCAACTTTCACAGCCATACATTACAACTGGGAAAACCAGAACCTTGACTACCACACTTTTGTTGGCAGGGCAATGTCTCTACTTTTTAATATACTGTCTAGATTTGCCATAGCTTTCCTCCCCAGGAGCAAACGTCTTTTGATTTCTTGGCTGCAGCCATTATCTGCGGCAGTCTTGGAGCCCAAGAAAACAAAATCTATCACTACCTTCATTTCTTCCCCATCTATTTGCCAGGAATTGAGAGGGCCAGATGCCATGTTTTCTTAATGTTGAGTTTCAAGCCAACATTTGCACTTTCCTTTTTCATCCCATCAAGAGGCTCTTTAGTTCTTCTTCACTTTCTGCCATTTAACATGAGAGTTGGGCACAAAGCCTTTTACAGCCTTAAACATTAATATCCTCTTATCAGCTTAATATGGATATGGACTTCCTGTGATGTGGTCATTGTACATCACTCATCAACTAAACCTTTTGCATCAATTATGACAGTATGAGGGACACTAGAGCAGCCCCAGCCCCTGTCATGCTTGAAAAAGGTTCACACAACAGAATTAGACGCAGTGAAGTTGTTTAAAGGATTTATTTTGAAAGTGCAAAGGCAATGACTGCAGACAAACATGCATACCGTTCATTTTCAAACTTCTTGCATTTTGGCATTGGCAACATTTATGCTTACCTGGTTGAAAGAGCATATTCTGTGGCTGTGTAGCAAATTGCCTATTTTGTCTTAACGAAATAGGGGGGGGAAACGTTATATGCTGCAATACATTCAGATTGCAGCAGCCTGATTTTGTATAAACTATCAAAAATATTTTCAGCATACAAACTTTATAAAATTTAGATGTATAAAACGTATTTTGAAAATATCCTATAATGCATAGAATATCCCTACCATTTTAACTCTTTCCCTTCATTTCTAAAGTAAAACCATTTCTACTGAGTTATTTAACGCAATATTTTCACATTCATTTTCAGCCTAGCAAGTATTTTTATATTCAGGTAATTGCTTATCACCTATGAAACATTATTTGTTTGCATGTACTTAAGTGTGTCTGATCCAATTCTGTAACATCTCAAATAGGTCATTTAAAAAAAAATAGCCTAAATTCTGCTATTGTGGAAACTGGAGCTAAATATACATAATTGTTATCCTTTGTTTTGATTCCTGTACTTAATCAAATGGGCAAAATATCACATGTACAGTAGCTTAAGACTCTTGTCCCAACTTCCTATGTTTTAGCAAATATCACATTTGATATTTGCAGCTCTTAATCATTAACATGCACATTTGCAAACTTTTTCTCACAGAAATCTCAACATCTTATTCATGTCAGCCGGATCAAAGAAGGACCTTCCTTGTTTTATTTTTAATACGCACTTCCTTAGCTGTCTGGTATTATGGCAAAAGATAGCTCCCAGATAATGGTACCTGCTTACCATACTGATAAGAAATGTTAGTACTTGCATAAAACTTTTCCAAAGAAATCTGCGGTATAGTTTACATTTATTCAAAGCCATATTTTCCCTTCCGCTGACAAATAATGCATTAGAAAAGTTGCTATAGTCTTAAAATAGATTGTATCAATCTTTCATCTTTCCTACAGTTTCACCTTTTCTACAGTCTTAAAATAGTTTGATGAATTGAGACAAAAGATTGCCCATAGATAGGTCCATTTCTCCTATTAGCCTTATGAAAATCTTTACAAAATGATAGATGTACTCATTTTGTTATATTCCTTATTAAAAAGCCTGTAAAATAGGCCAGGACAATCTCCAGAGGCTTACAGTACAAGCAGAACTAAGAAACCACAATCAAATCATCTGTTTCATAGAACAACTGATGACTAAGTTTGTCACATAAGCTTTGCCCTTATTTCAACATTAATTATTCTGCGGGCCCTAATCAGAGAACATTTTGATCTCAGCCCCTTACAAAGCTGTCTTGGAAAATCAATTATTTTGATTCTCTGTTTTGCATTTGCATACTTGTATATTTATTTTACGTACTGGTCATCTTTCAAAACAGTTTAACAAACTATGTTAGCACATCACTGGAACAGTTAAAGCAGCTCTTTCCTAAATAGAGTATGCCCCAATATTAGACTAAGAAAGAAGTAACCCATGTTTTATCTTAAAAGGGCTATTTGCAACCATATTTAAACCAGAAGACAAGTGTATGAAGAGTTATAAAGATCATAGTGTACCTATATTCCATAGAATTTACTGCCTGCTGGATTACATTTATTTATTATAGTAATAGGTTGCACCATCGATCATACCGCATTTTAAATACAGTAAAACTCAACTAAATTCTGCTGGCATCAATTATTTCACATAACTGTTTCATTTGGGATACACCAAAGGAAACAGCACAGTGACCCACACCAAGTGCAAATTTCTGGACAGCAATCAACAAGTAATATCAGACAATTATCTTTTATATATATATATGTAAGTTCAATACAGTAAAAAATTATAATCTTTATTTGTAATAGATTGAAATAATAATACACTGAAAGTTCTGCTTATTTACATGATCAAAACTTCATTTTAACGTTGTGAAGGCATAGTTTTCACTGAGGCAAAGGTATCATTCAGAGTCTCTGCATAAACTCCACACAACCTGAATGAGAGGAGAGCAGTCATTCTGCAAAACTTCATTTGTCATTTAGAACCTGAACTGTTTTTCGACCATAATGGTAGTAACTGTATGCAGATGCCGTTGTTGTGAAAGCTGTGATGCACCTTCAGGGAGAAAAATGATTCTTTTAGTTTCCAAGCCCAAAAAATAAAAAAAATGGAGATAATGCTAAGTCTAAAAATCACTGCAACACAATTTTTAAAAACCTATTTTAGCTAGGAAGAATCCTACTTGAGGTGGAACTGTTTTTGCTACGACAATTGAAATCTGATATATAAGGCTGGGCTACGTAAAATACCTAGACATTCCAAAGAAATCCTATGTAAGCCAAGATTTTTTTTTAAATCAACATATCATACCATATGGTAGATAAATGCCCAGGCAATGTGAGTTCTGCCTTAAATCAAACAAACTCTTTCTATAAGAACATCATCCAGTTTTTATGTTGCTAGAGTTGTAATCCCATATATACTGACATTTTTTTTAATCGAAATCAACCTTAGAAAAGATATCTTGGAGTTGTGATTCTGTTTACCGCTTAGTTTTTCACCATCTAATTTGACTCTAAAATCGTTGAGCAAAAATTATGTATTTCCACCTTTACTGTCTTAAACTGACTAAAGAATCCACAGAGTTTTCTGACCTTTATTATTTGTGAAGTTTTTAAAAATGTGATTTTTTTTTTAAGCTTCTGGAAACTTGGCCCCAATACAGCGGGACCTCAGGTGGCGAATGTAACCCATTCCAGGACGTCAGTTGACGCCCGATTTGGTCGTGACCAGAAGCAAGACAAACTGTGCATGCATGCATACAAACAAAATGGCATGGGAGGGGAAATGGCCGCAGCAGGGGAAATCGCCGCGGCTGGGTTTATTTGGCACCCGAAGATGTGTGTGTAATGTGAGTACAACATTTAGCGGAGTTTTTGGTCGGGACCCGAATTGTTCGTGGTCCGAGCCGTTCGAGATCCGAGGCCCCACTGTGTATATGGGTTGTGCCACTAACAAACTGAACCTAACATACCCTGGCTGATTCACAAGGCAGAAAAGGGTGTGTGTGTGAGTGTGAGTGTGTCTGAATTGGAAAGGAAGTAGCAAAGAAGCAGGTGGAACTATCTTCCTTGGAATAAATCACCTCTGGATCCAGTAAACCTAGACTCAATACTAACATGGGAAGAGTTAAAGCATTAGCCATCAAGTGTTATGGGCTTATAGCGTGAAAGCTGTTTTTTAGATAGACCATCACTGTGCTTGCTCCCATTTTTATTGTATGTTTCTTCTTGCTTTCATGAACCATCTCACAAAACTGGCATGTATTCAACAGCATGCAATAAGTAAAATTACCTGAGCTCCCACTATACTCCTTACATTGCCTGTTTTTCCACTCACTAATAGTATAACAAAAATTATAACGTTACATACCATAAGGTCTGAAGATACACACTGTCCACATAATTGAAAACTGGAGCAGCTAAAGAGGCTGCTACTAAGATGAGCTGTACTACGGTATTCACCTGGTAATAGATTAGATCAAAACTAAGGTCACACTGTGCATTTTCACAGAAAAAGTACTACTACACACAGTACATGCCCGTGTAATGTAAGTCACAGCAATGGAGAATGGAAGAGTAAATCAAATATATTGAACATGTAATGCAGGAAAGAAAATACAGCTTTATCTAATTTACAACAACAAAATTCATCTTTCTCATTCCCTTTCTTCCTTTCTGAGGATCCCACCGATCAACTTATTCCACCCATAACTTTTTCTTCTTCTTCTTTCTCTTTGCCCATTCACTCTTCCTTTATATATTTGTTTTGCCATTCAGGCATCATTCTCTTTCAGCGAACAAAGGACTTCAACATTTTCTCTCATTATGGACGTCATCCATTTTTTATTGTCCTCGTTCATATTCCCTGTCCTCCACATATGTCTGGGGAAGTGGATTACAGGTAATCCTCACTTAACAACCTTAATTGGCACTAGCAACTCCATTGCTAGCAAAGCTGTCAGTAAGTGAAATATCATGTGACTGTACCACTTAACAACAGTAGTTTCGGCAATCTTGGTTGCCATAATTAAGCAAATCCCACATAGTTATTAGGTGAAGACCCATCCAGATTGAAGTTGATCCTGGTTGAGTCCTTCCCAGCCCCAATTTTTTCAAGGCAAGCGATGTTTTCGGGAGATCACTGAACTAAAAGAGATCAATTCCTATTTCCTGCCTTGTGTGAACAGCGCTGAGTTCGGGTTGAGGAACTTCCCCCACCTGCCCTCATCTCTGTCCTTTTGGCTGCTCGGCGCAGTATAGATAGTCCTCGTCCTTGAGCCCAGTTGCTAAGCGACACAGTTGTTAAGTGAATTTTGCACCACTTTGTGATCTTTCTTGCCAGGATTGTTAAATGAATCACTGCAGTTGTTAAATTTAGAACATGACTGTTACGTGAGTCTGGCTTCTCCATTGACTTTGCTTGACAGAAGGTCACCAAAGGTGATCCCATGACCCCAGGACACACTGCAACCGTCATAAATATGAACCAGTTGCCAAGCATCCAAATTCTGACCATGGGGAGACTGCAATGGTTATAAGTGTGAAAAATGGTCATTAGTCACCCTTCTTAGTGATGTTGTAACTTTGAACTGCCACTAAATGCATGGTTGTAAATCAAGGACTACCTGTATAAGTGAGATAAAGAGGCTATTGTATACAGGTAGTCCTCGACTTACGACCACAATGGAGCCCAACATTTCTGTTGTTAAGTGAGAAATTTGTTAAATGAGTTTTGCCTCATTTTACGACGTTTCTTGCCACAATGGTTAAGTGAATCACTGCAGTTGATGTTAGTAGCCATTAAGTTATTCTTGTTCCCCCATTGACTTTTTTGTTAGGTCACAAAAGGTGATCACATGACCTTGGGACACTCCAACCGTCATAAATATGAACCAGTTGCCAAGCATCCACATTTGGACCATATGATCATAAGGATGGGGCAAAGGTCATAACTGTGAAAAACGGTCTTAAGTCACATTTTTCAGTACCATTGTAACTTTGAATGGTCACTAAATGAACTGTTATACGTCGAGGACTACCTGTACTGCCATCTGCTTTCCACCCTTCCAGCAGGGTGGCCAAAAGGGTATAGATATGGGGTGGGGTGGAGGAAAGGTGGGATATTGTAACCATTATAAATATGTGATAGTTGCCAGATGCCTGAATTTTGATTGTGTGACTGCAGGGACACTGTGACAGATTTAAGTGCGAGGACCCAATTGCAAGTCCATTTTTTTCAGCGCCATCAAACAACTTCAAAAAGCCATTGAACAAATGGTTGTTCAGTGAGGACTACCTGGGTAAGTCAAGAAAGATAATCAAATTGCAAGATACAAAAAAAATGCTGTTGAAAAGCAATATTCAGTTTGCCAAATGGACACAGCATGGCATAATGTTCTTCTTACCTTGCTGATGAACGTTGGCTTCAACTGAGCAGTGACATAACATGGATTGAAATATCTACTTAACGTCTTCTGTGAGAAACAAAAATAATAATCTTGCTTTTAACAAACGTGGTGAAAACAAAGCCTTTACTAAATTTACAAACTGATAAAATTGAACTGATAGGGTTTTTTATAGTGTTTCCCCAAAAAAACGACAGGGTCTTATTTTCTTTTGACCCCCGAAATAAGTGCTTGGCCTTATTTTCAGGGAGGTCTTATTATTTTTGAGGTGCAGGAGGCAGAGAGCCTGGTCACCTCAAGGCTGCTGCTATGTTGCAATATTCTCGGGGAGGGCTTATTTAAGCGCATACGTTCAAAACCCCGACTGGGCTTATTATCTGGGGAGGTCTTATTTTCAGGGAAACAGGGTAGCAACATAGCATATTTATTCCAAATCTTCATGCTTATCTTTAACCACATAATTCTTCATGCATATATCTAACTTAATCTATAGGTAACAGAGTATAAAAGGAGGGTGGGTTTTCACAGCTTCAGGAAAAATAGTCAAAATGAACAATGGCTCAAATATTTAACCTGTTTTAGGACACTGCATGTTTAATATTTTTATATTAGCTTCTTTTATAAATAAGTCAAGGTGATCAAATACCAAATACTCCTTCCTCCTCCTACTTTCCCCACCAGAATAACCCTGTGAGGTGGTTTTGTTCTGAGCAAAAGTCTCCCATGTCTATGGAGGGATTAGAATTCAGTCTTTTGATTTTTAGGCCAGCGCCTTCACCACTACACCCAATTTTAAAGTACAAGACGAACGTATGAAGCCAGCAGAACTTAGTAGAGTCTCTGCTCTTTATTTCAGCAACAAAATAAACAGGAAGATTATCTGATAGTTATGCCATTGAATTTGGATGGTGCAATCCTTGGGTGTTATAGAACAGGAGTCTCCAGCCTTGGCAACTTTAAGACTTGTGGACTTCAACTCCCAGAATTCCTCAGTCAGCAAAAGCTGGCTGAGGAATTTCAGGAGTTGAAGTCCACAAGTCTTAAAAGTTGCCAAGGCTGGAGACTCCTGTTATAGAAGGCTGCCTATGCCTTAGGCTTAGACTATCTACATCCGCTTTAGAGAGAAGATGGCTTATAAAAAATTAAATTAAGCAAACAAATGGGACTAAAGCAACCATGGAACAGATATGGAATCCTACAGGAGAAGATCTGTGATCGTTTCAATAATATTTTGGTTCAATTCAGTAGGATAGCTGGAAAAGCTCTTTGGAAAGGCTGCTTTGAGGAGCAACATGGAAGTGGGGGAGGAGGTCAAACAGACATTTTGAGAGAAAGGTTTAGGAACAGGAACAGAAATGGTGTCATTTCAATGGGAAAGACCTCTTCTGCAGCGGAGAATGAGATGCTGGGCAAGAAAAAGTCACAGGAAGACAGATGGTGAAAAGATGACATAAGAGTAGAGAAGTTGGCAAATTTTGAAGCTTGAACAAGAGTTTGAAAATGAATAGGAAACTTGGAGTCATTCAACAAGTATAGCGTAGCAAGGTATAATAATGAATAGTGGAGATCAAAGAAAATCCTGATGGACAAAGATTATGATCTTTAATTTTCACTGAAAGGTCAGAGTATTTTTATAATTTTGTAAACACTCAAGTGGGAGGCTGGGAAAATATTATAAGGAAATTAGCACGCACAGTTCAAGACTTCTGGCCCAAGGAGAATTTGGGAGTCACAGTTCCAACTGAAAGGCAGAAGATAAGGAAGGCTGTCCTCTGGAAACAGTCAAAGAAAGATTTGTCTTGGACAGAAATACAAAAAGCAAGAGAGAGAGAGAGAGAGAGACCAAATAAGAAAGGAAGGGAATCCCTTTCATTCCCTAATTCTTTGAGACACAAACATTGTTGCTATTATTGTCTGTGGAGGGGGGGAAAAAGTCCTATTTTAGCAAGCCTTCATTTGGGAACAAGCTTTACATATATTGTTTCTTCTAGGACTGCTTTGATTTCCTATCTAATGCGTATTAACACATGGCAGGATACTTACCGGTGGAGGAAGGGTTCTGTATCGAACATAGAAAACAGCAGCAATTAATGTAATGTCCCTTAGAATTATCATTGATGTAAGAGGGACTGAAAAACAAATAGTGAAAGTCGTCTTAAATATATCTAAATTTCACTCTGGATTCTTGTAGTCCCTGCAGTTTTCTTGGCAACTTCTTCAGAAATAGTTTGCCATTTCCTTCTTTCAAGGGCTAGGAGCAAGCGGCCAAAGATCACCAAATGGCTCTGTGCCTAAGTTGGGACTTCAACTCATGGTCTAGTCAACCATCCCCACGGAGATTCGGACCCTCACCTCTCTCCAGGCCTTCCAGAAAGCCGTCAAAACCTGGCTGTGCAGGCAGGCCTGGGGTTGATGAGTTCCCCTCCCCTCTCGACTTGTATGGCTGTATGACTCTTGTGTATTTTAATTACGTGTATTGTGTTTGTATCCCCTTTTCCCCTTTTGAGTTGTTCGCCGCCCTGAGTCCCTCCCGGAGAAGAGCGGCATACAAATAAACTAAATCTTAAATCTTAAATCATTGCACCAAACTGGCTGGCATATTGAGACTACATATAAAAATAATTCCAGTTCACAGTATGTCTATATGGATTGCTGCAAAAGGCTAATTAGTCTGAATCACTGTTATTTAATTCTACTGTTTACCTACTCATTACCACAAACACAACACAGATAAATTACAGTGGTTGCTGTAACTGAACAATGCATTTAGTTTTGGCCTGGGCAAAAGCAGCATACACCTACAGCACTTAACTGCTTTTTCTCTATCCCCAGAAGGGAATAACCTCAGCCTGGGTAATAGGGAATTAAACACACAAGATCTGTTGCTGTTTTCTAGATATTGTTTTTCTAACCATAATCTGCCTTCATTGGAGATTATATAGCTCACAATAAATGACAATATAAGGCAGATGCAAATGCTATCACTTCTGACTGTATCAAACATCACTTTAGAATTACAGCGTTGTTTAACCTCTTCAAAGGTTCAGCAATTTAGTTTATATAATAAAATAAAATCAGGAAATTTAGCTCAATGAACAACATGGACATACAGGATATACCAAAAATAAGGTCTTACAGTTAATTAACTATATAACATATATCACATGAAATATTCAAATTGGATGCAGTTTTCTTTCAAACCCTTCCTTACTCATTTTACACATGATTTTTGAGCAACCCTAAATATGGTTTTGTCTGAAAAACAAAATTAATAAAATTGGCCCATGGGCCTGATTTTTGGTACACCCTGTGTATTGCACTTTTCCATTAGATTTGTTTACACTATTATATGAAGGTTGAATACTATAACTATGGTATCAACATACTGAGGTATCGAACTGTGCCAATAAACTGAAAGAGATTTGCTTCTAATATTTAACAATTCATTACTTTTAGATCATTCAACAGGAAGAATCACTTAAAAGGCCAGCTTCTTTGCTTACCTGGAATAAGATTTGCACATGTCAGGCTAATATATAGGATACTGATAAGGATTTTATCAGCCAGAGGATCCAAGGCACTTCCCAACGCAGATTTCTGGTTGGCCCAGTTTCGTGCAATAAAGCCATCCAACTGAAAATGCAAGTTAGACAAATAGTCTAATGGGAAAGAAACCGAACATTTACATTTTTGTCAGATTTATATCCCATCTTTTTTTCTCCAAGAGCACCTTGTGAGAAAAGGAATATATCCATTGGAAAGTTGCAGGTAATAGGCTAGGAGTGAGCTTGCCAGCCTCACTGAACCAGTTTTAAACTAACATAATTGCAAAATGTACCAGACACATTTCTAACGTGCTGACTTGTATGCTGCATTTTCTGCAAAGTATGTACTTGTACAAATATATTTAGAGCAGGAAGAACGAGATGGTGGGAAATGAGGAACTGAAAGTAACGAACAGCTGAGAGCTTCAAATGTACATGGGTGTTTGCAGAGAGTGACGGTCAGTAAGAATGTAAGAAAGAACAAGGAAGTGAAACTATGGAATATGTATGTCAGTTAAAAAAAGAAAGTATAAGAAATGTGACTTGAGTTGAGAATGGTGTCCTTTGCCCAATAGTAGTCCTTGTAGGACCTGCTATGTGTCATTGGAGCCCATTGCAATGGTTTAATAATGTAAGTTTTGTTGTGGAATTGCATTGCTATGTTGGCTATTCATGTTCCAAATTGCTCATGAAATAAACCTCTGAAACATAAGAGTAGGATTTATTACTTGTGGTTTGTCTATGTTCTTCTTTGTTGGGATTTTTTACGACAACCTGAAAATACAACTAGCACTAGCTAATTATAAAATCATATTCAAGCACTCATGATCTGAATTTGAAAATGTTTCCGAACTCACTTTTAAAGAAAAAAAAGTCTCATTTTCATACAACATTGTAAAATATATACATATAAAGGAATTACCAGGTCTGTTATTCCAGCCAAGGCAAACACACCCAGTGCTATGTTAAAATCTTCTTCAATAATCAAATAGCCCAAAATAGGTGCCAAACCAATCCTTGCCATTGAAAGTAGATTAGGGACAGTCCAAGGGTTTTCATACTAGAACCAAAAAAAAAGCATAGAAAAAATTATTACAAAACAAATATAAATAATTTGAATTTAACGTACTTTGATAGTATGGAAGAAAAGAGGTAAATTCTGTATGTTTAATGTGCTTAACTGCTGCACTGGAATGTACCGGTATGTATCTAAGAATTTTCTTAATTACAAAGTGACTTCCCAAAAAAAGGCTCAGCTTTGATAACCAGTTGTTCCCAGCTCTCAAGAGCTGTGGAGACTCACTTCCCCATCATTGCCAGAAGAACACAACTTCCTACTCTCTGAAACGCTATAAGCAACAAAAATGGTCCATGATATTGACCAATTGAAAAAGGTTAATTTTTTTTTTGCACTGTTGCAAATCTCTTTGGAGATTCTTACATCAAAGGGCAAGGTAAAAATTCTTCTACTAAACTGCAAATGGGTTGATTTTCAGATTAATAAAAGGATATAGCTATACAGATATCAACTCCTCTGAAATTCTCAAATGGTCAAAACAAAGCAGCACATAAATCTCCTTGGGATGGTTATGTCTACTTCAAAAAACCCTCCACTGAGATTCTTTTCTTCTAAAAGGACCTTGACTTCCTAACCTTCGGCTTTAACATACTGACTAGAGACCATGTTTTCCCCACCCACATCAATTCTGAGTTTATGATACTGTAGGTAAGAAGACACCTGCGTCCACCAATCTTAAATTTTTAGGTTACCAACAATCCCAAGCTACTTTGCCATATAACTTAACTGTGATTAAAAAAAAAAACAATCTGCATCGGCACACCTCTTTATTTAACATTTTTGTGACTAATCATTTGCAGTACTGCTTTTTTTAATCAACCACTGATTTCTTGAAATAACAATTTTCGTGTGACCATTTTCCCAACAATTATAACATGCTGTCTCTAGATCCTTTCTCTGAAGGTTTTGTGGGTTTTCTAACTTTTCAACACAAATGGAGGAATGTTGTCCATGAGGCATGATGGGTCGGACACGACTTCGCAACTAACAACGACAACTTGTTTTAAAAGTAAATGGGGGGGGGGGATCCCAGAGTTTCTTTCAGATAAATGCATGGTCTCTGGATGATGAGACACCACCTTAAGGTGAAATACCAGAATTCTTCTTTGTTTCCAAAACGTTACAGTGCCTTGTAAGATATGTAGCCATAGCTCCCTTACAATAGCGCATCAATTCATGCAGACCAGTAAATGATGCTTTAGTAATTGAGGACAGGTATGACCACATTATACATCTTATGCCATAACCATTTTTAGCTCATGTGTGTTATTTAAGCCACTATTTATATGCTTTGCCATTAAAGTATGAGCACATCAGGTTATGGGCAATCTTCATTTAGCGATTACTTGTTCAGTGACTCTTTGAATTTATGACGGCACTGAATGAGTGATATTTACAAGTGATCCTCAAAGTTCCAGCCATCAGTCACTAAATGAACTCTTATTAAGTCGAGGACTACCTTACAAAGTTTGCCTAGTGACCGTTTTTTCAGGCACTGAAAAAAGTGACTTACGGCCACTTCACAATTATTGCAGCATCCCCATGGTCACGTAATTAAAAATCAGATGCTTGGCAACCGACTCACATTTATGACGGTTGCAGTGTCCCGGGGTCATGTGATCCCCTTTTGCAACCTTCTGACCGGCAAAGTCAATGGGGAAATCAGACTCACTTAACAACCGTGTTACTACTTTAACAACTGCAGTGATTAACAAATGAAAAGAAAGGTTGTAAAATGGGGCAACACTCACTTAACAAAATTCTCATTTAGCAACGTACGTATTGGGCTCCATTTGGGGTTGTAGGTCGAAGCCTACCTATATATAGCCCTGACTTTCTCATGATGGAAATTAAAGTGAGGCAAGCCAGCAAAACTACATGAGGACAATTTCACTGTGGGCAACCCCATCTAGTAAAGTATTGGGTTTAAAGGTGCACATCAAAGGGGAAGAGGCCAGGGGACGTTCTGCTCCAGAAAGGGAAATCACTTTCCCTCTTTTAGGGATAACACATAAAAAGCGAAAGTACTGCAGAGGTCAGCCTGATTCCAGGAGGCATCGCTTTGGATTTCAAATATTCGCTCGGGATCATTTCCCCCTGCACGTGGCAGCCTCAAAGCCAAGGCGAGATGTCCACTTTGCAGAACTTTTTAAGAATTCTTTTACCGGGGCGCAGCCAATCGGGTGATGAGCCCGCTCCCTCAAGCGCTACAGCCTGCATTTAATAGGGGCCATCATGTCAATGGAGACGAAAGGAAAGAAAGGAGCCCCCTGCCCGTTCCTACCAGTTCAGCGAATCCATTTCTCTGCTCTGCTTTGCCGGCATCGGGTCGTTCCGAGGACTCCGCTGCGCGCCGAGGCGCTCCCCCGCAGCCGGCGCGCGAGCAGTGAGGCTGCCCAGATCCGCCGGAGGAGCAACCGAAAGGGGGCGCCCAAGCTGCAGTGCCTAGAAGATGCTTAGGGCTGGCTGGGCGCACGCGCAGTAGCAGACGTCGTCCCGTGCCCGGGGAAGACGGGGAGCGGCACTCCGCGAGGCTGCTGGAAGAGGCCGCGAGCGCGGCTCGAGGGCCATCCCGAGGCTCGCCGCCGCCGCCGCCGCCTCCTCCTCGGCTCCTCGCGCCGGCGGCTGCTACGGTGGCCCGCAAGCACCATCCTGGGCTCGCGCTCCGCAGAAGACCCCACCCCCAAGCGCTGCCTTTGACCAACCAAGCGGCGGTCAGCATGGCTTGGTTGGGGCAGGGGGTTGGGGGGGGGGGCAGGGGAAAGACCTTTCTACCAACGAAGAGGAGGAGGAGGGGCAGAATTGAAACATGCCCCTCCCCTCCTGCTCTCCCCCCGCCGCTGGCCGTCTCCCTCTTCCATTCAAGCGCGCTTCAGCGCACCTTCTACCTTTTACGGTGCAGCCTGACGCGCTTTTTACGACGCCTCCCGCTGCACTTTACGGCAAGAGGCGCCCCGCTTATTAAAGAGACAGCAGCGCTGCTGGCGAAGATCGGATGGAGGTTCCTGCGGGCTGTGTAGTAATCTAATTGTAAATTCCACGCCTAACTGAAGCTACGAGAATAAGTCTTTTCTTTTAAAACATCACATTATAATTAAACCGGGAACCAGTTAGCGGGACCACCGCTGTACCAGTTTGATGTATATAACAGGCTAGAAATCGGGAGGTCGTGAGCTACATAATTCTGTCTTGGGCAAAAAAAAAAAAAATAGCTGGATGACTTTTTTTCCTCATTAACATTTTTATTGAGTTATAAGATACAAAATACAAAAGAAAATAGGAAAACAATGGGGAGAAAGGGGGGAGTGAGGAAGGATTAGAAAGGAAAAAAAGCATCGACTTCTGACTTACAGTAAAATATAGCATTAACACCAAATCACAACTTTTTGTTTTTTCATAATATGAACTAGCCATTTCTATATGGATCCATCAGCCTAATTGATAAAATCAAAGTTTCATTCTTTTTCACTTCAAGCACAAAGTTCAGAAGCAGTGGAAACAAAAGTGTGTGTATTCTTGTTTAATCAAAATAGTCAATTTTGCCTTTTTAAATTGGATGACTTTGAGCCAGTCTGAAATCTTGCCTCCCACCCCCAAAAAATAATCCTGCAGAGATTATGTCAGGCAATTTCCAGGAGTCAACAACTGACTTGAAGGCACAGAAAATAAAATAAATTAGAAGTAGAGCAGCCCCTTTTGCAAGCACAGCGTGTGAAGAAAACAGCTGGCCCAGGCTGGTCTTCAAATACCTAAGCAGGATCAGACTTTGTTTACTAATTTTAGGGGAGAACATTCAAAAAAAAATCCTGGCTTTTAGAGATCAACATCAAAGCTGAGAAAACTACACGGGTGCTTCATAAAGTTGTTGGACTTGTTTGATCCCAAAGGACGTTAATAAAACTGCATGAATATGCAGGCCAGTATGTAAGCCAGGTGGTGACAGCTGAAAATGTGGGTGGGTGGAAAGGGTGTCTTGATTTAAAATACCGGTACCTAACTTCCTACGGAATCAGTAGGAAGGATCCAGCATGTAGCTAAAGATTGGCAGTGGGGAAAAACACAATCACAAATTAAATTGCTGTTCTTCATGGAGTGTGTTTAATTTAGGCAATTTGGTTTTTAACAGCTGGTAGAAAAATAGCGAAGTACAGATCAAATAAATTGACAGAAGTCCAAAACAGATAACTTAGTATTTTACTGGGAATCAAACCTGGGCTGTATTACATATTAGGCAGTTATATTAGCCACTAAGCCACAGGCTCTCCTCCTTTATCAGCTAAGCCAGACACAATGCATGCATGCATGCATGCATACATATATACATACATACATACATTGTGTGTGTGTGTGTGTTTGTGTGTGTGTGTGTGTGTGTGTGTGTAAAATCTTGACTGCTGCAAAATATGTAGCAGGGTTGTGTAAGCGGGAGTCCTGGAACTATGTAAAGTTAGGGGATGGAATACCATTTTGTAGCTCTCAATAAATCACATTATCAAAAACCAGTGGCATCATTTCTAACAGTTTTACAGTTTTTTAAAAAGTTGAAAATATTTCCAAAGCCCTCCAAAATCTCAAAAAACAATAAAAAAACAAATACTCTGCTCATGTAATATGGCATACTGATATACCTCTCTGCATCAATGCTGTGCCCACCATAGCCCTCATTTTCCCCAAAAAGTGAAGGTAGAAAAAAAAACCAAGTCCAGCTCAGCATCTGCTGTGCCAATCCCTTCTTTCCAGATATTTCTCCAACTGTATTGTCTGGCCTAGTGCTGGGATTTCTTCTTGGTATCCCATCCAACAGTTCTAGTGCAGCCAAAGTTGACTCAATGATACTACTTGCTATAGACTCCAAAAGATTGGACTTTCCTTCAGACCTATTATCCTTGTCTTTAAAAATAATATGCATTAAAAATTACCAATGACCAAGTTGCTTTGTTTGAAGAATATCAAAACTTTATTCAGAATATCCATACTGGCATTCATTGTTTACCCTAGAATTAGCTATACATATATTTATTTAATTTGTTAGTGGAGTATACAATATTTGTAGATGACCAGTGAAAGTTCTCAGTAATGGAGTGATGGTAATTACTAGAGGTGTGGGACAGAACTCATAGCAGTAGTTGTGTAGAACCAATAGAACTAAGCAGCAATCTATGTTATTCTTTCTGTTGCCATCTGGTTGGTATCCTGATTTTTGAAGCCCAGTTTTGGTAGCCCTAGCCAGGAAATCACAAAGATGAAGCCAGCTACATATATTGTTTTCCACCTTCTTGCCAAAACCTTAATGATAAATTTTAGACTAGATAATTTGACACTATCCAGCTATTTTGAATTTCTTATCCCATCAGCCCCAAATGTAAATAGTAAAGAAATTGAAATTGAGAAGGCATTGAATATTTCAGCAAGAAATATGTCCAAAACATAACCACGTCAACCATCTACATGAAATAACACATCTGAAAGGCTATTTAGTCTTAAGAATATTTTGCACTACAAGAGTTTTGCAAGGAACAGTGGAAAACATTGCGAAAGCAATTAAGATTTTTTATCGAATGTATCTGCCAAAGGATGTGTTTAAATGTACTGACTGGAAGGGTGTCCAAATTTGGAGCAGTTTCGGACACCCCTATAGAGTGCATGTAACACCTCTGCTACACAAGTTGCACTGGAGCCAGTTTGCTTTCAGGTCCAATTGAAGGTGTTATGCCTTTTAATGTACTTCATGGCATGAGACCGTTAACTGACAAACCATCAACCAGTTTGCCCCCCCCCCCCCCCCCGGGTAAGACAGGGAAGATATGCTGCAAAGCCCATTGGTTAAAAAATTTCAACCAGCGGGATCTAGGAAGAGGGCCTTTTCTGCCCCCACCCTTTGTAACCTCTTACCTCCAGAGGCAAGGGAAGCCCACTCTTCTGGCCTTCCAGAACCCTTACTTGAAAGTTTTCCCTTTGCCTTGCTAACTTTTAGCTCTGTTAACTTTTTAACTTTGTTTTTTACTTTTAACTTATAAATTTTAACCTTGTTTTTTAATTGTTTGTAACTGTGCCTTTTGGTCATTTTTATAGCATGTTTGCAAACTGCCGGGAGTTGATGAGATTGGCAATGTAGAAAATTGCTAAATAAAAATAAATAAATAAATGAAATCAACTGATACTGTAATTTCAAAAACATACATATATTACACAAGTGACAGATAATGTCATACTTATTTTTCAATAGGGGAAAAAAGCACTAGAAATTGGTCCATACCGTGTCCAGTTATTGCATTGCCCAATGTGAGATGCATGCTTTCTCTTTCATTCCACTAAGATAATAAATTTAAGATTCTCCACATAGAAAACCTTCCATTTTTGTTAATTGGTGATTGTTATATATACTGATCTGTACTCAACTTATTGTCAAATTAAGGATTACCAAACTAAGTGTTTTAAATAAACCAACAATGTATTCTTTTAATGGTATAATATTTAGAACATGAACTTTGCTCATTCACAGAAGACTAAATAAATGCAAGTGTACTTTGACTTTAAAATATGCACCATATTCATAAATCAATAAATAATAGGGTTAACAAAATGACTCAAATCAGGCAAAATGTTAACAAGAGTGGTTTGAAACATTACTGTATATAGCTTTCAAAAGTATTATAATTAGTAAATGGATTGTTTTATGTCAATACGTAGATAAATAAAGCCCCTTCACTTTCTTCATCCAGTATTTGAGATATTTCCCATATCCTTTGCATCACAACACGTATCATCTGAGTTATCAGATTCTTACAGAACCTTTTTCAAGAATGTCAAGAAGAGTAGGGAAGTCAGTTTCTTCTGCCCTTACTACATTTACATTAATCTTGTTTCAGATTGTTTTAACCAATGCATGAATTCTACAAACACTCATACCGGTATTAGCAGGCAAGAATTCTGCTGAAAAGAAACAGGAATGAGTTGCAATCCTCTATGTTCCTTTCTTTTTCTTCTTAGTAAACGGTTCTCTTTAGTTATTGAACTACTTCACATTGTCTGAAGCTGATATAATCTCGGACCTTTCTTCAAGAAATAACCCTGATCATTTAAAGATGCAATGAAGTTTTCAAAGTCAGGTATCTAAAAAAAAAAAAACCAATAGCTGTGTGATCAAGAACAACTACAAAATATTAAATTGTGTTGGAAAGGATTTTAAAAAAGTCTATCCATTTTTTCTTAAACTGGAGAGGAACTTCAAAATAGTATGGAAACTTTCCACTTAAAATCATATAGGAAACAAATCTACATATATACAAATCTATATGTGTAATCCCCAAAAGAGATTTTGTTTGTATGGGTTATATTTTATTGATATTTGCGATATAAAAAAATTAACACTGATGCATTCACTACTGTTGTTGCTTCTCATAATTGTTTGATGGGACTTAATGTGTAATTTTTCAACATAGGCAGGAAAATAGTTTTGATTTTGTGGACCTCTGAAAGAATCTTGAGGAACCCCCACTTAAGAACAGCCATAAGGCAATGGGTTTGTTTATTTAGTACTTTAGAGTCAACGTGATTCCCTGCAGTTTTCTTAGCAAGATATTGGAAGTGGTTTGCCATGGCCTGCTTTCTAAGGCTGAGTGAGAGGGACTGGCCAAAGGCCACTCAGCTGGCTTTGTACCTAAGGTAGGACCTAGAAATTCCTTTCTCTTGGTTTCTAGCCTAGTGCCTTAACCACTACATTAAATTTGCCTTAATGTATCCTATCATATTTAATCTACTTCATTTTTTCAACTGATATTTCAAATGTTATGCTTTAAGATAAAAAAAATAATGGAAATCTTCAGTTAAAATGTAGCAAAATAGATTAAATATACTAATATTATTATAGACTTTTATACAATAAGACAAAAGTAATAATAAGAGGGAAGATTAGAAGTTGAATGATGGTATTATGCATGTTTAAACAATATTGTGATTGGCACTGGAATAACATATTGAAACATTGAATAATTAAATAATGAAAGCCTACAATTTAATACAAATATGTGTATTAACACTAGAACTACATAAGCTCGAGGAATGTAATAAATCAATTAACAGCACTATTTTTATTTGTACTAAAATGTATGATACCCAGATGCCACACTGTTCACGCATTGATATGGATGTATTGTAAAATAAAATTAAAAACTTAGGTGGGAGGAGATTAAACACACTGAAAATTGGGCAGAAAACTTGGTACTAGTGCTCACATAGTAAAATATTGCAGAAAGAATACAACTTTAAAGGACTTTCAGTTAAAATAGCTTAAATATTACCTCCATCCAATAACAAAATTCCCAAGCAACAAAATATATTTTTTGTCATCTGCAAGTCACATTCAATACTATCAAACTCAAATATTGTTTCTAAAGTAAAGCTGGAACTCCAGGTCCCTTCAATCAATAGAACCAGAGATAGTGGAAGCAACAGTAACCCTCTCTCTTCCAACTGTTAACATCAATAGCTGATAATATCAAATAGCTAATTTTATCCTTCTAGAGTACATATTTATTTTAACTTACTTTCATATTAAATTCATTAGCAACCTGCCGGAGTTGATGAAGCTCAAAAATGTTGTTATAAGTTCTTTCTGCAACACGATGGAGGGCAGAAATAAATTTCTTTGCTTGGGACCTTTTGCTCATTCCAGAACCATGCTGAGAACGCTCAAAATCCAATTTCCCAAACTCATCAGAGTAAGTTCCTAACATACTTGAGAAAAGAGTGAATCAAAATGTACATAGTCAGCAAGAGGGCAAAATTAAAAATACAACTGCAAACGAGGCAGAGAACTTTCTTTGGTTTTTTTTCTTAATCAGAAAGTTTTAATGAGCTTAATAAAAGAGCACATTCACTTTATAATTCTACTAGGTTGTGCTAGGGTTATTGAATGCATGTTACTCTACTTTGGATTATTTTACTTTGATTTTTATTTGTTGAAAAATGCATCAGTTTCAGTGGTGGGTTCCTACCGGTTCAGACCGGTTCACTCGAACTGGTAGTGATTTGGCGGCCTGGGTCACTGGAACTGGCAGAGACTCAGGCCTACCATGCCCCCAAACTGGTTTCTGGGCAGAGCCGTAGGCTTCGTCATCTTGTTTTTCACTTCTGTGCATGCGCAGAATAATTTTGCATGCGCGCGCAGTGTGCATCAAGCGCGTGCATGAGCGAACCGACAGTAGCGCCTACTGGAACCCACTGCTGATCAGTTTGCATATTATTCAGTTTGCAGATTGCAAGCTCATAGATTTTTATTTTATTACCATGGTACTTTATTAAGTTTGTACTACCTGTATTTCATTATTTCAACAACATCCTCAGCATCTTCTTTGGTAGCCTTTTCTCTTAACTCTAATCTGGATCGTGCCTTAAAAAAAAGCAGTAATGCTAATATTATATACAAATCATCCATATTTAATTGGTAGAAACATTGGTTTTCCTCAAGTCACAAAAATATTTAGATTTGATCAATTTTCAGTGTCAGGTAGCACCTACATGTGCCATTTAAAATAAACCAGATATAAGTCAACATAAGAAAAACAATCTGTATTATAGTCTCCATGCTTTAAAATCCAGTACTTTGGGCTGTCAAAATACACCTACTGTAAAATTCTTAGTAACACTTACCTCAGTTAGGCGGATCAATGATTCTAGCTGTCGTGTTGTGATGGGTGTACTATCTGCTCTTTGACTTTGTTGTCTGAGCTCAAGATAGAATTTCTGGAGTATCTGAGCAGCTTCTAGAGATAGCTTGGGATGAACGTATTGCCTTGCATAGCCAACATATTTCTTTAACAACTGATGTGGAATTGGGTCACAGTTTTCTCCTGGAACGAGCTAACAATTAAAAATACTATTTAGACATTATAATATTCCATTTCAACTGGAAAAATAAATGGTATGAGCAGATAGGAGCTATAATAGCCCTCAAAGAGAATTTAATGACACAAGTTAACCTCCCACCTCAGCCTCACATTGGAATGTTAAAGCATTGTACAAAAATGAAGCTTAATAATTGAGTTCTACCTTCCCAGTGTTTTGTCCATGGGAACTGGCATCTCTTTATCTCTCACAGAGTGTTTGCCCAAGAGGTTATTGCTTCCAAGCAGAAACTGAACACTTGACTAAAAACTTCAAGGAAAGTTACTTTTACAAAGACACTGCTGTTTTCACCTTTATTATTTTATAAGTAACTCAAAGCAGAGAACGTATCTACTATTTCTTCCTCCTATTTTCCCCACCACAACAACCCAGTGAGGTAATTTGGCCTGAGAGAAGGTTGACTGGCACCCAAATCACCCAGCCAACTTTCAGACCCAAGGCGGGACTACTGTAAGTCTCCTGCTTGTTTCTAGACCAGAATCTTAACCACTACATCAAAATGGATCTCTGAAATCTAATGCTGTAGCCTTCTAAAATCACACAGAAATTTTAGGAGGGTTCAAAATATGAAGACTATTCTCATAGCAGAGACAGAAAACCCCAGCAGCCAAAAACTCTTAAGGTGCAAGGCTGCAATCCATGGCATCTGGCTTTCCTATCCTTTGTTTCCTAACTGTATATATTTTGTGGGGGTGAAGACAAACTCAGAAAATTAAATCAGAAGTGATATTCAGCAGGTTCTTACCAGTTCTGGGGAACTGGTGGGGGAAATTTTGAGTAGTTCGGAGAACCAGTAAATACCACTTCTGATAGGCCCCGCCCTCATCTATTCTCTGCCTCCTGAGTTCCAGCTGATCGGGATTTTGCAATAACCTTCCCCTGGAGTGGAGAGGGAATGGGGATTTTACAGTATCCTTTCCCTGCTATGTGCACCAAGCCACGCCCACCAAGCCACCCCACAGAACCAGTAGTGAAAAAAATTGAATCCTACCACTGAATTAAATCCTAATCAGAAAAAATATCTATTGAATATTGCTAATTTCCACATATTATTTTCATATATTACAGAATTCTGATTTTCTGTCTAACCACAGATGTCAAACATTTACTTTTTTTTACACTTTCTAGATTACCCTATGAGGCCAACAGCTCCCAGAACAGAAAAGATAAAATAAAGAATTCAGTCCCCTCTAATGCTATAATGTTAAGTTTGCAAACTATGCTGTAGCAAAACAGGAGAATCCTATTCCTCTAATAACTATACTCAACATCTCAAACATAAAATGTACAAAACAACTCATCTCAAAACAATTCATCTCAAATATACTAAATATATCATTTTTTTTCCAGACATCATCAGCATTCCCTGATGATAAGATATAGTAAGTCAAAACATGAACAAATATTTTACCTTTAATCTCTCTGCTAGTGGTTTGTCTGAAAGAACTTCAAGGACCGATATATTTGAATTCTGGGAATGCTCACGAGTCACAGTAGCACTGCTGCATCCAGTCTGTTTTCCATTTCTCATCGCCATCACATGTTCAGAAAGCAAATGATCATGATCTTCATTTGGAACATCCAACAGTATGAATACCAAGTCAAATCGGGATAACAAAGCACTTCCCATCCTACATGGAAAAAACAAATCCAGTACAGTACTACAGTTCTACCTCAAAGAACTGAATACAGCTTCAGAATTTACACAAAATTCACACAAAAGCAATGTAATTAAAAATTCCTTACTTTTTTGTTTGTCTTGTAAACTATAAAGCAGACAGTTTGAAAATATAGTACTTACTTTAAATTCTCAGATACGGTTTTGGCTTTGTTATAGTGACCCCCAACTGGATTTGCTGCAGCTATAATTGATGTCCTTGCTGGCAAGCTGCAAACAATGCCAGCCTTAGCAAGACTAATACTTTGCTGTTCCATAGCTTCCAGCAAAGCTTGGTGCTGGCTCCCCATTTTATCAAACTCATCAATTCCACATATACCTAAAAAGAAAAATAATTACAAAGTAAGCAAGGCAATTAATTGTTCAACACTAAGAAGACTGCTGATATAAAATCCATCATGCTCAAAATGAAATTTATCCAAGGAAAAATTTAGTACTTAAATGTGAGAATTCCCTTTTCACTAAGCCGTAAATCTTTCACGGTAAGCATTTAAAGAACACTATCGAACTAATAGGTTTTTGAAATTCCTAAATAATGCTTATTATTAATAAATTGTTGTATATATTATTATGCTACACTTTGATCTACACTTTATTTAGAGCTTGTATTTTTTTTCAAGATAACATAAATTCCTCGATTCTCATGAAATGGTTTCTGACAGGATACTTGAATTGCAACTCATCACATGGTACGGAAATGTAGCCAATCATTTCAACAGTGGACTCCTTAGTACTCTCTAAACTCAGTTCTTTTTTGCCTGAAGATGTTTTATTACCAGATTAAGTAAATCTTCAGTGCTTTAAAAAAAAGGAGTGGTGAATTCTCATAAGGAAGGAAAATATTTAATCAGTTTAGCTCTCAGGAGCACACTGGCTCACATGGTTAGGAAGCTGGGTTGGAGGTTAGCAAGCCCACGTTCAAGATCAGAGTGCTGCTGTATGGCGGGATGAGCTGCCATCCCTTAACTCTACCTCCTTGACGGGGACAAGAGCCTCCACAGGCACAGACAATGGTGCAGGGTTGGTAGTAAAAAATGCAAACATTTTTACTACCGGTTCTGTGGATGTGGCTTATTTTGTGGGCGTGACTTGGCAAATTTATGTTTCAAATTGGAGATGGGAAATAAAATATGCTGTAAAACGTTTTTGAAAAAGGCCAAAGAAAGCAGCAACCAGTCGCGCTGAGCTGAACGCAGGAGATCTGGAGGGCCCGAAGAGTGTGTGATTTTGTTCACTGCCTGTGAGCTCCAGAGGGTGGGGGCAGCAGCTGAGCGAGCAAGCCAGCAATCTGCAGGCTGCCGAGCACCATGCTCTTGAGTAAACTTGCTCATGAGTAAACTGCAGATTAAAAGCAGCCGGAAGATCCTGGCATGCTCGCTTGGCTGCTGCCCCCCCGCACCCCTGGAGCTCGCAGGCAGCAAACAAAACTGCCACCTCCTGCCTCAGTGCATCGAGGATGCGGCGAGGCTCAATCCCACTTAGGAGGCAGTGGTTGAGAAGCCTCAGGGCTCCTTGAAGAGCCCATGCTGCTGTGTGTAGGCACTAGGAGGCAGTTGTGTGGATGCACGTGGCGAACACGAGGCATTGTGAGCCAGTTCGGGGGCGTGGTCAGCCAGCCATCACTACCGGTTCGTTGACCCACACCCAATTACCACTACCGGTCCGAACCGGGATCAACTCACCTCTGCAGTGGTAATGTCACCAGCTAATGTTTTCAACCCAAAAAGTGCCTTAAATGGTACCTCCGACATGAATGGGAGGGGAATTTAGCTCAAAGTATCTGCCTATGTAAGTATTTGTTTTTATGTAAACATTACTACCAGTCTATACATTTTACTTCTTTCTCATCAGATTCCTCCCATTCTGTTTCCCAACATTTGAAAAATATATGCCTGTCAGTTAAGACTGCATCTCAAGTTTACAGTAAAAGGAAAGTTTATATCATCATAAATGCGTGACCCGTCAAAACCGCGGTCCACTAAAGCGCGCCCGATCAAAGCGCGTACGTGACGTCATCAGCAGCGCAACAAATAAAATTAAAAATAAATTAAATTAAAATTAAATTAAAGCAAGCCGATTGACGTTAAGGTAAGGGTTAGGGTTAGGGTTAGAGTTAGGTTAAGGGTTAGAGTTAGGTTTAGGGTTACGTTAAGCGTTAGGGTTAGGGTTAGGTTTAGGGTTAAGGGTTAGCGTTAGGTTTAGCGTTAGGTTAAGGGTTAGGTTTAGGGTTAGGTTAAGGGTTAGCGTTAGGTTTAGCGTTAGATTAAGGGTTAGGTTTAGGGTTAGGTTAAGGGTTAGGTTTGGGGGGGTTAGGGTAAGGTTTTCGCTTTAATTTTAAATTTACCGCTCACAGCGTGCAGTTTTCGTCGCGCTGTGATGACGTCACGTACGCGCTTTCGTCGAGCGCGCTTTAGTCTACCACGGATTTGTGGTGGAACCTCATAAATGTGCCCATCTATAAGGTTTACATAGTTTTCTTGTTCGGATAAATACACTTGAGCACACTACCTTGATCTCCAAGTACAAGAGCACCAGCTTCCAGTGCAAAATCTCCAGAGGAACTGTCTCGAGACAGAGTTACAGTCAGGCCAGATGTAGTAGTGGCATTACCACAGACATATACTCCCCGAGGTGCAATATTGCACACAGCCTGAAGAAACAAATTGAAAAAGCTAGCTTTCCATATTATAGACCAATACCCATATTGATAACATACCCAATTATACTGAAAAGAAAAAAATGCCCAAGGAAGAATATATGTAATTATTTTGAAATAATACTCCGTGCATGTATAAACGAACAAATGAATCTATACCTGCAACATCTGACTTTTCCCCAGTCCTGGATCTCCAACCATGAGAAGATGTGGGTCCCCTCGAATAGGAATCCTGTTTTTATCATCCATATATTTTTGGCATCCTCCAAATAATGCCAACACTAAACCAGCTTTTACCACCTGTGACACGAGAAAGCAAACCATAAAATATTTGCAAGGGACAATTCAATCTAAGTACTACATGATCCAGTTATTCTCTATCAATATTTTTAAGAAGCTTCTAACTCTTCAGAAGTAATAAAAATGAAATAGTAACATACCAGGTTCAGACAATTAAAAAAAAAACTTTGTTTCATTTCTTTCAATCTTGTAAAGTGCAGCATTAAAGAAAGTCCTCCAAAAATTGTTACAAAAACTTTTACGGCACAATAGTGCCAGAACAGTAAACATGTTATTTTACAAGTCTTTGTAACCATTATGCACTTTTTAATTCACAGATCATTTTAATAAAATAACCGTGCATTTTTATAGGTAGCTATTAGGCATATTGTCAGAACCCTTCCATATAGTTTTATTAAGGTCTTGAAAGCAAGCATAAATCAGATTATGTAAATAAAAAACTCATTTTGATGCTGATATAATATATTGAATAATATTAATAATGCTAATAGAGGGATTATAGTAACAGAAACACCAGAAACAATAACCTCATTCACATTTTCTTTGCAGACCATTAAAATATAGTTTATAAACTAGGGCAATATATTTTATTTTCTACTAAGAATTTAGAATACAAATAATTGAATATTTCTATTAGACTATACTTACCTCATGACCATAAATAGTAGGACAAAGAGAGCTAGGAAGAAAACAAATTGTATTACCAGGTTAAATATAATGGAAAAACATATTTAAGATTACGTATCTCAAATCTATTCATTCGCAAACCCAATATAAAACGAATGCAAATGAAGCACCATTCATCTGAATTATACATGTGCATTGTGCAATACTAATTAAGTATGGATGCATACTGGATTATCTATTGCAAGAGGGATTATCCTTTTGCATATACTACTCAAGGGGGCAAACATATCAATATTCAGTTCTATTTCCCCCCCCCCCCAAGCAACAATCCTGTGAGGTGGGTAGGGCTGAGAAAGAGTGATTGGCCCAAAGTCACCCAGCTGGTTTTCATGCCCAAGGCAGGACTAGAACTCATAATCTCCTGGTTTCTAGGCCAGCACCTTAACCACTATACCAACCCATTTCTCTCCTATCAAATTCTATAGCCTTCTAAAAGCACATAGGCAGATTACTACTATACTAGAGAAGGAACACCCAAGGTAGCCAGGAAGGTTACAGTGCATAGCATCTGGCTTTCCTATACTTTGAAAAATAAGTTTTCTAAATTATGTATTATGGGGGCAAAGAGAAACTCAGAAAAATTAAATTCTAATCAGAACAAATAATATTTACTAGATATGCGTTACTCTTTGACCTGCAGATAGAAGTGAAACAACTGTGGCAATAAAAAGCAAATATGTATCAAATAGTAATAGGCACCTTGGGTGCAATCCCAAAACATGTGAACACAATTAACACTGCAAAATCACTAGTAGTCAATTGTAAAATACAGCTCTAGTTGGAACAGCTTGCATCTTGTGATGATACCTTTAATACCATCAAGTATCAACATCTGCCTATCCCTGATCCTTAGGAAGGATTCAGTAGGTGGATAACAATGCCAAATCCAGTCTAAACATCTGGCTGGCTGTGCAACTGATCATAATAGTAGCAATAACATTTTGTGGCAATGTTTTTAACTGTTTTAATTTTACATTAAAGCCACCCAGACACTTTTGGAGTTGATAGCCACACTAAATCTAATAAATTATTATTATGCCACTGAAATCAATTCAAGTTAAATGTAATTAGGTTTAGGTGTCTAAGGCATTATCTTTTAGATTGGATAGGATTTCCACACTTGTATAAATGTTTACTTGTTATACAAAAAGAATTCTTGTACTGTACTCTTAGACTATCCTTTTAGATAACAAATAAGCAACAGAAATAAATCATTGTAGCCTAGTTTTAAATCAGTTGTAGACTGAAAATAATATTTAAAAGACAGATTGTCAGTTGACACATTGTAACTTTTTTAAGCCTCATGCTTTGTCTACAATGGTGTTTGTGCTGTCAAAAATGGTATAACTGACATCATCTCCTACATCTGAAGCTTTTCAAGAGTGCCATATTTTGCCAGCAACTCAGAGGGTGGCATTATCTGCCATTTCCTATGATGCTGTAAGAACTCATAGTAAGCTTTTTACTGCATTTCTATCCGTTCAACAGGGCGGTAAAATGTTGTCAGATTCATATCTTGCCTTTCAAAAGTGGGGGGGGGGGGAGACAGACATAACTTTCCCTCCTATTTTTTTCAACCACAACACTACCTGTGAGAAAGGTGGAATTAACAGAGAATGATTGGCTCCAAGTCACTTACAAAGCCATAAGTGGACCTGAGTTTGCAGTTCCCCAACACCAATCAAACAGCTTAACACCTGCACCATGCTGGCTCTCAATAGTTATATTATCACGTTTAAAACACCTACATTTTCTTGTTTTGCTGATTTATATATCTTATATATCTGATTGATATGGTAAGACAGATACCCCATTGTTGTTAGTCCCCTAACTTGCAATAAATGACATACCTGACAATTAGCTTGAACAGATTCTCTTCAGCTTGGATTTCTTGGACTGCATAAAGATCTTTAAGAGAAAACTCCATGCATCCTTGCTGGTTTAATCCATGTTCATAATTCTTGATTTTCTGGCCTTTTGTATTACTGATGGAGTTTGCTTCAATGTATAATAGGAAGACACATTTATCATTTTTATTTCTTGATGCTCCTGTTAAAATATCAATAGAAAGATCATGATCATTTTTCTGCTTTAAGATGTAACTTAGGTTGTTACCTGGTTTGTGTAATGAAACGTCAACCTGGAGCTAAACCAGTGGTGGGTTGCTAATCCTGTTCCAACCGGTTCGGTTGGAACGGGGGCAGCGGTGTCCTCGTGCACGCGTGCAGTTCACGCATGCGTCTTAGCGCCTACGCGATGCTCCAGCTGCTCACGGAGAATCGTGCAGGCGCTGTATATGCCATGCGCCTGCGTGGAAGCACAGAAGCCTTCAAAGACCGGTAAGGAGCGCGGGCGGGAGGGTGGGCCCTTTGCCGTTCCTGGAAGTTACTTACTTCCGGGTTCGCCGACCAACCGGTTCGCGGGGACCGCCGCGAACCGGTTGAAACCCACCCCTGAGCTAAACGTATTTTCCTTTATTACACAGCTTTAACTGTCCTGCTTTATAAAGTATATTTATTTATTTACTGTATTTGTACCTCATCATAATCCAAGTGATACTTGGAGACTTATGTGATGGAGAAGCATTAAAACAGCCACAATAAATCTTAAAAACCAGTAAATAAAATAAACTACAAGATCCAAGTAAACTAAGATAAAGTAATTGTAAGATAAAAATACAAAAACAGCTAAAACTGTGTTTAGTTACAATGGTCTCTGGAAATGTTGATTTTTCACCATCTTGAATACTATGAAGGACACTGTTCCAGAAGACTGCTTTGCAACTAAACATATAGCAACTCTTGGCTTCAGCTGCCCTCACTACCCAGAAGAAAAGAACTAAGGGCAGTTTCTCTTTGAAAACACTGTTTTCAATTTGTTGTGTACCAACATACTGATAGCAATAGCAATAGCAGTAGACTTATATACCGCTTCATAGGGCTTTCAGCCCTCTCTAAGCGGTTTACAGAGAGTCAGCATATTGCCCCCAACAATCTGGGTCCTCATTTTACCCACCTCGGAAGGATGGAAGGCTGAGTCAACCCTGAGCCGGTGAGATTTGAACTGCTGAACTGCTGATCTAGCAGTAGCCTGCAGTGCTGCATTTAACCACTGCGCCACCTTGATCTCTTTGTTTTAATTTAAATCTCATGACAAATTAGTCTTTGAAACTAATTTTTACTTTGGCCCACTAATTGGGCAAAATACAAATATACACATAGACAACTGAATGAATAGCCATTTTCTAAAATGTATAAAAATACTGTACAGATGTCAATACATAAAAGTTGATGTAGTTCACCTTCTTCCGTGTTCGATACCTTGACAATTCCTGCAACAGTAATCACATCGCCTGGAACACAACTGTCCACAAGATCATGAACCAATTCACATTCTATTGTCCGAGGAATTCTCCCAGCTTCTCGCTGATCATCTGACATGTGTTCTTGAATTCTGGGATAACAAGTTAACAAAAAAAGATGTGATACCACTGATGGAGGAGAATTAAGATTTATAAAATATTGAGCATACAGTATGTAGATAGATCAAAACAAGCATTCTGGCTTTTCCTTTGGTTTTGGAATACCAATATATTTTTGGCAAACATTTCTCAGAGCTGAAGATAGGGTTAAATGAAATATGAATCAAAGATTATAACTAATTCCCACAACACTGTCAAATAATTTACTAAGACTGTATTACTATTATTCTTCTCTTCCTTCCTAGTATCTATTTCTTCCCACTTATGACTATAATCATGTTGCTTGTATATTTCAATTTATATTATTTTATTTGTTTCCTAGTACGATTTGACAGTTTATTAGTAACCTATAGTAAGTGTTGTATATTTTCATTTTTGATGAATGTATTTTATTCTCCCTATGTACACTGAGAGCATATGCATCAAAGACAAATTCCTTGTGTGTCCAATCACACTTGGCCAATAAAGAATTCTACTCTAAATATGCATCTCAGAAAAGCATCCAAATCTTATGGAGAAAGGAGAAGTACAAGTAGTTCACACTAGATTTCTCACAATACCAATCTTACAGACGAAGGAGGTTATTATCTCTAGATAACTTTATAGAAAAAATGAGATATTTTCTTTGAATTGAATTATTTTTCAATAGAACTTTTTAACATTACAATAAAAGAGACTATAATTCCTTGCATTTACTGTAAATAATCTAAATTTCTAAATTTCCAAAATATTACAGTAATAATATATATTTACTTAATCGACTGCCAGTCCACTGTAACTGTGTAAGGAGAACTTCTATCTGCAGTGAAGGATCGTCCATGACATTCAGGCAAAGAACACTGAAATAGATTAATGTTCAAATTTAGCACAAAAGAAAGTTTATATCACAACCATATTTGTTGTGAGCCACATTTGTTGGATATGTTTTGGGGAGGCTTGCACTTATGCTTGATTTTTTTTTTCCATCATAAATACTCCTAAAATGAATTACAATTTGCAAAATCCATTCACCAAGGTATGATGAGTGTTGTGGCCCAGCAGGAGCCGTTGGAGCTGCAAACAGACTCCGACAGCGAGGGGCCTTATGAGTTGGCTCTGGAAGATGTGGAGGACCCTGGACAGGGTTCCGACTCCGAGCAGGGATCAGAGAGGCTGGTTGGCCACCAGGAGGCGCCTGAGGCATGGAGCAGCGGTGAAAGCCAAAGGGAGTGTGCTCCTGACGTCAGGTCTTGGAGCAGTGGGGAAGAGACAAGGGAGTTGGTCCTGGACGCCCGGCAACGGCAGGCAGATTGACGTAGAGAACAACTACGCAGGTACAGAAGATAATTGGACCCAGGTGGTTGTAATTAGGCTCCTCTCAAGGTAGTATTTAAGGAGAGACTCTGGGAGGAGTCTGGTTGCAGGATTCAACTTAATTATCAACGCTGGAGAAGCTGTTATCTGTATCTGTCAGAGTCTGGGTTGCTGCCAAGGTTCTTTATCTGTTCATCGTGCTTGGGCTTTCAGCCACCAAGATTTATGTTTGCTGCTAATAAAGTGTTGTGGCATTCCAGCTAAGCTTGTCTCGGCATTCGTTACTGGACGGAGGAGGGGGTCAGAACAGATGTGTGTCCTTAGAGCCAAGGTGGCGCAGTGGTTAAATGCAGCACTGCAGGCTACTGCTAGATCAGCAGGTCAGCGGTTCAAATCTCACCGGCTCAGGGTTGACTCAGCCTTCCATCCTTCCGAGGTGGGTAAAATGAGGACCCAGATTGTTGGGGGCAATATGCTGACTCTCTGTAAACCGCTTAGAGAGGGCTGAAAGCCCTATGAAGCGGTATATAAGTCTACTGCTATTGCTATTGCTTAAATGTGCAGTAAACAGCACATCATGAAAACTTTAAATACTACTCAGAAAAAAGGAGGAGGTAGCAGTTTTGATTTGAGGGCTTTTTTAATTACCTTGGTTGGAAGAGTGTATTTTCCATCAGGGAGAGGGAAACTCTGAGTATTTCCACAGGTACTGCATATAAAGGCCATCTTGGTGCAGATAGGTTTAATGTTACTAACACGCACAACAGTCCCACGTAAAGCAACATACTTCCCATAGCAATTAGCTCGAATATTCTTAATTTGAGTAATTGGATCATAGTTGTACACTCTAAAAAATTTGAAAACATATTCAAATTAAATAAATATATGGATAATTCAGTGGGAGTTCATCATGTTTAAAATAGTACTATTCATATAATAACAATTGGTGAAAACCACGGTGTGTGCATAGGTAGATTAGAGTGGTAATAAAAAAATTGATTTATCATTACTTACATGTGTCATGGATTTAAATGAAACTGAATTAAAGTTTCTCTACATGAAGCCAATGCGTTATTTTTTTCTAGAAAAATATACTACATATGTTAAAATAACATTTTTCTATTATGAATCAGTCTTAACACAAATCGATTATAATTGTAAAAACTTATTTCTATGTATCCACTTTCATTTATACCGAAAATTATTTTAGCAGGCCAAAATTCAGAGAAATTCAGAGAAAAGTTGCATATATGTATGCATTTGGATATTAATGCATTTTAATAGTTAATCAGAATATTAAACATAAATCTTCCTGGGAAGGTTTTCCTTTATTAACTTATTCTTACATAATATAATTGTTACATTCAGCTTAGGAACCTTTATAATGTCATAATTGTATGCCTTCCAGAAAATAATAAATCCAATGGTACAAAAAATCAAAACATTCATTAATGTCTTGAAATGTTTAGCCCCGCTACTTCAAATAAAAATAGACTTTTCAAGCTGTAATACATCATTCCAATTATATAGCAATCTCTGCAAAGACATAATGGAAAAAGTCCTTCCACGGATTGGTACAATGATGAGATCTTTTCAAAGCAATATCCTTCAAGGCAGAAAATAATTACTGCTAGATGGTCTGAATGGAAATTCATACTGCTTGCATTCAGGCAGACTAAAACCCAAGATTGCATTCTGGAGAAGGGCTATTTCAGGCACACTTACCGTATATACTCGAGTATAGGCCGACCCGAATATAAGCCGAGGCACCTAATTTTACCACAAAAAACTGGAAAAGTTATTGACTCGAGTATAAGCCTAGGGTGGGAAATGCAGCAGCTACCGGTAAATTTCAAAAATAAAAATAGATACCAATAATGTTTTTGAATATTTATTTCAAAGAAAAACAGTAAACTAGCGGTGTATTCAATGAAATACTTCACTCACCTCATGATGATGTCCCGCTGTGATGATAATGTCCCGTGCAGCCGCGGGAGCAATGTCCCGCCTCCTATGACACACGGCACAGTGATTCCTATCATTGGATCACTGTACCAGAGGAGGTGGGACATCGCTATGTGGCTGCTTGCCATAACAAGGAGGATGTGCGACATCGTTGCAGAGCGGCAGGAGGGGGAGGAAGGGGAATCGTAAGACAGCCCTGCATTACATTAGAACGTGAGGAGGGGGGATGGTGCGGTGCGCGCTGCGCGGCAAACTGACACAGAGGGAGGGGAAACTCACAGGGGCACTGGGCCATTCACGAGTGTCACCCAGCGGCATGGCCCCGCCCCTTTTTCTCCTCCATTTCGGGCAAATTTTTCACTGACTCGAGTATAAGCCGAGGCGGCTTTTTTCAGCCCAAAAAGTGGGCTGAAAAACTAGGCTTATACTCGAGTATATACAGTAAGCCCATTTAATTTTTAGGTCTATTTCTAAATAACGTACTTCTCTGAAGTATGTTATTTCTGAGTGATTCATGAGTAACCTGGCAGATGTCTATGGTTTCAATAGAATAGCTTCCCAGAGGAGAGAAAATAGAAAATTGCATTTGATATAAAGTCGAAATGAAAAAAATATTTGTCCTCACAAATCAAATAAACAGAAAGATGCAATCTTATCAAGCTATTTCTCTGAACGAAGTATGCCTTGTTGATAAATATAAATGTGGGCAGAGAAATTATTCCTACATGCAACAATAATATTACTGCTTATGATTTCAATTATGGTAGGCGAGGGAAGGACTGGTATAGTAGGCTTGAGTCAAAGAAACTGCATTTTCATCTGTTTCCCTTTTTAGCAGCTTGCTCTGCCTTGCACATTCCTGAGAAGATCATGTGGTTGCTATTATATAAAAAAATGCCATCCTTTCACTCAGAAGCAGTAGATTTAAAGCCAATTCCCCATTTCTTTTGTAGATAAATTATCTAGAAAAAATTGTATACTCACTATCAATTAGAGACAGAAGGACAAGGACAAAGGCTACAATATTTTACCAATGAACCCACCTTCTGAGAAGGCCATCTGCCAGTGGTATGAATAATTTACTAGCTGTTGCCTATTGCTTGCTAGTCATGATGTGATTTCTGTGTGGGTTTTTTTTTTAATGTATAAAAACGATGGTAATTTACTGTATTTTTCCAGAGGTTCTTGATTTGTGATTTGGATCCCAAGAACACCTCTTTGTTGCTGCACAGAATAAGGAGGTTGCAATTCCCTGCCTTGTGTGATAAATTGGCTCTCTGCACCAGGTAAAAACAATCCTAGCATTGACTGGGGCCAATCCACAATTTGGTCAATATGTGTCAGAATTTTGGCAGAATGACTATTATTATGAGATAAACAGGAGCAAAACATAGTACACAGCACACAAAGCCTTGACAATTAATAAAGCCTTTAGACAATTAATAGTGGTTTATATATACATATATACAGACAAATACATTGGTAGATAAATCCCTTTAGTGTTGGTCGGAGGGCAGAGATCGACCCCTAGGCCCCTGAATTATGGGGTGCCGCAGGGTTCAGTCCTGTCCCCCCTCCTGTTTAATATCTACATGAAGCCGCTGGGTGAGATCATTCGACGGCACGGGATAAAATACCATCAGTATGCGGACGATACACAGTTGTATCTGTCCGCCCCGTGCCAACTCAGTGAAGCGGTTGACGTGATGTGCCAGTGCCTCGAGGCTGTTAGGGTCTGGATGGGGGTTAACAAGCTTGCACTCAATCCGGATAAGACCAAGTGGCTGGTGTGTTTCCCTCCCACTAATTGGCCAAGTTTTCCATCTCTCAGGCTGGGGGGTCAAGCAGTACGCCCCTCAGACAGGGTTCGCAATTTGGGAGTCCTCCTGGACCCACAGCTGACTTTTGAACATCACTTGTCGGCTGTGACCAGGGGGGCATTTGCCCAGGTTCGCCTGGTGCACCAGTTGCGTCCCTACCTGAACCGGGAGGCCCTCACAACAGTCACTCGTGCCCTTGTGACCTCTAGACTGGACTACTGCAACGTGCTCTACATGGGGCAGCCCTTGAAGAGCATTCGGAGACTTCAGCTTGTCCAGAATGCAGCCGCGCAAGCGATCGTGGGTGCACCTCGGTTCACCCACGTAACACCTATCCTCCGCGAGCTGCACTGGCTGCCTATCGGTCTTCGGATACGCTTCAAGGCGCTAGTCGTCACTTATAAAGCCCTTCATGGTATTGGACCTGGGTACTTGAGAGACTGCCTGCTGCCAATTACCTCCAATAGACCGATTAGATCCCACAGATTAGGCCTCCTCCGAATTCCATCCGCCGGCCAATGCCGACTGGCGACCACCCGGAGGAGAGCCTTCTCTGTGGCTGCTCCGACCCTCTGGAACGAGCTCCCCGTGGAGATTCGAACCCTCACCACCCTCCAGGCCTTCCGCAAAGCCCTTAAAACCTGGCTGTTCCGACAGGCCTGGGGCTAAAGAGCTTTCGCCCCCCCCCCCTCGAATGGTATGATTGTTGTGTGCTTTTAAATTGTGCATTGTTTCGTTCGTCTTTTTTATTCTTTATTTGTACCCCTTCCCTTGACTTGGATTGTGAGCCGCCCTGAGTCCCCTTCGGGGAAAAGGGCAGCATATAAATGAAATAAATTCAATTCAATTCAATTCCTTACCACTCAGCTATGGACACAAGGAGAGAAATGAGATACACAACAAGAGAGGGACATGCCCTCTAATGGCCACCTATATATAGACACCTCCTTGCATTATCCTCATTGCATCAGCTCACAGATTACAGATTACAACCTTACATCAGTTGGCAGCTATTAAATTCTCAGTACCTGACAATATGACTGGTACAAGTGGTAAACCAGCTTTCTGTAATACTCTAGAAATTAGTAATATTATTAATTTTTTCTAGGATTTCTTATGCTATCATTTTTTTTTCAAAAATGTCTTGTATTCATATATAAGAAAGTTTGCAAAATGTTTTAAAACATTTTCAGTTTTTCTCATAATTGAATAACTAAAATAGATACCTTGCATGAATAAGTGGCATATTTATAATAGGCTCTTCGTCAATGGGCAGCCCTTCTTGCCCTTGCAGCTTTGCAGCATGCTTTTCAAGGTCTTTGATCAATACCTTAGAGAAGAAAAAAGAAACTGCCTGAGTTCCATTAAATAATTAATATAGAAATATCATTTTTAGAATCAGATGGTGCTTTTAACTATCAAATGGAAACTTGTAATTTATTTTTCTTTTCCACTATAGTATGCATCGTCCCTGCTATACTATGCCAAAAGATCTCCCAATCCCCACAATTGAGATTCTTTAGAGGCTTCTTGTAAAAAAGTCCTAATGCAGCTGTGTCTAGTTTTCATCTGCTTTTGTGTGAGAATTCTGATGTGAATGTCAGCAAAAGTACTGTGCATGCAACATGTGCAGATACTCAAACAGCTTTCGAAACAACTATGACACCTCTAAACGATGGGACTGCTTTAATTCATATTGTTCTTGCTAGCCTGCTTTACAAAACATAGGGAATCTTGCTTAACCCACATCTGCAGCATTTCACTGCCAAGCAGTTATAAAATATTCATAATCCTCCCTTTTTTATTGTCACGTCATTTACCCCAAGAATATAAACTAAATAGTTTATTTTAAGATTTGGGCTCAAACTTTATGTAAATTTCTAAGTTTAGTTGAATTCAGCCAGGATTATTTTAAGATGTGTTTATGTATGAATTGTTCCTTTTTTTATATAAAGTGTAAATATAATTGTTCTCTTAGATAAGATTTGCATTTTGTGAATAATAAGGTTTTGGAATGTAAAAATATCTTATTATTTGTCTAATGCATTTACCTGATGAATGGCCAGTCCCATGCAGTCCAATATTCTTTGTGGTGTATCTCTTAATTCAACAGCAACATCAGGTAATGATTCTACTAGTTCTTTATCACATATCAATTCCTTATAATCCACAAGAATACTTCCTTTTCTTTCTACTTCATCCTATAAAATAGAGGCGTGTGAATTTGTGTTCAGTAAAGTTACAACTCCATTTGTTGTTTACTCCATTACATATTATTTTAATCATAGTTATAAGCTGTTCAAGCATTCTCAAATATTAAAGAAAAATATTTTACTAAAAATGCCAATGGTTGATTTAACTACCTCATATTCCAAAATATGCATCATCTGCATTATATGAGGATGATCTCATAAATTCTTTGTTCATCGAACCTAGCAACACCTCTGACATATGCAATAAAAATCAGATAAATTTTACTGAAAGTTTAACAAATGCTATGCAAGTAATTAAGTATATGAACAGCAAAATGGGTATAGTTTAGGACAAGACTTCCTTATTTTTCCATCCATCCAAATACAAATCTTAGCATTAAAAAATCAGACCACAGAGGGCTGAAGAATAAGATTAAATAAATTTTTGAAAGGGTCTGACAGAATCAATTTGCAAAATTCTCTTAGAACAAAACACAATTAAATGCTCATAAATACCAGGATCATGGATTCCCTCAGCATATAAATACAAGAAGCAAATATACAAATGTGTGGTTAAACCAGCTTCAGAAAACAAAAGTATCCCAAACAACATATATAGTCTAATAACTTACCTTATCATAAAACTCTATTCGAGATTTGAAAAAAGTTTCAAAAGCTACAATCTTCTGAACAAAAGGTGAGTTGATCTCATATGCTGAATTGGAGAATTTTGATTAATACAGTTAATATAGTTATGACTGTAGATAACATTGAACATATAAGAACATATTAAACAATAAACATTGATTTTACAAGCCAATCTTTAATATACTTTAATATAACAATATATTTAGCTGCAGCTTTAAAAAGTTCTCCTGAGGATTTAAAACACTCCATTAATATTTACAGTATTGAGAATTTAATTTCTTCAGGTAAATATAATTTTGTTTTATTGACCATTTTTTATCTTACTAACATTACTTTGACTGCAGTTATCATAATTAATGAAGCTACATGCCAGAGAGAAATCTTATGCAGTAGCTTCATTTTATGAAGTTTTAGGTATGCCAAAAATAAGTAATAGAATACACATGATAAACCAGGATTTAACCATCATGTGATGTAGTACTAAGTTGTAATGAGAGAATTCACACGCTAGACCAAGACCAATGAAATTAAGGTTAGCACAGTGTGTGAAATCCAACTACAGGCTGCTTAGCATGCATAGGAATGATACGATGTTAATGTTTCATTGAACACAGGTTTACTTCTTCATACATATGAAAACTATTGAATTGCATGACAAGGAACCTCAGTATGGTGCCATTGTATTTTAGAGTAGTTTGTATATTTAAGAAATTAAAAGTTTGTGAACTTTTAATCATATTATAAAGCACATATTCCATTTATTCCTGATAGGGAGACTCAGTTTTAATTTGCGTGCCTTTCAAAATATTACATCATTTTTTAAATATAAACAGGTTTCTTTACTGCAAACAGCACAACTTACACGAACCATATTATTTGTGCATGAAACAAACAGTACTACTACATATGCAAATCCAAATGTTTAGAGAAAAGTATTCTACTTGCATTTTATTTTTTATATCATACCAGAGATATGCAATAAATCTTGTTTTTCATTTGGCTTGTTGCAGAGTTTGTGGTTGATAAGAGCTGAGAGGGAATGGCTTCTGTACCCAAAGGATGAGTAGAATCTGGTCCCCCACCAACTCCTAGTCCAGCTCCAACACTATGCCGTACTAGCCCTTTCTCACTTTTAAAGTGAGGTTGTAATATTAAAATATACCACCTGCTTGTTATTTCATCACACCCACTCGACTTCTTCAATCTGTTGTAATTTATGTCGATATACAGTATGTGCCTCTGCCAATCCAGCATAAGGCTGATACTCCAGTCTTGGTTACCTCTTTCAGGCAGAGAAGGAATTTATGTGGACAGAACAGAAACAATTTCTGCCAGCGATCCAAGCATAAAGATTGTACAAATCTTTTTTTAAAAAAGTGACCCTGTTCTCAAATTTTGCTCATGGTCTCCCAGAGCATCACAACCTACAGCTTTTTAATTCCAATCCTAGCCAGCTCTCAAATGTACCATGTAGAAGGAAAGGAAGACCTCACCTTCAGAGAAATAAAGTTTCCAGCCTTTATATGGAGTAGCCTGGTCCAGCGTTGTTTGAATAAGATGAGGTTGCGCTGAAAAGTACCCCCTCAAAAAGTTAGTGATAAAATTGAGCACTTTAAATTTGTCATTAACAGCAATTTATATGCAACATACTGTAGCTGCAAATACTGGATTTAAAATGATAAAGGTAATAACTCCCTGTACTGTACAGAGGGACAGCTTGAACATAAGATTCAGTTTTAAAAGTTTTATCTAAATTATAGCATAATAATCCAGGCTTCTGGCATTGTATTATGCTATTATAAGCTATTATTTTTTAAAAAATCAGAAACTTTTTTTAAGCCTCCAAAGCAAATAAGATCATGCAGGAAAGGTCCCGAGATGTAATTTGGAATGACTTTGATTGAAACATTCTAGAATGAAAACATTCATTTTTACTGAAACAATGTCACTTCATGAGGTGTGCCTTCTTGGTGGCAGCCCCTTTTTTTTAATTAGTCCCATCCCCCCATATATGGTTGGCCCCCAGGAAGGACAAGGAAGGCAGCCAAAGATAAGCAGAGTTTTCAACTGGTTGAGTTAAAATACATTTTATTTTTGCTTGCCATTTCATTGTTTTAGCAACATAAGGTGAGGTTAATGGTATGTATTGTTTTCCTGGGTTAGGTGATTTTTGTACACTGCTCAGTCGGGTTTCTTGATTTGGGCAATCATAGGAATGCTATAAATAAATGAATAAACTTGTGGAATTAACATACCCAACACTAATTTTTCGCCAGCATTTTTCCAGTTTTCTCTCTGTCCGTTTCCTTTTCCTCTCCCTTGCCATCTTCCTCTTCTCCACCTTTGAAAACCACCTCCTCCTCGTCCAGAACCTTTCCTGCTTGGCTCAGTACTCATCTTGGCATTTTAATAGATCTGCATTCTGAATCAAGACAATACATGTGTAACACACATTAATTTTTAAGTAGTTATTAAGGCAGACATCGATTTGGTTCTATGCTGGTATTTGAAGATTATTATAAGTAGCAGTTTACTTCAGGTTCCTGATGTCTAGTCCCTCTATATGCCCCAAAGCTAAAGAACCGTCTAAGTCTTTAAAACAAACTAAACCATGATTTAACTGTTTTATTCAATAAATCACAATTAGTTACTTTTGGACAATGTTTTACACTTTTGTTTACAAATGGCAAACAGTAGATTCACACAATATATCAGGCCCAAATGAAACCTGTAATATTACTGATAAACTCATATATGAATCTTCAATATCGAATGATCATTTCCAGTTAGTAACTGGGCCTCCAAGAATAGCATTTCAATAACATTTAGAAAATTTCAGTTCCCTATCCCTGACCTGTTAACTACTGTAGAAAGTTAGACTGATTTAGAGGAACTTCAATTGTTCGCTAATGTGGTAAATCCATGATTGTTGGAATTGGATCCAATAGGCGTAGCACACAAAAAATATCCAAATACGTGTTGCAAACCTATTTAGGAATTAATTAATACAATCAGGGTTACCTTCCAATACATTTTGATAGCACTGCACCAAGACACCATTTCACTGCAAGCCCAAAATCATTAAAAAAAAAATTACACAGGTAGTCCTTGACCTATGACCACAATTGAGCCCAACATTTATGTTGCTACGTGAGAAATCTACTTAAGTGACTTTGTCCCCATTTTACCACTTTTCCTGCCACATTTGTGGCAAATGAACCACTGCGGTTGTTAAATTAGTAACACATTTTTAAGTGAATCTGGTTTCCTAATTAACATTGCTTGTCGGAAGACCACAAAAGGTGATCCACCTTTTGACTCCAGGACACTGCCACCGTCATAAATGTGACTCAGCTGTCAAGCATCTGTATGTCAATCACGTGACCATGGGGATGCTGCAACAGTCGTAAGTGTGGAAAAACTGTCATAAATCACTTTTTTCACTGTCCTTGTAAGTTTGAGCCGTCACTAAGCGAACTGTTGAAAGTTGAGGATCACCTGTACACATAACTATTAAAAGAAAACCTGGAACAAAACTGTCGTTAATCGGAGGACCCCTCCTCCTTTCCTTCTCACCACCCAAGCACACTGCACTGAGTCAAATTTTTTTAAGGAGTTTAATCCAATCATCATGGAAGATGGTCAATCTATATCTGGCATAGGCAAAAAGTTATTCCCATAAAGCTCAGCGTTCATCCATTTGAGGAAAGAAGGAGGAGGAGGAGGAGGAGGAGGAGGAGGAGGAGGAGGAGGAGGAAAGAAAGAAAGAAAGAAAGAAAGAAAGAAAGAAAGAAAGAAAGAAAGAAAGAAAGAAAGAAAGAAAGAAAGAAAGAAAGAAAGAAAGAAAGAAAGAAAGAAAGAAAGAAAGAAAGAAAGAAAGAAAGAAAGAAAGAAAATCCTCGGCTATTCCGCGGGGAGACTCGGCTAAATTATTATTATTATTGGTCTCTCGAAGGCTTCGCTTTGGAGGTTCAAAGTCTTAGTTACCGCCGAACGCAGAAGGAGAGAGAAGTGAAAAGGTATCCGACCGAAAGCCGAGGGCGACGGCCACGACGCCTCAAAGCGTCCCCGATCGGCCGCCCCTCAATCTCTTCGCCTCGTTTGGTTCCGTTCTTCCATTTCATTTTTGGCGCGGCGCGACGAAGCTTCCCTTGGCATGCCGGGGGGTGGGAGGGAGGGAGGGAGGAGGCTCAGAACCAATCAGAATTGGCGCCGCTACGTTGCCGAGATTCCGCACGCGACCCCCCCCCCCCGCCCCAAACCTAAGGCAAGGGTCTCCAACCTTGCCAACATTTAAGACTCGTGGACTTCAACTCCCAGAATTCCTCGGCTGAGGAATTCTGGGAGTTAAAAGTCCACAAATCTTAAAGTTGCCAAGGTTGGAGACCCCTGACCTAAGCGGGAAAAGAGCAAGTCACGTGGGCCTTCTTGCGTTCCTTAACGCCGCCTTTTCTTTCTTCAATCTCGGCGGGTTTAAGTCGCGCGTGGACGTCAACTCCGGGAGTTGTTCCATAGTACTTTTAAAAAACTTAAGGAACTTTAGAATAACTCTATTGTCACCTGGAATGCACATTAAATCGGCGTATATTAAAATGAAATTTCGTTGCATGCAGCTCTCGGAAGGGTCACCACTTCCAATGTACACTACATGGACATGAATAAATAAATAAATAAATAAATAAATAAATGCTTATGCACACACCCACATATAAGACACAGAAACAACGCCCGTCCCACATGCTTTTTCCTGCGTCTGAATCGCTGGGGAGAGACTTAAAATGCTTGAACCGAGAGGGGAGTGTCTCTCCATTTGATTGGATTAAAGGCAGCGAAATGATTATATGATCCTAGCATAATTGTGTCATTGTACTGGTCTATTTCTTATCGATTCCCTTCCCCAAAGGCCTAAAAAATCCTTCCTATGAGAAAAGTTTTGAATTGAGAAAAATGTGATAGGATGAGACTTTGAAAGTTGAGACTTTGACACTAGAGGGAACAGAAAAAACCTTTTTATAAAAAGCAGAAATTAAAAGCAGAAATTCAGTGCAAAAGAAATCCTTTTCCTCGGTTACTATCCTGTTTTTCAAGTTTATTCATGTCCTTTTATCTCCTAGCAAGTTAAGCCTCTCCTGGAGTTGCAGGGCTGGGCGACACTCGTTTGCTGCATTCTGAGTGGAGCAAATGAATGATCGGACTCCGGGGCTTATGCTGTTAAAATATCTGTTTGAACGCATCTTTCGCCCATGGTCTAGGTAATATTGTTATCACTGTAATGAAACACTTTTTGAAAAAGAACATTTTACGAACGAAAGGAAATAGACGTGTCCTAGGATCTAGCAAAGAACATTTTGCATATTGAATTGATTATGTGCCATAGCAACATTATGACCCTGACTTCTTCCCGTCCGGCTCGAAACGAGGGTTGTATTAAAAGGAGCCCGGAAGCACCAGGTCCGTAAGTTATAAATTAGTACTCTTCTCTTTTTTCTACCTCTCTCTACGTGATAAACATAGAGATGTAAAAAATAGAGCGGCCATACAACCTTACGAAAAGAAATCCCTAAGAGCCCAAGAGAGTCGCCGGTGATTGTAGTTGCCCTTATTTATTTATTTTTAACCGTTCATCAGACTCCTTCGATGGCACTAGTCAACGATCAACATGGCGCTCAGCGCCTCTCTATCCCTCCATCTCTATGACCAAATGCCAATCAGACCAATCGCTCTTTCAGAAAGAGAGGAAACAAAGTCGCTCGTGCTTTTGGGGAAAACCGGAAGAGGGGTTTTCCGGAGTCGGCGCCTGTGCGCGAGGATTTCCCCTCCCACCGGGTCATTTTCCTCGGCGTGAGGATTTTGGAAGTGTGGTCATGGAGGCGCCTGCTCGCTCTCCTTCTCCCCATGTCATCTGCGAGGGAGACTGGGCTGTTCTCAAGCGGGGCGACGTATTTAAAGCGGTCGCCGTGGTGAAGCGAAGGTAAGCCTCTCCTCCTCTTCTTCTATAGCAGCAGCAGCAGCCTTTTATTTCATTCAAAGAAGTTCCAATCCTCCCCAACCTATTGGTTAGCCAATATAACTGCCATAATTATGCCCATCTTCCTCTACTTTTGTTAATGCATTTATATAACTTCTATTATAAATATGTTATTTATGCTCTATTAAAAATACAAAAATAAAGAAGTATTTCTCAACCTTGGTGACTTTTAAGATATGTGAACTCCAATTCCCAGAATCCCCTAGCCAGCCCTCCTGCCTGGAGAATTCTGGGAGTTGAAGTGCACTCATGTTAAAGTTTGCCAAAGTTGCTATTAAGTGTTTATATTGCTGCTCCATGTGCCTTCTGCTTTTAGTCATGCCAGCCATATGACCAGGGAGATTTCTTCAGACATCGTTTTGAAACGGAGATGAGCACCGCCCCCTAGAGCCAGAAACGACTAGCACATATGTGCAAGGGGAACCTTTTAACTTATTGTTGCTAAGCCTCTATTGGCTTTGAAGGTGGGCCCTGCCAAAAACGGATAGAAAATTGTGTCCCTCACAATTTTCTATCAATCCCAGTCGCAATAACACCTGACTTGGATTGCAGAAACACCTCCATGCGAACAGATTAACTGCACGATAGTGTGTTGTGGAACCCAAAGAAGACTTTGTGGTTATGCCTGAATTATGCAGATTCCACAGAAACATTATGTAAGTATTAAAAGAAAGTATTGGTAATGGTTTCCCTGTCTGTCGTGTCCGACTCTAAGGCATGATGCTCATCTCTATTCCTTGGCCGAGGAAGCCAACGTTGACCAAAGATACGTTCCATGGTCATGTAGCTATAGATCAAATGCCCACAGAACATTGTTACCTTCCCACTGAGGTTGTACTTGCATTTGCATGTTTTCAAACTGCTAGGTGGGCAGGAGCTGGGACAAACAACAGAAGTTCACACTGCTTCAGGGGTGCTCAGGTCTTGAAGCTGGGCTGTCAGCTCTCCAACTATATCCATAAAGTAGTTATGGATAAAAAAGGACTGTGCATGCCAGCCTTGACTATCCCCCATCCAAGTACGAAGGTTTTAAGATTTCATTGGAATGAGAGCTGAAGACTGCATACAGCAGAGAATGGTGTGTAGGAGGTTTTTAATGGCAAGATGGTTCTGTTTGCACTTACATGTGGAGTTCTTTATTTTGTGTGCCTGACTGTTTTCCGGGATGAAAAAAACAACTTCACCTTATATTTTTGAAAATAGAAAGTCCATTGGTTGTTATCTTCCTTAGATGAAATACCTAGGAAAGTTGTAGAAGGAAATGATAATTTTCACATTAATGAAGCTGGAAATAGATTTAAGTGTGTTATATTAAAATACCCTGTTTCCCCCAAAATAAGACCTCCCCAGATAATAAGCCCAATCGGACTTTTGAGTGCGTGAGCTAAAATAAGCCCTACCCAAAAAATATTGCAGCACAGAGCAGCCATGAGGTGACCATGTTCGCTGCCCCCTGCAGCTCAAAAATAATAAGACCTCCCCAAAAATAAGGCCAAGTGCTTAATGGGGGGGGGTGTCAAAAAAATAAGACCCTGTCTTATTTTTGCGGAAACACAGTACTAAAATTATTTTTTAAATTAGAATAAATATTGCTATTCTACTGGCATTTCAATTTTCTAGAAAGAAGCAGCATTGTTCTTCCAATTGTGAGAAGACGGAACTTCATCTTTCTATTGGTAGTGGAGCTTCACAGGCTGAGGGTACTGAGGGATTTTAATTTGTTCCCTTGAAAAAGAATTAGAATTCACTTAGGAATTCATAGCCATCATGACAGTCATGGTCTTTCCCCAAGTTACAGGTGCAAATTGTACAGAAAGCTACACATCTGGTTTCTGGTTTCATTTCAGAGCAAATACAATGGAAAGTATCTTTAACGTAATATCTTAGTGCAGTCACTAAGAACTTGTTTGCTGGAATATACATAGAGATGGCTACTCAATTAAATAGAAGAGAGTGGAATCCCTTCAAGTTCCCCCCTTACATGACGTAGGGGTCTTAGAGGCAGTTTTCAATCACTGCCCCCTTTTAACAAGTACCAACTTTTTTGGAATTCAGAAAAGTAATTAATACCAGATTATATCCCTAGAACTTTGAAGAGGAGATAAATGGAAAATTATGTATTTGTATATGTAGTAATGGCTTTTAGGTAACCCATCTTTCTGTTCTATTTCTATAAAAATTTTCTATTTTATGGAATGATCTATTGGTTTCACTCCTATTTATGTATAATTGGATTGTGAGCCAATCCAATTAAAATTGTATATAAGCCTAGTAAAATAAATGTTATTGTGATTTTAATTTACTTGCTTCTCTTGCTCGATGGTTTTAAAGTATTTCTGCTTACTTGCACGTGAAACTGGAGTTGATTTTATTTGTGAATATTGCAGGATTCTATGTTTCTAATTGATTTGTCAATGCTTTTGTTTTTAGAAAAATTGTTTTTGAAAAACAGTGGTTCTGCTTAGATAATGCCATTGGGCATGCTTATGGAACATCATTTGAAGTGACTAGTGGTGGTAGTCTTCAGCCAAAGCGGACGTTAGAAGAGATGAATCCAGGTATGAATCAGCTAGAAATTATTTAGATAGCAAAAGTATGGAATGTGGTATGCTTTGATATTATAATCCTGATACTTTTTTGTAGTTCTGATACTTTTCCTAAACAAAGTACAATAAGGGGTTGAGGACAAAAGAAGTATATTAGTTACAATTTTCAGTCTATGCTTTATATGTGATAAAACCGTAGACTTACCTTGTAGCAAGATGGAGTGCCAATAAATCGGATGGATGGATGGATTGATACCTGCTAGTCTTTATGGCAAGATAGAAATTTTTTATCAACATATATTCAAGAAATATGTTCTTACGTTGGTGGCATGAAACTCTGATAAGAATATTTGCCTATATCAATGGTTCTCAAACTTTTCTTCACCATGAACCTCCTTTAAATAACTTTTTGGCCACAGACCCTCAAGATTTAAATGATAAATTTAAAGGTTGTGTGCAGGAACATTCATCTTTGGTGAAAATGTGATGAGAAATGTTGAAAGGAAGTTTTATTACATGTGTATAACTAAATAGAAATGATTCTATCTTTGGTTTTTTTTTTTAAAGAAACAAAAGAAGCTGGTACAGATAATCGTAATATAATAGATGATGGAAAATCTCAAAAACTGACTCATGATGATATAAAGGCTTTGAAGGATAAAGGCATTAAAGGAGAGGTAATCTTGAATTCTCAGTTGAATATTATTGTTTCACGTCACAAATGAGTACTTTCTGTTTAGAAAGCTATATTGCTAGGAACAATTATAGTTAGAATCCTTTGCTGTTGAAGAATGTGAACAAGTGTCATATAGTGACTGAAATTTTAGACTTAAACTCAGGAAACACATTTGAGTCCCTACTCAAGCAAAAAATAATAATAATCACTGGATGACTTTGGACCAGTTGCAGTGGTGGGTTGCAGGTGGAATGACCCGGTATGGGCATACCGGAGCCTGCCCAGAGCACCGGGTACCCGCCTGCACTCCTTACCTGTTCTTTAAAGCCTGCGGTGCTTCCGCGCATCTGCATGGCGTGTACAGTGCCTGCGCAACGCTCCGCCAAGCAGCTGGAGCATCGCAGAAGCATCACTGGAAGGTAAGATGCATGCGCGCACACCACACAGGTTCATGTGGAGGACGCTGGGCCCCGTTGCAACCGTACCAGTTGCAACGGGATCCGGAACCCACCACTGACCAGTTGATATATTTCAGCCCAGTTGGGCATCAGAGTAATATCACAATAAAACTAGGCTAGAATCCCATTTAAGCTACCTTTTGTTCCAAAGAAAAAGCAGGATATCAATTTATTATTAGGTTTATTATAAATCTATTAAGAAAAGGGCAGTTGCCTCTCTATACTAAATATAAGCCACTCTTCTAAAAGTCTTGAAGGATTGAATCTTGAACTACTACATGTAAAATATGAACTTTACAACTCAACTATATTTCTGTCCTCTGGTTCTTGATTGGATGGTATCTATCATGATCATAATGAATGGAATGCAACATACATTTTATGTACATTCAAGTCACTGGTACTGCTTTTCATGTGTAATTCTTTGGATTGTTTATGGCTAAATGTTGGCCTCACATTTGGTAGATGCAAGACTACATTGAGAATAAATATATTTCCTACACTCTGTATGTGGACACAGACACACACACACACCTTCAAGTCAGTGTTAACTCTGGCAACTGCTTAGACAAGTCCCTGCAGTTTTCCTAGTATATTTTCCCCCAGAAGTGGTTTGCCATTGCCTCCTTCTGAGAGTTTAACTGGACCAAAATCAAACAGATGGCTTTGTGCCTTAGGCTGGAATAGAACTCACAGTCTCCTGTTTCTGTCTTGGTACTTTAACAACTACAGCAAATTGGCTCTCCTACTTTTTTATTTCTTTTTAAATTTTTACTTGGATGCTCCTTAGTCACAGTTTATATACTGGGGACTTTTGTGTTTTGTTTTGGTTGAAATGGTTTATAAATAGCTATGAGGAGAGAATGATTAACCTATCTTTTTTTGAAGGAAATAGTTCAACAGTTAATAGAGAACAGCACCACGTTTAGAGACAAAACAGAATTTGCTCAAGATAAATACATCAAAAAAAAGAAAAAGAAGTAAGTTGAATTTTAGAAAACAGAATTTTCAGTGAATCACAAATCCTAAATAGTTTTCACACTATTTGTGCTGCTTTGCTTGCAGATATGAGGCAGTTATTACGATCATAAAGCCATCTACTCGTATATTATCAACAATGTACTATGCAAGAGAGCCAGGAAAGATCAAGTAAGGCTTAATGTATTTCAGTTATATGGGGTATCTGTTGAACTAAATCTAGCAGTAAATGTGTGGATAAATGTCCTCCCACCTATGGTTATAGATGGATACAAATGATGCATGAAATATGGTTAAAGATAGTTTGTAATCATCTGTGGGAGTGTGGATTTAAAAAAATAATAGATTCTGATGATGTCTACTAAATGAACTAGAATGGTCTTATCTGCCTGAATTCAGATTTTTTTTCTCAAAGCTCTCCTTTTAGCAGGCAAAGGCAAAAAAATAAGCTGCAGATTTCTTCTGACACCTTTTTCTCATCAGTACTACATAAACTATGATGGAACTGAGCAAACAATGTTAAAGCATTTTTCAGCTTCCATCCGCAACACTAGCCAGGCCTTTGGTGAGGGAGAATGAGACCCCTTGCTTCATTCCATCTGGAATGAACAGACCATCTTTTATTGATTATATTGTAATTTCTGATGGCAAGCTGCCCAGAGTCATTGGGAGCTGGGCAAAATACATGTTTAATAAATATTATTGTATCTTTACAGTTAGAATTTATATTTGTCCAAAACATAAATTAGAACTAGAAATACAGTATTTCTAATAAAATTTGTTGTACTTTTAAGTATTTTAACTCACGGCAAAAGTAATCTATTTTTTTTCCCAAAATGTCCTAGCCATTTGCGGTATGATACTCTAGCCCAGATGTTAACTTGGGGAAATGTTCATGCTGGCAACAAGATGATAGTAATGGAAACCTGTGCAGGACTGGTGCTGGGAGCTGTAATGGAACGAATGGGAGGTGAGAAGAACAGAATATAATCTTTACAGCTGGGAGTGTGAACATTTAATAGTAATATTTCTATGGGTAGCATGTGCATTTGACTTTAAATCTACATTTTTTTTTCTTTCAGTTAAGCCGGTAGGGAGCTTTCTAAGCAAAGCATTGATTACAAAATATAAAGACGCCAGAAGAGTAGAGAAATAAGATGCTTTTGGAAAGACAATTATGTTTTATCCTTCTACTTTACTTATTTTTGCCTAAGAACTATTTTCAAGTTTTATGGAGAAGCAAACAGATAAAGCGGGAAATCTCTGTTATTGTGAATATAGCTATTGTTAAAAGTGTTCACTGAATTTAGTTTGAAGAGTTATTCAAGAAATGGCTGCTTGGATAAGTCAACTGGAATTTTTGGTTTGCTTCTCTTGACTGGTTTTGTCCCATTCCATTTTGCAAATACTTTTGGAACTCAGCTGAGTTTCAGAACACATTTGCTAAACAGCATAGGGAAACAAGGAAGGCAGATGCTGTAATACAAAAACACAGCACCTGACCGAATGGCCAAGTTTGTGAAAGTGGGCCAGGACAAGTTCAAATAATCTTTCACTTGTCCATAGTGATTTGAATTGAAATCACCTGTAGATGCTTGTGTAAAGGTCAATATTTTTTGATCACATGAATAATCCATTATTTGCATAGATGAATGTGTCAGGTAACCAATTTTGAAGAACATTCTTTGTGCTGATGTTAAGAATTGTAAATGACTTCTATTTTCTTCCATGCAAGTCTCTGCTGTATTTGAGAGAAAATGGTTTGTTTAGATTGTCACAGTGTATTAGTGCAAATCCAGTTTATTCTGGCTGTATTTGACTTTGATCTATACTTGCAGGTTATGGATCAATTGTTCAGATATATCCAGGAGAAGGACCTGTTAGAGCAGCCACAAGTTGTTTTGGATTTCCTAAAACTTTTTTTGACACACTCTCTGAGTTCCCTCTCAGCAAAGTGGCTAGCGTTCTGTCTGGAACATTTTCTTTAACGCCATTGCCTTCAGAGTGTGAAAAGAAAACACCAGTGGCAGAAGACAAAAATGGTTCAGGGGATGATAAGGAACTTTCTCTACCAGAAGTAGAGATGGAATGCAGTCCGAAAGTAGCTATGGAGAGCGGTCAACTTGAAGATCAAGAAAAAACAGAATTTGCGTCGGATGCACTTGATGATCAAGCCAAGGGAACAGTAAGATCCCAACCTTTTATGGTAGTTTAAATGTAATTAAATAATTGAACGCATTGATATTTAAGTAAATATGCTTCTCAATTCACATTGCAGCATCAGGTATTACATGAATGTTTACTCTGTTATGCTTATCTGCATTATATGTTAATTAATTGCAAGATCTCTTGATAGACATCAGATTTAATAATAATTAGAAATGTGAATAAGTGCAGTGTACTCTGCATTGCTAAATATAGTCATAGCACCAGAATAATTTTATCTATTGTGAAATATTTTGGGAGTAATTGTGATTTCTGTTCATGTTCAGTCAGCTATAAGTTAAAATATATCAGTATCTAACACTGATATATAGCAATGTAAGTAAATTAGGATGTACCATATTTTTTGGAGTATAAGACGCACCTTTTTCCCTCAAAAAAGAGGGTGAAAATCTGGATGCATCTTAACATTGAATACAGTATTTTTGGCCTTCCGAAACCCCATCCCCTTTGTAGAAATGGATGTGCAGAGGGTTTGAGAGGCTTCCAAAGTGCTCCTGGGGGTTGAGGAGGGCAAAAATGAATGAAAAACAGGCTGTTGTTTGCTCAGTTTTGCCCCCAGGAGCACTCTATAAGCCTCCTAAAGGCTATACATGCCTTTTTTTTTTTTTTTGAGGAAAAATGGGCCATTTTTGCTCGTTCCCCCCCCCCCCACTCTAAAGCCTCCTAAAGACTATGCATGCCCTTTTTTGACAAAAAACAGGCCCATTTTCACGAAAAACATGCCGTTTTGGGAGGATCTGCAGAATGCAAAGGTTCCACCACAAAACCGCGTTCGACTAAAGGGCGCTCGACGAAACCACGTAGCTGACGTCATCACAGCGCGACAACAGCGCGGAGAAAAAAGCACGCTGTAAACGCTAAACCTAAAATTAACCCCTAAACCTAAACCTAACCCCCCTAAACCTAATCCTAAACCTAACCCTAAACCTAACCCTTAACCTAACCCTAACCCTAAACCTAACCCTAAACCTAACCCTTAACCTAACGCTAAACCTAATCCTAACCCTTAACCTAACCCTTAACCTAACCCTAAACCTAACCCTTACCTTAACTTGAATCGGCTTGCTTTCAAAGCGCTATTTAAAGCGCCCTTCTTTCTCCGCGCTCGCTGTTGTCGCCCTGTTGATGACGTCAGCGACGGGCTTTAATCGGGTGCGCTGTAGTCGAGCGCGGTTTTGTCGTACCACGGAATGCAAAAACTTTTTTTTTTTAATTTGTGTCTTCAAAATTTTGGTGCGTCTTATACTCCGATAAATACGGTAAGATTGTTATCTGACTTTATTGCAATAATATTTAACACAAGTACTTTTTTTAAAAAAAATTAGCAATATATTTAATTATTTGAAGTATTTCAGGTTGAAGCACTAGAATACATTTTGTTGTTTTTAACAATTCTACTTTTATCTTTCAAGTAGACCTTACAATTTGAGTAAGGCATTAGGAAATTAAGCCCAAACCAGCCTTTTGCAAAATATTAGAGATAAATGTTTTTAGAACTTCTATAGTTCTTAAAATCATTTAATCTGAATTTATACATATTTTAGACTCATGACAAACAAAAGAAACAAGAGGAAAAGAGGAGACAGCTGATAGCAGCTGCTGCTTTATTGAAAAACAAGGATGCTGATGGGTAAGAGCTCTCTTGTAGCATTGAACATGTCCAGGAATATCATCGTTTTGTAATTGCTTTCAAAAGAGAATTTGCCATTCTAAAAATGTAACTGGGTGTGGTAGTGCTCATCGTTTGTGAATAAGGGTTACTTGTCTATATAGCTTGAAGCTTAAAGCCAAGGTTCAGCTCTTTCTGGGTTTTCCTTTTTTCATTAGCTTGTTAAATTTCTGTGTTTGATCGAAAGATGCTGTAAATGGTCAAAATATTTTCAGCACCGACAGGATGACAATAGCCTGTACAATTATCCCTATGACGGAGAGGATTCATCAATATATCAGCTGTGATAAATGGTTCAGCCTGTCTATAGGGTGAAAGATAAACATCCTTATATAAGGAAAATAACCAGTGCATTAAAACATAATGGTTCAGATCTAAAATAAAGTTGAGGAAATTCATGAAAAAAATTAATGTGGGCAGCAACATTTCCTCAAATTTTGGCAAACCACCTGTAGCTTGAAGCCTTTTCCTTCCATGGTTTTTTTAGATTTAATCTGGGATTCAAACTATTTTTATATCTTTCGATAGCCAAAAAGTAACAGTCTTGATGTTAAAAATGCAGCTAACCTGTGTCTAACTTTCCATTACAGTTTAATTGTAGCCAGTCGATTTCATCCAACAAGTTTATTACTCCTGTTGTTAGAGCTGGTAGCTCCTTCAAGGCCTTTTGTTGTCTACTGCCAATATAAAGAGGTGAACCTAATATATTTTCTTAATTTAATATTTTTAAAGATTTTTCAGTAAGTTCATATAACCAGATGTTCTTGTTTCAGCCACTACTAGAATGTTATGCAAAACTGAGAGAGAAAGGTGGTGTCATTAATCTGAAACTTTCTGAAACATGGTTGCGAAACTATCAGGTAAGAATTACAAACATATAAGTACCATAGAAAATGCAAGTAAGCCAGGGAAATTATGCATCTCTGATCAAATGGATATTTGAAATTATGAAATAATGGGGGGTAGAAAATATTGTATTTTTTGGACTATAAGACGCACCAGCCTATAAGATGCACATTACCTTTAAAGGAGGAAAACAAGAAAAAAAATCTGCCTATGCCTCCATAGCCCATTTGCCGCCGCCAATTGCCACAAACGGGCGGCGACAATCCCAGCTACCTAGAACAGCTGATTGGCGCCACACCAACCTCCCACCGCAATATTCGCTCTATAAGATAGACATTCCCACCCACTTTGGGGGGGAGGGGGGAGTGTGTCTTATAGTCCAAAAAATATGGTAGGTCATTGTTCAGACTATGCCAAGTAATTTCATATTATAACTATTCTCTGATTATCCACTGGCAAGCCTGCCACTTATTGTAATATTTCATCTTGTTTTGTTTTTATTGTTAATGTATTTTTGTTTCCAATTCTGGTCAATGACCTAATAAAAATATTCATCCAGTTTGATCAATCAAACTAATCAATTTTTTGCGCAATCTATAATTTATAATTTCTTTCTTTTCTTTCATCTTTCTCTTCTTTCTTTGTATGGGCTATGCATGAGGTATGCTTGAGATGAATGAATGTCCCACTTTTATGATCATATTGTTGTAAATTTTGTGTTTTTAACTTCTTACGTGGGGACTGTTTGGGGGAGTGTATCAGTACGCGTGATTCGGAGGACCTGCCGGGAGTTGCGGGGGCCACGGGGGTGGTTGAGGGGACCAGAGACACGGGAGAGGGTCGGGGTATTGCGGTCGTAACAGGGAGGGGCAGATACGGCGGGGACTTTAGGGCAGGCCATTACCGGGGAAGGAGGGTTCGCTACATTACAGAGATCCCTCCTTCCGGCCCTAGGAGTCCCACTCCAAGACCAGATGGCGCAAGCAGTCAGGACCCTGGTCTCAGGCTGTTGTCGCTAAATGCCAGGTCTGTTGTACATAAAGCTCCTCTCGTCCGGGACTTAATTTTAGACGAGAGGGCAGACCTGGCATGTATTACTGAAACCTGGCTGGGCCCAGAGGGAGGAGTCCCCCTTGTAGAGCTGTGCCCAGAAGGATTTCAGGTGCTGCATCAGCCGAGAGCCCAGGGAAGGGGTGGGGGTGTGGCCGCTGTTATCCGAGAGTCGTTAGTTCCTCGTAGGGTCCCTGCTCCGGAGATTGTCGGGTGTGAGTCTTTGCTGTTAAAGTTGGACCTCAAGGGTCAAGTGGGTCTGCTGCTAACGTACCTGCCTCCCAACAGCGTTGCAGCAGCCCTCCCCTCGCTCCTCGAGTCGGTAGCCGAGCTGGCAATTGAGTTCCCTAGGTTGATGGTCCTGGGGGACTTTAATTTGCCGTCGCTCGGTGAAAACTCTGATGGGGCGCAGGAGTTCATGGCTTCCATGACAGCCATGGGCTTGACCCAAGTAATTCGGGGCCCAACCCATTCAGCGGGACACATGCTTGACCTCGTATTTCTCTCGGAGCAGTGGATTTGTGATCTTGGTCTGAGGGGGAGTGACATCATACCCCTGTCGTGGTCAGACCATTGCCTACTGAGGCTCGACTTCCGGAGGCCAAACCCCCACTGTAGGGAGGAGGAACCGACCAGGTGGTTCCGCCCCAGGCGTCTTATGGAACCGTCAAGGTTCCAGACAGAGCTTGGGGTTATTCCTGACACTTTCGCCCACAGTCCGGTGGAGACTCTGGCTGCTGCGTGGCACTCGGCAGCGTCGGAGGCCCTCGACCGGATTGCGCCACTGCGGCTCCTCCGAGGCGGCGGATCCCGGAGACCCCCTTGGTTTACCGAGGAACTCCGGGAGATGAAGCGCCGGAGGAGATGCCTAGAGCACCGTTGGAGGTCCGATAAGTCCGAATCGAACCGGGCAATGGTAACCACCTGCACCAGGGAATACACCAGGGCACTTAGGGCAGCAAAAAGATCGCACATAGCCACCCTGGTAGCATCCGCTGAGTCCCGTCCAGCCGCCCTGTTTAGGATAACCCGCTCCCTATTGAACAAAAGGGAGGCGGGGGAACCCTTGCAGGGCAGAGCTGAAGAATATGCCCAATTCTTAGCGGACAAAATTGCTCGGTTTCGGTCGGACTTGGACTCCACCCCTGCAGTTCCAGCCGAGGCGCAGGGGGACCAAGTAGAACAGCTCTGGGTTGAGTTTCAGGACGTTACCCCCGGGGATGTGGACAAGGCCATGAGAGCTGTAAGTACCTCCACCTGCGTCCTGGATCCGTGTCCCTCATGGCTGGTTACTAACTGCAGTGAGGTGACACGAGGCTGGATCCAGGCGGTTGTAACCGCCTCCCTTCGGGAGGGGAACTTCCCCGCCACACTGAAAGCGGCGGTGGTGAGACCCCTCTTGAAGAAACCATCCTTGGATCCAGCTGTTCTTAATAGCTATCGTCCAGTCTCCAACCTTCCCTTTCTGGGGAAGGTTGTTGAGAAGGTGGTGGCCTTCCAGCTCCAACGGTCCTTGGAGGAAGCAAACTACCTAGACCCCTTCCAGTCAGGCTTCAGGCCCGGTTACAGCACAGAAACCGCTTTGGTCGCATTGATGGATGATCTCTGGAGAGCCAGAGATGAAGGACGTTCCTCCATCCTGGTCCTCCTTGACCTCTCAGCGGCTTTCGATACCATCGACCATGGTATCCTTCTGCGACGACTGCGGGAGGTGGGAGTGGGAGGCACCGTGCTACGGTGGTTCTCCTCCTACCTCTCGGACAGGTCACAGTCGGTGTTAGTGGGGGGGCAGAGATCGTCCCCTAGGCCCCTAAATTATGGGGTGCCTCAGGGCTCGGTCTTATCCCCCCTACTATTCAACATCTACATGAAACCGCTGGGAGAGATCATCCGCAGGCACGGGATTAGATACCATCAATATGCGGACGATACTCAATTGTATCTGTCCGCCCCGTGCCAACTCAATGAAGCGGTAGACGTGATGAGCCGGGGCCTTGAGGCCGTTATGGACTGGATGAGGGTTAACAAGCTTGTGCTCAACCCAGAAAAGACCGAGTGGCTGTTGTGTTTCCCTCCCAAAGATTTGGCTACTATTCCACCACTCAGGCTGGGGGGTCAAATTTTATACCCCTCAGAGAGGGTTCGCAACTTGGGAGTCCTCCTGGATCCACAGCTGTCATTTGACCACCACTTGACGGCTGTGACCAGGGGGGCATTCGCCCAGGTTCGCCTGGTGCGCCAGTTGCGACCCTACCTGAATCGGGAGGCTCTCACAACAGTCACTCGGGCCCTTGTGACCTCTAGGCTGGAATACTGCAATGTGCTCTACATGGGGCTGCCCTTGAGGAGCATCCGGCGACTTCAGCTAGTGCAGAATGCAGCCGCGCGAGTGATCGCGGGTGCACCCCGATTCACCCGCATTACACCTATCCTCCGCGAGCTGCGCTGGCTACCTGTTGATCTCCGGATGCGCTTCAAGGTGCTATTAATCACCCATAAAGCCCTACATGGCAGTGGATCTGGATACTTGAGAGACCGCCTTCTGCCAATTACATCCCTGCGACCGATAAGATCCCATAGATTAGGCCTCCTCCGTATTCCATCGGCCAGCCAATGTCGGCTGGCAACTACAAGGAGGAGGGCCTTCTCAGCAGTAGCCCCGACCCTTTGGAACGAGCTCCCCGTGGAGATTCGTACCCTCTCCACCGTCCAAGCCTTCCGCATAGCCTTGAAGAACTGGCTCGCCCGTCAGGCCTGGGGATAGGATAGTTACCCCTCCCGAATGATGAATGTATGTTGCTTGCTATTTTATTACATGTTTGTCCTACTGTCTGTATTTCCCCTTCCCAGTTTTTGTGTGAGCCGCCCTGAGTCCCCTCAGGGAAAAGGGCGGCCTACAAATTCTAATAAAATTCTAAATTCTAAATTGATATTATCATTGATTCATAACTCATCAATGTAGCATAATGGTAAGAATTTCTTTTTATGAAATTTCTGCAAGGCAAATTAAGTGGCATCGAATGTCTGATTTTTACACTTGTTTAATATGTGTCTTCTTGACATCTTTTATTGCTGTCTGATCCATGAGCTTTACAGAATGTGCTATTAGTACTGCAATTATTACATAGCTTATTTGCCATTTTCTTATTTTTAAGATCTTGCCAGATCGAAGTCATCCCAAATTGTTAATTACTGGTGGCGGTGGATACCTACTGACAGGTATCACTGTTAAAAAGGAAAGCATAAATACCAGTGACTGCTTAGACGAGCCATCTTCTAAAAAGCGTAAGCTTCAAGAACACCAGTAATGCTTCAAGAAATTATCCTTGTGCTCTGTTACTAACTGAATTTAAAGGCCTAGCGGAATGCACTTTGTTTTCCATTTGCAGCTGAAGGTTCTTTTTTAAATCAATCAAGTTCAACCAAATGTTCTTATTGCCAATGTCATTCCAGACTCAGGTCGTCCCCATAACCTATGGAGCATTACTTTAGAACAGGGGTGTCAAACTCGATTTTATTGAGGGCCACATCAGGATTGTGTTTAACCTCATAGGGCATGGGGTGGGCGTGGTCATGGTGGGTGTTTGACACAGTCTCAAGATGCGCCTGGATTTCCCTTCTTTCTTTCCACAGTTCTTTACTATAACAATTTTCCTCTTCTACCAGATATTACAGGCAAACATTTATTACTTATTCTTCATACTCCACTAAACTTTTTATTTCTAAATTTATACCCTATTGTTTAATAATAAATTGCTTTTTCAGGCAATTTATGCTATTGCCTGAAAAAGCTATTTATACTATTGTATTTTTATTATTCAACTAATAATAAAAATACAATAGCATAAATAACATGATAACACAAGACCTAACAGCAGAGATAAATTTCCAGGATAGTAAATAGTAATGACTGTCAATTATAGATTGTTGATTGTAGATTAAATGGACCTACAGTATGTAAAAATGTATTAACATAGGATGTTGTTTGTTTTCTATCCAGATCAGGCACTTACTTGAGGCCACATAATTGCAATCCAGTCCTCCTGCAGCACTCTGCCGGCCATGTGGAGGCCTCATGGGGCCTCCACACAGCTCATTTTTGGCCTTCAGAGTGCTGCTGGAGGCCATGGAGGCCAAAAACGGACCTCACGGGGCCTCTGGTGGCCCATTTTTTGCCTCCCTGGCCTCCAAAAGCACTGTGCTTGCCAAAAACAGGCCTCACGGGGGGGGCGTATGTGCCCCCCCCCTGCAGCCTGTTTTGACCGCCAGAGGTACCATGAGCCAGTCCTTTGATATTTCCAGGCTGACCTCACAGGCCAAATTTAAGCACCCCTTGGGCCACATCTGGGCTGCGGTCCTTGACTTTGACACCCCTGCTTTAGAAGGATATGATTAAGTATCAGTCTTCCTGGAAATGTTGCAAAAATTGACTAAAAGTCCAGCTTGATTCTGTTTCAGAATTTTGTTTTGAATTCAAAAACCATGTTCACACTAATCCCATTTCCATTTCTGTATTTCAATTCATTTCAATTCCATTTCAATATTTTTTTAACTAAGTGAAATGAATGTTTCAAAATGCTGTACTATTATCAGTAAGAAAGGCAAGATTGATGCTAGACTATTGCACATTTTAACCATTGTGAATTTCAAAAAAAAGCAAACATTACATATTACTTTGCAAATGTTAAAGTAATGCTAGTCTGTTTTCACTTAACACTTAAAAAAAAGAAAAGTAAAACTGGTTTCCATCTTTTTAACATGTGATAACTATATTTTTATGTGGAGTTTTTAATCTGTAAATTTGCATTTGAATAAATTATATTATTTTGTAATACATGAATTATTTTTTCTTTTAAGCAAGAAAGGATTGCTAAAGTAAGACGCCTTCTGGATGGCAACCAAACTGATGTGTTTTCCAATCTGCTCATTGGCCACAAAAGTTCAGCTGCCATTATATTGGGCTCTGTATTGTCTTGTATTTGTGAATTGATCCCCATTCACCCAAATTCAAACAAGATCTAGCTACATATGTATCTTAGTAGGTACCATAAAATTCTTGATTTACAACATTGATCATATCTTTCAGTTTTAATTTTGGTTCTGTTGCTGCTTTTGCAGCTTAATTTATTTCTTCAGTTCTTTGTACACTGCTTTTATAAGCTGTCTTGAATGACTCAGGGAAAGAAAGTTAAGGTATAAAGAGTCTAATAAAGAAAAAAAGAGGCAGACCCATTTGAAAGAGATATAAAAAGAGATCCTTGAAATAGATGGGTTCGATTGAAAGAACTGTAGACCAGTGTAGTGATCCTTCTATAAACATGGTCTAAATCCCTTTTTTCCCTTTGAATCCAGATCATAGAGCAATCCTTTATTTTTAATTTAAGAAGATAATCAACAATCAGCTTTAAGACTTGGCTTTTCCCCACAAGCATTTGGGGCTGCTTGTTGAATTCCCCCTGTTTTTATGATAGTGCTTGATTACCAGCCTATTCTGTATTTCAATTTATACAGTATATCATGTATGCTTTAATGTTACATGAATCTTTTAGGGGATTTTTTTTCTCTCGTTGTTGGACACTGCCTGGAATCACATTGTTTGAGCAGCCTTATGAATCTGGTAAATAAATAAATAAACAATCCCTTGTAGAGGAAGACTGGACAGTCTTTTGTTACAGTGGGGCAGAATGAGTGGTACCTACAACTGGTCCTTGGAGGTCCAGCATCACAGTGTCCTCACAGTTGTGTAATTGCATTCTGGGTGCTTAGCACCCAGCTCACAATTATGACATTGCAGTGAGCTGCGGTCATGCGAATTCTGGGGTTCCCTGCCAGTTTCCCACAAGCAAAATCAAAAGGAAAAACCGGCAGGAAGTTGGAAGTCAGAGTCACATGAAGCCCTTGTTTAATGACAATATCTGGGACTGCTGGAATTACTGTCACTAAGTGATGCAGTCACGTGATTCCATGCTTTATGGCTAAGCAACAGCAATTCCTGTCTCAATCACTATTATAAAGTGAGGATTACTCACATAAAACACAAAAATTCATATGAACCTTGTGAAAAAAATCTTTGAAAATAAATAAATAAAAATCAACCCCCCTCTTGGCTGCATTATCATTGCGTCCACTGCAGAGCTTGATTTGGTAAGTAGCAGAGCCTTGCGAATAAAAACATTTATTGTGCCATGAACTTGTTAATATGTCACTAGAATATATCACAGCAAGGCTGAGAAAGCAAAGAATGCTTTGTGTGCAATGTGTTACCTTCTACTGGAGTTTTGCTTCTTCCTTTTTTTCCCCCATACCCATATTGAAAGTCCTGCTGGGTAGGTATGTAAATTGTTTTACAAAGCAATTTAAATACTTGAAGTTTGGTGTTGGAGGAGACTTTTGAGTACACCATGGACAAAAGGCTCATTAAACAAATCAACCGAGAATTGTCGGGGCAAAATGATACGGTACAAATGATCGTACTTTGAACACATTATGTGAAGTTCTAGCTGTCTGAAAAAGACTAATGCTGGGAAAGGTGGATGGAAAGGGAAGAGGTTGTTCAGCAGCAAGGTGGATGGACTCCTTACGGTGATGATGAATGCACCATCTGAAGACTTGAAAGACCAGGTTAGAGATCTGTCGTAGAGAAAATTAAGAGGCAACATCGACGTGATGGCACATAAACAAAAGCTTTCATCTCGTTGGTTAACATAGGTAAGTGCCTCAAGCGTTATGCAAATATTTTTAGTAGTCAGACTATAATAGTATCCCATGTATGATGTTAGCAAACTGCATTTCAGCGGAATGGAACAGTTTAAAATCCTGTGGCATTCTAATATTGACAACAGTGAAATCTATAATGTAATCTAACACCTGAAACTTGGGGCCCAATCACTAAAATGTATGTTTATTTCCCGGCTCGGTTAGGAAGATCATTCCGGCCACTGAACAATTTTGTCTAATCAGTTTCACTAACCATGTAACCATTGAATAACTAAGCTTCTGTGAGAGTCATGTGTAACATAGCTTATAAAAACTAAAACTGTTATTACTTTAACAATATTGGGGAGTTGCTCCCCCATGCACTGGACTGATCTAGAAAAAAAGCAGTTTATAAATGCAACAAATGCATACTTCACATATACTGCAGGTACAAAATCAACCTGGAGACACTTTTTTCCTCTGTGAATCCAGGTTATTAGCCGACTTTCTCAGATTTTAATCTCTCTCAGTTGAGTTATGGTAGGAAGAAAAAACACTTGGAGTTGATTCCCCAACCTATTTAATTTGGCCTTGAAAAACCAGAAGGAACCTTCATTTATGCTCATGATATGAAGCAATATTTCCAACATCCAGTAGGTGGCAATTAAAGAATCAAGAATAGACAATGCTAGTGATAATAAAGGACCTATGAAAATATTGATTACCACAGATCGACAGCTAACAAGCCTATCCACAATTGTGTTTTATATTCATTTAACTTTTTAATTGAATGTTTAATGTGTTCAATATTTGTGTGACTGGTTTGGTATTTTGAGACCAGGATGCCTTTGGCTAGCCGGCCTTAGTGCTAAAATTTTGGACCCTGAAATCTTAAATTGCAATCAGTGCAGTAGATATTTTTCCCCCTAATAAAAATCATTGATACTACTGGTGCTTTTGGAGAATAAGCCTGCTCACTTTCATATAAAGGAATCATTTTCCAGGCCTGTTGTCAAGATTCAATAAAAACAGTCTGCTTAAGTGGTACTAGAATTAACAGCTGTAAAATAAGTTGGAAGTCTTGTGAAGATCTTCAGCATCAGAATATGATGAAAAGCAGAAACTTTGTCCTGTTGAGTACCTCACTACCATAATTCCTTCAGGTATTCTGATACTACCAGAAGGTTAAAATTCAGTTTTCTTTTAAAGCTGGGGTATCTAATTTTTGTATTGCTTGAGTAGTGGTGAGGACCTTATCACCAAACGTGAGTGAGACCAAAATAAAGTTGATTAGTGCACAATAAAAGCTAAATATATATTACATTAAAATTCATTGCTATAAAGGCTGTGAACATTTATTTTAGTTTCTTTTAATCCCACCTTTATTATATTTATCAACAATGCAAGGCAGCAATTATGTAGCTTGCCACTTAGGTATCAATGACTCAAAAATACAGTTCCATAGAAACTTTGGGGGTAGTTTAAGAAGCACATTCAATGCTTTTATGGGAGAACTGCAGCCAGTGTCCTTTTTTCATAAGCTGTGAGTGTTCAGTTTATCTCATAATAACATAGGAGTAGATGGCGCATTGGTGCTGTCAGCGTTCCAAAGTAGATTTTAAGGTACTACAAAATAAACTAATCTATAAGGAACAAAAAACTAGTTCCAATATAGACTTACAAGCATACTACTGTGTCTCCTCTGACAAACCTGTGTAACTCATAAACAAGCTATGCGGGAGCACATGCAGTTAACTACGGTATGTAGACAATGTAAAGTTTATTATTTTTTACCAAGATAATATATTTCTGAAGAACGCGCACACAATTATCTTCATACATTTCAAAATTCAGAAGGCAAGAATTCATGCTGATCTTAAGAAATCTTTTGGAACAGAAAGATGCTTTGTACTGATGTAAATTATATATTTAAAGGATGGTAAACTATTTCTAATTAGGGAGAAGAACAACATTTGAGGCAGTGACTTTACTAGTAAATACGGGATAGTTTAAATAAAGCTACTCTTCACCATACCACATTAGGTCAAATAAAATTCATCCTCTCTGGTTATTGTTGAATTTTTCAGCTATCTTCTGCAGTTCCAAATCCATAGCAGCCAGGTTTTCCAGTTCCTTCTCCTGTGATAATGGAAAAGGAAATCCATGTAGATTATGACCTTAAAAGCATACAACACTTTTTTTTTATTTTGAGCATTTGATTGTTAGACATTCATGCAATTGTACTGCATAGTGATCTTGGGTTTAGATTTAATTAGATTTGATTGTGGCTCATATGCAAGTATTATGTTTGGATTTTTAATTCTAATGTAGCTCTAGTTACTTTTTCTGGCTCTTCCAATAGCTTCTTCTATTAAAGCTGTATAAAATAAGCAACATATGTATGCACACGTGTGTGAGGACATCCAGGGACTGCTTTCACAACAGTCAAGAAATCGATCAGAAAAAAATACTCAACGTTCTATAAGAATTAAACATTCTATTTTACTAGATTTTAATTACCTATGTAATGTTTGCAAAATACTTGTAAAATATGGTTTTATTGCAATAAAATTTTGTAAATGCATAATCTCCCAACATCACTCAAGAAAACTGAGAAAGGAAATGTAGGGAAGAGTTCTAAATACTCCTGCATTCTATTTTTACGATTCATGTGATCCATTTCCGTAAGGAGAGCACGATGAAATTAATCTTACTTTCCATCAAAGCATAGTGATGATTCCTAAACATGGAGATCAACCATGTGATGTTAACCTGTGCCATTATCATGTTTGCGTACTATAGTAATTCATATTTTGTGTATTTATAGAGAACTACAGTTTCTCTAGGAATCAGTTTATAAGTGCCAATTGTTTACATTTTGCCAAAATGACCAGAAATCATCTTCATGCTTTTCTTCAGATTTTTAATTCTTCTCTGCATCCTCATGGTTGTCAAGAATATTTGGCACTGATCATTTGTCAAGTTATGTGGTCAGATGGTTTTCCCAGAACATGAATTTATAGTATGGCAGTTATGTCACTCCGTGCACACTTGCTTGTAGTTATTTCAGTGAGACATGATACACCATGTTGTGTAATATTGAAAGTCAGGATGTGTCATTCCTGAAAACGTAGGCAGCCTGAGAGAAATCTGACTATTTCTAAGTAGGAAGTATGGGAGGAAATGAGGCCTACAGCCCAGAATTTAAATGAACACATGAACAGAACAGAACAACAGATTTCAAATGAAATATTGGTTACTCAAAGTTTAAACAGGTCACTGTTGTGATGAGCAGTGTTGAGTGTCATGCAGCTAAGCACGTATCTATGTATATACACAGATGTATCTTGCTTGAGTGAAACCTTACATTAGGTGACTGGCCTGGGTCAAAGTATTCCCTATATATAACATTTTAATTAGTCCTCTTCCATATTACAGTGAAAAATGTAGTGAATGCCTTAAAAGCAATACTTGAAGCCTATGAGGAACATAAAACACTTGTATGTCTTAGCAGCAGTTACCAGTCCAGAAATGCAGCTATATTAACTAGATCAATTTAAAGCATGAAGAATGAGCCTATTGGCTTACAATCTGAATGCCTTTCTTAAAAAATATATATGTAGGACTTCTTGGAGCTTACCTTTTGTTCAGGTATTTTGTAAGAAGTAACATCAGAACTTAAGGTTTCACTCTAGCTTAGTCTATAACTAGAAAGATCGTTACAGATTATCCCCAGAAGAAAGTTCTTTGCAGAAAATCAGTCTTGCCTTAGCCAATGTTTTGCCATGCCATGACAAAGAAGTTGATTTAAACAGCATTGTACAAGTAGATTGTACAATTCTAGATATTTTCATTTCAAATAAGTTACTTGGAGTCTTAACATCTTCTGCACTAAATAAATCAGAACATGTCCTTAATTGACAGCTTCCTAGATATTTTTAACACTCAGGATTTTTCTTCCCTCCTCTTAAGATCCAGTTTTGCTGACAATGTCAATAGGGTAATTATGAAGCAACTTCAGCAGGTTGTGTCATTCCAGTGAAGTACAAGTGTAAATGATACCTAGACACAGAGAAGGCTAAGTGAAAAACAGCTAAAGCCAGATTATTAACTGGAACACATTGATGGTCCTGTCAGTTATTTGACGACTGTATGAAGCCTGAAATAACAGGGCTTCATACTTTTTTATCACATACAATGTTGTCAACATGATACTGAGAATATAACCCTAACGTACAATATGTTGCGCCTAGCCACATACTGTATTATTTTGCTGAAATAAAAGACTTTTTTAAGAAAAGAATTGTTCTAGCTTTCTTAGAAATCATAAAATAAATACCTCTTCTGGTGTCAGAGGCCTCTGATTAAATTTGTTCTTGCCACTTCTTATTACGTGTCCCCTTTCAACGTCTTCTTTTGAGCTGTAGAGTTCTGGAAATTCTGCAGATTTCTTCCGGTAGCTCAGAAGATGGGCCAGCTCATCCATTCTATCATACTGCCTTTTTGTCTCAGGTTTGTATAGCCTCTCAGGATTATTATTGCTGTCCTGTTTGGGGCTTAAGCTATCCAGGATCTGTTTCTTCTCCCACAAGTCATAATCATTATATTCAGGAAAGAATTCCCTCTTATTCAAGTGGGACTTGCGTTCTTCACTCTCCAACAGTGGATTGATGATGTCAGCGTTCTTGTCCACAGGTCTGTTTTTCCACCTGGGCTGTTGGGAATATAATGATGTTAAAGCTCTTTTTACATTTTCTACAAGATAGTGGCTTCTTGGGTAGCCCTCCTCTAGCAGAAGAGTCCTTTTATTCTCAAAGTGTTTTCCTCTCTCGCTGTAGTGTGGAGTTTCTAGCTCTCCGTCATTTCTGGCATAGTGTTTTTCTTCTTGGCTATTGAGTTGCTGCTCTCCATCTCCTTCTCTCTCTTTGTTTTGTGGTTTTGCCATCTCTAGCTGTATGCTTGGTTGGCCATGGTGCCGTTTCTCATTTATGCTATCATGGCTTTGTTTCATACCTCCATTTCCCTTCCCTGCTTTGCTGTAAGGGACCCTTACTTCATAGTGATGTCTGCTCTCCCTTGATGGCCCACCGAAAAGTCTTTTCCTCATGTACTGATACTGTTTTCTTTCATTTTCCTCGCTCTGTTGCTTCATGTCTTCATCACTGTCCTCTTGGCTGGGGTAGTGTTGATCCCAATATCCTTGGTTCCTGATCTCTCTCTCCATTTCCTCGGGCCTATGCATTTCAATAGCATTTCTTGGCTCCACAAAGTAATGTCCTCTCTCATAATGGTTGGGTTGATGACTCCTTTTACTCCAGAATTCACTTTCTTCCTCACTGGGCTCTTCAGATGAGCCTCTTTTTTCACCAATATGATGACTGTTGTATTCACGGGACTTACCCAATCTTGGTTTTCTTCGGTAATGTCCTGATTTGTGGTCTTGCTTCTCTGTTTCGCCACCGTCCCTCTCTGAGGAATCTTCAAATTCTTCATGAAAGCTATGACGATACTTTTCATTACTCTCCTCTTCTTCCTCCTCCTCCTCTTCCTTTTCCTCCTCCTCCTCCTCACTGTCTTCATTTTCCCTTTCTTGACTCTGAATTATTTCTTCCACATACTTTTGGCCATGAGAATGCTTGAAATCTCCCTCATTCACTTTTCCAGATGTAAGAATGGACTTTTTCTCTAGAGGCACAGATTCTATTTCTTCGCCGGCCTTTTTTTCCTTGCTTCCATCTTCATTGTGGTGATTTCTTTTGTAATTATCTTCCTCAGCTCCTTTTTCATTCTCTTTCTTTTCTTCTTCTTTATGGTCTCTATCCAAAGCATAAGAGGTCCCTTGGGAGGCAGTTTGTGGGTTGCTGCTTCCCCCTTTTTTTTTTCGTTTCCAGGTGCCACTTATCATCTCCTTCTGTCTGTCTTTTAAACTCTTCTTCACTCACATCTTGTTCTTCCCTCACAGTCCCTTCTGACTGCTTAGTTAATTCTTCTGATTCCGATAAGGTTCTTGTGCCAAGTTCCATGTCTTGCTGTACATTTTTCTCTTTTTGTTGTTCACCTGCAGCAAAACAAAATATGCTTCCTCATTATAATACAATTACATTTTCATGTTCATTGTGGATTACCTGTCTTCTGTCGCTGATTTTCTTCCACTTTTCCTTTCTCTTCAGGACCTCCCAAAGAGAATCAACAACCATGGGGGGGGGGGGTTCTTTGTACTATTATTACATTGTGCATACCTCACAATGGTCAGTGGTGACTTCATCACTTGCTCACTATTTCCCCAACATTTCCTCAACTCTCACCTGGCAACAGCCATGCCATCAAGCTGCGTGGCACGCCAAAACCGCGCTCAACTAAAGCGCGCCCGATTAAACCGCGTCGCTGACATCATCAACAGGGCGACAACAGCGAGCGCGGAGAAAGAAGGGCGCTTTAAATAGCGCTTTGAAAGCAAGTCGATTCAAGTTAAGGTAAGGGTTAGGTTTAGGGTTAGGTTAAGGGTTAGGGTTAGGTTTAGGGTTAGATTAAGGGTTAGGTTTAGGGTTGGGTTAGGGTTAGGTTAAGGGTTAGGATTAGGTTAAGGGTTAGGTTTAGGATTAGGTTTAGGGGGGTTAGGTTTAGGTTTAGGGGTTAATTTTAGGTTTAGCGTTTACAGCGTGCTTCTGTCTCCGCGCTGTTGTCGCGCTGTGATGACGTCAGCTACGCGGTTTCGTCGAGCGCCCTTTAGTTGAACGCGGTTTTGTGGTGGAACCATCAAGCTGTAGCAAAGAAAACAAAGGGGCTCTTCCATGAGCCCTATGGGATAGAAATCAGCAATTTTTGAATCCGTATTTACCATCTGAATGGATACAAATATTTAACCTGACCTTTAAAAAAAACCAGGTCACAGAATGCACTTACTCTTTTACAAGCATGCAAAGGTTCTTGCCTATAAACATTGATCTGTCAAGAAGAAGCTTAGAGACCTTTGCTGTTTTAGCTTGTCCTAGAACATGGGAATCCTTTTTTATGAATAAAGTTAACAATATGGTTGTATATATGTGTTCATGTCCCCTTTTAAAACTAAGTTGTTTAAAATGTTCCCAAGCCTGAGGGCTGAATTTATCAAGGGCCCCATTTCCTGGCTATATTTCTAACTGGCCAGGCATCTCAGCTACTGTGTACATTTATTTTGGATGCTTGTTTTATTGTTTTAAAATATTTTAGTTCCTTCATTGTAATATATTTTTTGAATTGTAATCCATCCAGAGTCATTGAGTGAGATAGCTGGCTATAAAACTGACTGGCTGACATTTTGCACCAAAACTTTATTCAGAAATCAAATACTAAATTTACCATTTACACTATATTGCCAAAAGTATTCGCTCACCTGCCTTTACTCGCATATGAACTTACTGTAAGTGAAATCCCATTTCTAATCCATAGGGTTCAATATGACATCGGTCCACCCTTTGCCACTATAACAGCTTCAACTCTTCTGGGAAGGCTGTCCACAAGGTTTAGGAGTGTGTTTATGGGAATTTGTGACCATTCTTCCAGAAGCGCATTTGTGAGGTCACACACTGATGTTGGACAGGTTTACGTGGCCTACCACTTCGTGGCTGAGTTGCTGTCCTTCCCAAACACTTCCATGTTCGTATAATACAGCTGACAGTTGACTGTGGAATATTTAGGAGTGATGAAATTTCACGACAGGATTGGTTGCACAGGTGGCATCCTATCACCGTTCCATGCTGGAATTCACTGAGCTTTTGAGAGCGACCCATTCTTTCACAAATGTTTGTAAAAACAGTCTACATTCCTAGGTACTTGATTTTATATATCTGTGGCCATGGAAGTGGTTGGAACACCTGATTCTGATTATTTGGATGGGTGAGCGAATACTTTTGGCAATATAGTGTATATTGTTTTATGTATCTCATGCCATAATATGTATATGTGTGTGTATTTGTGTGTGTGTGTTTTCATTCCAGTATAACTCTGGAACGCCTTGAGCAATTTCAACCAAACTTGGTACACAGATGACTTACCCTCTGTAAACAAATATTGTAGGGGTAAGATACCCCTAACATCCCTCAGGGTGTGTGTTCTGTTAAGATGCAGCCTGTTGTGCCTTAAAACAGCTTCTATTGTACTGCTGTAAAATGGCTTCAGTGGAGTTGCCATGGTAACGGCTTCACAGTACTCCACAAGGGGGCTTCCTCTGGTAAGGGGGAAAATCCAACACTAGAAATTATGTTTGGTCCGGACATTTTCAACAAGGCTTGATTATTTTTGAGGACAAATGTATTGCCATGATCAATGAAACATTACTGCAACTCCGCCTGCCTTCACCACTATAAGACCGACATGACATTCTTCAAGCAGATTACATATGAGAAAAGAACTACATCGAACAGCTTAGTGCAAATATTGCGGACAAGAAACCACTTCTAAACCAATCTAAATCAGAAAAAAGCATACCAAATGATCATGGATCAGCTAGCAAAACAAGGTGGTATCACTTTCCTTGACACTTTTGGGGACACCGGGAAAACATTTGTAACTAATTTAATTGCAGCCGAAATCAGAGCTTTTCCTGTCTAATACGGGATTAGGATAAATAAATACCCAGGCAATGCCAGGTTATCAGCTAGTATATTATAATAACACTAATATATTATAAAAACAATTCTTAGCCCAAACTTCTTGAGCAAGCACTAGGGGATTGAGGCAAGTGGATCTCCAGTCCAAATAAATTCCATTTTTAGATATTCTTCATCATGTTTTCTATTCAGACTTGTGTGTGTGTGTGTGTGTGTGTGTGTTTGTGTGTTGCTTGTGCCAGATAAGAATTCCATTTAACTGTGCATGTGGATTCATAATGAGTAACTGCACTTGGAATCCATTAACGTCAGCTTTCTGAAAATTAGTACTCACATTGCTATTTGCATTAACACTTGTACTCTTCAATGAGCCAGTTTTCAGCTAGATCTCACAGAATGGGTATGTTATAGGTTTCATTGTTTAGAGGCTTATGTTTGGTAGGCTGTAGGGACTTTCTGCCGTGGCACTTTAATTGTGGAATCTTCTCTCTCAGAGATAAGATTGACCACATCATTCATGAGTTTTCGAAAGTCCCTCAAGATCTGGTTATGCCAACAGACTTATGTCCCCAGGGGAATCAATGAAGTTGTGAGGTTGATTCCATTATCTTGGGAACAGACAGATGAAGGCTTCAAGGGTTTTAAGTGGGTTCTGACCTCTGTTACTTCCACCACTGAAGGGATTCTAAGCTTGAGTCTTGAGTCCATACCCCACTGGAGATTCCACCACAATATGATTCTTCAGAAAAGAAGCAATATATTTCAGCTTCCCTATAATGGGCTTGCTAGGAAGCTTCACTTTCCCAGAAATGCCTCCTACTACCTCCTATACATAGTGCCATATCTATTAGAGTCTACTTTAGGTAGTCAGATAAATTTAATAAATAAATAAGAAAGACTGTGGATTCTTAAGCCACTGTCAATTCCATTTACACTAGGAACTTGGAATATGTTTCTTCAGATATTGTTGAGCTACATTTCTCAACAATTTCTAGTAGTAATGGCAAGATTTGTTGGAAATTGTAATTGAGCAATTTTGGAAAGTCTCTCAGTCTACATTACATAAATATTACAATATTATATAATGTTCAACTAATATAAAGGCTAATGGAAAGTATGCTAGGTTTTTTTAAAGATACACACTTACTTTTCTTCAGAAGCTCCTTACACTGTGGATTAATAAGCGGAGAATTGCCTTTTGACAGACTGTTCAAAAGGACTTCTATAATACATCGGGTTATCTAGATCAAAAGCAGCAAAGGAAGATTCATTTAGTTTTGAAATATTTCAACCAAATATTCAAACTAATTAAAATCATAAACATGGAAAACAAATTTATAATTGGAAGATTCCAAGGGAGTAAGTAATCCTGAAGCAAAGGAAACTAAATTTCTAAGTTATTTAATAGTTGCTCAAAAAAAGAAAAAATGCCCAGCTAAAATAATAGCATCTTTATTTTCACCATCAGGATATAAACAAGAGGAGGAAATCCAAAAGTTTAGGCCAATAGATTTCCAAAGCATGTGACACCAACAAAAATGTTTTTTTTTTTCATATGCCTTACTTATTTCAAAGGGCCTCCAGCCCCACATGGAAACTTCAGCCATATTTTTGTGGCATCTAATCCCCATAGAATCATGCTGCTGAATTTTAGGTACAGTAGCTTTGTAGCCAGCTGGCCATCAACATTTTCTTCCCTCCTCATTAACACCATCTTCTTCCTGCACTGATCTCAATTTTAGTATCTACCGAGAAAGATATGGTGATCCTGCTTTTTTGAGAAGACAGAAAATATAAAAGGTTTAAAATTATATAAACACCAGTCAAATATCCTGCATTGTATTATGAAGTACTGCACAAATCCAGTTTTTATTTCATAAGATATGGCTAAGTTAATTCAGGGTCACTTATGGAAAGATTCTAGGTTAGGACACCATGATTTGGACTTGCCATGAAATACTGTGTAATAAGACATAGTAGCTGGAATTCCCATGACTTCAGTTAGAGTTAAGGTGTCTCAATGTAAACATTTTGTGTTCTTTTCTTAATATTGTAAAAATCGACTCCTAGAAGAGATGTTTTGGTTGACAACAGAAATATGGGAAGAGAATGAACATTTCTCTGGTTTGAACATCCATATGGAAATGTTGAATTGGGCACAATCCAGAAAAGAAATGCACGAGAGAAGAGGAGGCCACCAGGTTCATTAAATTATCTTGCTTACAAAAGACTCCTGTCCCTTGCTAAATTGTTCTGAAAGGTCCTTACTCCAAAGAAAGGCGTTGTCATCCATTAAAACATGGTAGTGCCTATGTATAAGGCACTTCGTATGTCTCTAGAGCATGCAATAATTTCTAATTATCTGTGAAAGGTGTCAGGTGCAAATAATCAGGACCATGTGTTAAGTTCCAATTAAGCTGATTTATTGCTCATGCCTATTCACAAGAATCTAGTCAACTATAATTCAAGAGGGGTTGAATTTAGATTGCTTGTGGGAATATAACAATTCTAAGCTGATCCCTCTCTTAACTCTGCCCCAGGCTCTGCCACTCCTTCTCCTACAAAAGTGACCTAATACATTTCACTTTTTAGATAAATACGTTTTCTGCTCACCATTTCTCCAGCATGGTCATCATTTTCTACTGGAGCTGAATGAATACCTATAAACCAAAAAGATAAACATTAGAAGAGAGTTTAAAATCACACCATTAGAAAAAGACAACTATACCCGCTTTGGTTTTACAGAATATTTCAAAGCATTTTTTTTCCAACCAAATAATAATTTCCATGCCCTAGTTTTAGGGCTCCCATATCACCATTTGCACAACCACACACCCTGCTCATTCTGATTTAACATAGTTCTCTTTATTTAAAAAGGTACTAGTAGGAGGTTAGAGAAACGATAGCAAGCAGCATCCGCTTTATTTCCAGCAGTGCAGAAACTGCATCTAATACATCTAGGAGCAGGCTAGCCAAGTGTGACAGAGAGCAGCCTGATGTGGTTATTTTGAGTTATTTGGATTGCCTGTATTTACAATGTACTGTATATACAACGATGCGTATTTGTACAGTGAAAATACAACCATGCATCAACACTGCAGTTTGTTGTGACTATGACTTGCAAAGCTAAAGCAATAACTAGTCTAAGTTTTTGAAGAGGCTTCCCTCCCCTCCCTTTGCATACTCACATGTAAGCAATACACACACACAGTGGTGGGATTCAGCCAGTTCTCATCTATTCGGTTGGTAACTTTCTAAGCAGTTTGGAGAACTGGTTGTTGGAAGAAATCTCATTTTGTTTTTTTTCCACTTTACAGGGCTAATCCTGTAAGGAAGGCAGGAAGGAAACATTCTGGGTGGTTTCTAGCCTAATCTTTATTGGCCTGCTTACAGAAACTGCCTCTTCGGTTAACCCTTATTACATTGTAACAGCTAAGGCAAAGCGCCATCGATGTGATTGACATTGAGTTGGCCGCACCCACCCAGTCACAAGACCACCAAGCCACGCCTACCCAGCTAGTCATTAGGGCAGAGGACCGGTTGTTAAATTATTTGAATCCCACCACTGCACACAAACATACAAACACACACACACACATACACACACAACAGAGAGAACTATTTGGTTTATTTTGTTTGGTTCCACTGGGTGGGTATTATTTCATTTTATAACTGTATCTTTGTTTAGATGCTTCTCCTTCCCAATATGAAAAGCAAATATTAGTTTACCACCCTGATTTGCAAGTCTTACTGAAGCTGATTTATATGATATTGTGATTTTTCCATTATCAATAAAGCATGTTATTTTGTATTATTCCACTAGCATGATTGTATGAAACCTTTTTTAAAAAGGTTGCTTGGGTTCAAATAATAACAGCTATAATGGACCAAGAAAGAAAAACAAGGAAGTAAGTATGATCAACTAAATATGTCAATATAATCTTTTAACTTTCACATTATTTTTGAATTATGATACCGTAGTACAGGGGTGGGTTCCTGCCAGTTCTAACCTCTTCTACAGAAGAGGTTCCACAAATCTATAGTGCTGTTTAGAACTGGTTCCAGCTCCCTCCCTCCGCCCATCCACACATCATCCAGAGTGTTGGAGTTGAAGTCCACAAGTTGAAGTCCACAAGTCTTAAAGCTGTCAAGTTTAAACACCCCTGGGTTTTTTTTTCTAAAGGGTTAGGGGTGCAAGGGTCTTGTAACTTGACAGCTTTAAGACTTGCGTGCTTCAAATGCCAGAGTTTCTGAGCCAACATTTTGGTTGCTAAGCAAGAGCGTTGTTAAATGAGTTTCACCACATTTTATGTTGCCACGCCCACCCAGTCACATAGTTGGCAAGCCACTCCCACAAAGCAGGCCACACCTACAGAAGAGGATCTAAAAATTTTTTGAAACCCACCACTGCCGTAGTACCAATGCAAAAGTCCCTGGCAAGTTGCCAGATCGCATTGGGAGTGTCTCTTTCCCCACCTTAGTGTGTCAAGGGAATGCTGGTTCATGTTCTCTGCCTCTGTGTTTGAAATCATCCCACCCTCTCCCTCCCCCCACTCCCACATAAGTGCCTGCCTCCATCTGCAATGCAGGCAGTAAAAAGCAGATGCAGACACAGCACCAATATAAGCAAATTGGTTTGCTCACACAGTTTAATCATGAATGAACATCTAACGTTCAGCCATCCATCAGGCAGGACATTAATTGGTAGTGCAAACCCCATGGGTGCCCGCCCAAGCCGTGTTCAGAAGAGTAGGTGGCGTAATTTCTCACCCTCGTCCCAAAATCCGTTTGCAGCTTTGATGCTACAAAGGGCTAAGGTATACTTTTGGAGAGAGAGAAAATGAAAACAGCATTGATGGCCCGGTTGGATCATTCCAGCCTCTTCCAAGTGACAATGCCTATTAAATAAGGTGCAGTGATCGAACATGATATTTGATACTTCATAAAAGAGGGAACGATATGGTGTGAGAGTAAATTAGAACAGGCTTTGAATAAAATATTGGAGAAACCCTTTGGGCACTTGGCACGTATTCCATTTTTCCTAGCATGTATCCTCTGGTAAAATTGCTTTTTACTTCAAGATATTTGTCATCTGTCAGCAGAACTGCCAGTGGTATAGGAGATAGCTGCAACTTCCGCTTAAAGGGTCTTGTTCATCTTCAATCATTTATATGGGGAAGCTGGTTTGGTCCTGAAAGTTAAAGAACTCATGATCTAGAGTAAAAAAAAAAATGCCCACATGCAATCACCTACCTCCTATAATTATATAGAACCCCATCATTTATCCCTTTCCCGCTTAACAAGTAGTCAAACCACAACCTGCATCAATCCCTTTAATTCTGTTTTGTGATACCGCCCATCCCCGGGGTGTCAAACTGGCGGCCCACGAACCGTATGCATCACATGCAGGCCATGCCCACCCCAGCTCCATGAATGGGGAAAACGTTGTGAAACATCACATGACGGCAACGTGACATGACACGTTTGACACCCATGTCCTAGAGGATTGAAATTTTGCAGTTGTTTAAATAAACCTCAATGCTTTTAATTGCTTCATGAAAATCACTACAAGCATTAAAGGCACACATTGTATTATTTTTTTATTACGGTCATCATCATCTAACTTCTGATGTTATTCTCCTTTTTTTAAAAAAAAAAACCATGATTCCCGCTTGGTGAAGGGGACCTCTGGTCCCTATAGTTTGGGTCAAAATACTGTTACAGAACTTCCTCAATGTGATTTAAAAGGATGCCAACAATTGTCTAGAAGAAAACACAGCAATTAGTATTAGTTATTAGAAGGGTATAACATAACACATCAACATTCTACTTAATACCATCAAAGATGGCAAAGACTTGTTCTTTGCTTCCCCAAAAGGCATGACTTGACCTAAACAGATATTTTAGTTGAACATTACAAGAAATGTCTTCATGGTGAGAGAATGAAGTTTGAGACGTGGCATGCTAGAAGAGCAGTACCCTTGCCTTCAGTCCCCTCTGTAGAACTGGATTATTTCACAAGTGGGAAGTTTTTATTATTTTTTCAGGAGACCAGGGTAACAGGAAATTGAGCTGTCAGGTTATTTGTCACTGAAGCAAATGAGAAAGGGATTTCTAATATTATTGATACTGCCTCCTCCTATATTTTTTATGAACATAACGATAAGCTTATTGGGATATTTCTAGCTGAAAGTTAGCACAAAAAAAGCATTGTCATTATCTGGCCATTCGTGGATGAATGTTGGCATTGCAGTCCAGGGAAGAGATTGTTCTTAACTAGATTTCATAGCTGCCCCATAAATAAAGGAGTTATAATGCAAGAGCACTATAATGGAAAGCCAAATGCTGTGCCAGATCTGACACTCAAGCCAAACTCTGCCATATGTTCCAGGACTCCAATCCTCATCATACATGAGGACTGACCATGATGCTGAGACTGCTGGAAAGGACTGAAATTCACCACCTCCTAAACTAACTGCCATTCAAAATGCTTACAAAGGAAAGCATGGTAGGAAGCAAGTGGAATTGCTGTTGAGTTTAATTCCCTAACAGTAATTTAAGCACTGAACACAAAATGCTACCATCTGTCAGCTGGCAAAAGAGCATAGAAGACTATTTATTTGGACCATATCCCTGAAGCACCATTGAGTGTTTCTCTCTCCCTCTCTCCCTCTCCCTCTCCCTCTCTCTCTCTCTCTCTCTCTTTCCCTCTCTCCCCTCTCTCTTTCTTTCTTTCTTTCTCTCTCTCCCTCCCTTCCCTCTCTTTCCTTATATAAACACTATATTAAGATTACAATATTGTTCACCAATATTTATGTTGATGTTTTTCATGGTGGGATGCCACTTGGACCAAATGGAAGGAATTCTAGATTCTAGACCAAAATCCTTCTTTTGTGGTGTGGCTGCAAAGAAGGTTGGATACAGATCTGACATTCTTTTGATCCTGTGTGATAGGTTCACACAGTACAACATACAACAAACTCTAGTGTCTGTATTGAGTCCAGCTGGAACGCATCTGTTTTGGATTTCCCCTCCTGTCTGCATCTTTTGTGCCCCACTCTGTACAGTTGGAGAATCTGTGGACCAAATTTGAAATGGAAGGGATGCAGGGGGGAAAAGGGAAGGGGTAATGAATCTCATTTCTAATGCATGAGAAAAAAAATCTACATGGGATGTAGTCCTCTTATTTCTTTTAATTGGAGGAAAATCTTGAGGGATTGTACCAGAGGTGGTATCCTCTGATTGTACCAGAGGATGTCATCATGGATCTTCTGTGCATACGCATACACTCCCACAACCGAATCAGTAGTGAAGATAAGAGGATACCATTACTGGATTGTACCCTACAATTTCATGTGTAGATTAACAAACACTGAGGTCCATGTGAGGAACAGTTACTACTCATTAAGCTGCTAGATCCTGATAAAGGTCAAAGCAATGTTTCAATAAATTGCTATATTGCAACATTAAATAACAGTGAGATAAGAGGTCAAAAGGACCTGTCTAAAGTGGTGACGTTTGGGGAAGGAAAATTCATCACCAGCAGAAGGGTGTCCTTTAAGCTACATTCAATTTTTGCTAGTTCCAAATGTTGATAAACTCAGAAAGCATCAATGCACTGGCTGTTCTTTCTTCAACTTGTATCAAACGTTTAACTAGCACATAAGAGAATCACTAAGCGTGAAGTTTTATCCTGACATTTTCTACAGCTAATTAAAATATATATCAACTGCAATGGCCATTGTTTAGCCAGGATCTGAGTGTTTAATACAGACTGAGAAATTTAAGAAAAGGTCTTGTCTCAAAGCTGTGAGGCTACATGAGATTTAAAAGACAATGCATTTGACCAAGGAGGAAGTATATTGAAGATGGGGGCTACAACCCTTTGCCATAAGCTGTGCAAGCTGAGGATAAAAAAGGAATTGAGATCCAAAACAGGCATCCATTAAAGAATAGCGTAAACATTTGACCCAATATAAGATAACTTCCCAAATTTGTTGCAAAAATCATAGTTTTAATTCCAGGCATGGGCAATTCTGTTTACTCCCTACTGTCGGGATCCTTCCGTTTTAAATCTCAGACCAAAAATAATGAAAATTTCATTTTGAGAATATAATTCTATGAAATAAAATTTTAGAGCAATGGCAAGAAATTGTGTTTTTCTAAGTCCTGAGTCCTGTCTTGGATTAAATGGAACATTAAGAAATTGTTTAATATAATTGTTGTGACTGATATGATTACAATCCATATTAAGCAACACACACAACATAGTTGCTTCTTTTGTCTGTGTTGTTGTCTGTTGAAAAGCTATACTATTATACATAAAGGTTGATGTCCTCCTTGGCATGAGGTGGGTGTAGTTCTATAAGATATGACAACTGTACATGTATAATACATGAAGATAGCATCTTCCCATTACAATGCAGTTGTTCAGGATTAGAGAAAATGGGTCACATTGAACAGAAATAACTCTCAGTGATGGTGATAAATTACTGTTACTGCTGGTAGGAACAATATCACCTCAGATTACTAGAGATCCATCTCCCAGCAAACAACTTTATTAATTTATATCCTAAAGCTATGAAAATATACACATGTTGTGCCTTTCTCTACCAAGTATGCTATACTTGCTTATTTTTCATTAGATGAAACATTAGAGTTTTGTTTCGGCATACAACAGTGAGTTCAGGTGGATCAGCCACCATATTGTTCCTTAACTTTGTACAAGTCTATATATCCCATTAAAGTTAATTAAGGTTACGGTAATTGCAGCTATCTGAAAACAGCACAAAATAAATGACCCTAATTTGCTAATGCAGAGCAAGCCTTCTCATAGTAGGAGGCGCTCAAGAACATGGTGTGTGTGTGTGTGTGTGTGTGTGTGTACACAACACACACACAAACACATACCAACTTCCACTCATGCAAAAATCTCACCATATGGTTCTGAGTAGGTCATTATCGCTAAACCTAATCTAATTCATTGGGTTATGTCTCACTATTATCAAAGCTGCAAAATAGATTGCCTGGGGACAAACATTATAGTAAAACAGATTAATAAATAATCAGGCTCCCTGCTAGTTGCCTGTTCTTGCTTCTATTATATTTAACCTACAGCAGAGAATTATTCATACATCATACTGGAGGCAATCCAGGTTGGATGACTCCCTGGAGTCAATACATCTTCTAGGACCCTCTTCTAAGGTACATGAATGCTTCATTAATCCTCAACAGCAGGTATGCCAATCACTCAGACTATGAAAGCAACTAAAGTTAATCTTCCAGTTGGTACAAAAGCCACTGACCAGTACAGATACTGTTAAAGCCTGTAAGATTTGGATGCTGATGAAGTGTTTTAAGTTAATGAAGTCAAATGAATTTTAGCCAGTGTGTGAGGACTGTAGTGGTGGTAAAGAACCTGAAATATTGTGACTGAGTAATATACAAATATACAAGCATCCTTCCTTCCTTCCTTCCTTCCTTCCTTCCTTCCTTCCTTCCTTCCTTCCTTCCTTCCTTCCTTCCTTGCCTTGGTTACCACATTGCCAGCAATAGAGCTATGCATTGGAGCATCCTCAAAAATGGAAAAAGCATCAGCAATATATTATCCCTATGTTTCCAATACTGAAAAGAGGGATGGAAGGCTTTTTATCCTTGGTGTGGTCAGGAATCCTCAGGTGAGAGAGGACAAGGGAAAGAAGTTTGAGTGGGCAGTCAGAAAAAGGCTTTGGAAGTGCAGGGACCTCTCCATTCTGTTTATTAACCCAATTAGTCCTGTTCCCACCCACCCCCCAACTTTTTGGGTACTGCAGACTAGTTCGGTGGAGAGCACATTTTCTGCAGACCAGGTGGGGGTGTAGTTTCGTGGTTCTATATGTGCAAAGGGGATTCCACTTGCTTGCATGGATCAGTCCCTGACAGGCCATGGATTGGTGCTGGTCCATGGACCAGGAGATTGAGAATTCCTGAACTAATCAATAGCAACATGATACCAATGGCATCAGGGAGAATTCCTTGCTCTGCTGACATTATCAAACTTCAGAAGCAATAATAATATATGATATTTCTCCACATTTCTTGCTTAAACTGGATTTAATTTGAGAATAATATGCCTTAGGGATCCCTGAGAAAACTTTGAACACTCTCATATTCTGTATGTATGATGCGCATATATATACTGAACAATTTTTTACTTATATACGTGTGGCTAATGCTTCCTCTTCATTCCAGAAAATTAAGAGTGATTGAATATAGAATATTATATTGACAAATAGATGTTCATGAGAACATTTAATGGGAATTAAAGGTTTTGGGGAACTCTTATGAATAAGACAGTTTTTGGTATGTCACAAGATAATGGAATTATAGAATTAGCCATTCAAATTGTTCTGCTTGGTCATGCCTTAACTTAAATATAGAGCCAAGGTATAATTTTTACATGCAGTTCTAAATCATTCTTGAAGATTACAGTACAATAGTAAATGACCAATTAGCTATTTATCTTTGATTCTATATTTCTTTGTGGAGGGATTAAATTATTACATCTTTACACTGTTACAACACTTGATTTCAAACTACTGTACAATATATATGTCAAGTTATATTCTGGGACAACTCCTAGTGAGTATAGAATGATAAACTGACTTTTCTCTTATATAAAAATGCTAACTTGTAAGCCTCATTAAATTCAGTGGTGCTGATACTCTGCTAAGTACATAGAGCCTATAGGGGAATTGAGATTTGCATTTCATTATTGTAACAAGTAGAGTTCAATCGAGATTCAATCATAATAGATTAGACTGAATAAAATGGTAGGGGCTTAAACTGTCCATTCCCATTCTGATTCCAATTCATATAATGGATTTATTTTTACTAGATCCGGGATAAATTTCTGATATATAGGCATGAGATTTTACACAACACACACAATTTGGTCAACATCTGCATACATTTTTGTTTAATTACTTTTCTGCATGTGCAGCATTCAGATGTACAAAGATGTGAAGTTCAAGAATCATATTTTTCCATTCTCGCTAAAACTTTAAAACCTGAAAAACAAAATCTACACACTTGTAAGGGGAAACAAGACTTTAAAAAAAAAAAAAGAGGTCTAAATGCCACAGGTTTTAAAGGAAGAGCAACAATACTTAAACAGTGACAATTACCCTCAAGAGTACTTCTGTTAAAAAATAATTGCTTTTATTTGATGACAACTAAGCAGCATTTTCTTAATCGTCTGCTTGTTCAAGCTGATGGAGAAAAGTCAAACGTTATTTTAAAAGCATAATAGCTTTTTATACGCTTTTGTCAATTGATAAAACACAGAGCCACTAGTAACATTCCTGTCAAATTACTGGATATTACTTTTCTTCAGTGATTTTAATAGTTAGATTTTTTTTTTAAAAAAGATCTTACTTCCAAAAAGCATGATCTGAACATTTGCTTAATATATATAATCATTGAAGAATTAAAAACCATATATTTATATATTTAAAAACACAAAAAGAACAAACATGTACCTGCACTCAATAACTACACAAAAGTTTCCTTCTTGCCTCTTTTCTCATATACAAGTTAAGAGACAAATACGGATACAAATATGTCCATTCACACATGTATACAGACACACACTGCATTAATTACCTCCAGCCTCAGTATCTTCTCTTTTCCTCCGCCCACCCCCCCAAAAAAACGCATCCCAGTTTATGGATGGGTTGTTCTCACCTGGGAAATCTAGTGCACGTCTGAAAGGCAGAAGCTGCCCATTGACTGGATATACCAACATACTTGTGAGATTTTGGCTCTGCTAATTTGCACAGCAGTGAATCTGGCTGGAGCTTCCTTCAGCAAAGACGTGGAAACGCTCTAGCTATCATTAATCATTAAGTAGACCACGTATGCCGTGCATCCACATTCTTGTTTCTGTCTATGTATGATAAGAGCATGTATTGGTGATAATTAATAAAACTTCTAGCCCAAACATTTTATATGAGATAGAGCCACAGGCAGACTGATATATCAGCTGTTCGTTGTCAGAAGACGACTTCCCTGTGCCAATTCTCAACCAGTACAGAAGCTCTTGGTTGGTGAGGGCTGTGGAATTCCCACTGAGCTTTTTCCGCGCTCGGCAATCCCTCCGCGGTCCTCAATCCCATAGCCGCTGTCCAAGGTGCTGATCCAGGTCGGACTTACCTGCCAGAGCTGCGATTCCGAGCAGGCTGAGCAGCGCCACGCGAGGCACCATGGCCGGCGGAGCAAGCAAGTTGGCACGCAAAGGCTTGAAGCTTCTTCGTATCAGCTCTCTTCTACGAGCAGATCCAGGCTATTTAAGGGAGGGAGGGGGGGATACGCGCCTGAGTCAAGCGGAGGAAGGAGGGGAGTGTTTTGCGTCAGAGGTGGACCCCAAAGGAACGGGGCGGAGAATTCCTGAGATGGCCTTAAAGACCCTCCCTTAGAATCCGCTAAGGAAGGACTCCCACCACCTCTCCATCTTTCCGTTTGCCGCAGAAAGCCTCCCCCCCTCCCCAATTCCCACTCCGGTAGGATGGACCTTATTTCTCAGAGAAGGTAAAGCCCCCCGCCCCCCAATCCTTTCGAATTAACAAGCACTGTTACCAAGAAGGCCACCTGCACCCTACCTCCACCCCATTTCGAAATACAAGTGTCCCCTTTCTATCCTCATCCAAGCCTCCCACGCTGCTTGGCCTGATATTTTCCTTTTGATCTCCACCCAAGCAGAGTCCTTGCGAAGCTCTTTCGGTAGCTTCTTCCTAAGCCTTCCTTTCTACTGTGACTAGGATTTCTAAACTATGGCTTCCATTCCCCAAAAGGAGAGGTCTTCTTTTATACACGGATAGAGAGCGAGACGCCCACATGAATCTGCTTATAGAATACAAAATGTGAGGTACAAGGCAAACTGCACAGTCCCTAAAGACAATCGTCTGTGTCCATGCGAAGCCTTGAATGCTTAGGAAACTCTGGCTGTTCGATACAAGCTCATTAATGAAAAGCCCTCTTCCCCTTTCACTCACTGGTCCGCTCCCCCGCCCTCCCGCCCACACACCTTCTCTCTCTCTCCCTCCCTCCCTCCCTCCCTCGCTCCTTTATTCTCAGCAGAGATATTCAGTCCGTGCGCCCCCATTCGTGGCTTTTGTGCTTTTTGTCTCGCTTCATCCCAGAGGGATTCAAGGGATGAGAGAATGATCGCATCTTGAAAGGGTTCCGCCAGCAGAAATTTACGTCCTGTTTATTCAGGCGTTTGTTATGATGTGGAGGAAAATGGAAGGAACCCAATGAGAAAAGGGACGGCTGCCTGCTGACGTCCTGTTTTCTCCAAAACGCTCTGCGCGGTTGGATGTTCTCTCTTCCCCCTCATTCTCTCCAAGAGCGGGAGAACGAATTGATCTTTCTCCACAGCCATCATCCATATAGTATTCATTTCGACACATTCTTGAAGGGAGACGCTTGTGCAAAGAATTCTCCTCTTCCTGGTCTTGTCTCTCCTTATTTTTTTTTCCTGCTATCTACTTTCCCCTCTGAGCTTTTCCCTGATTTGGGTAAGACAGTCTGTGTCACCTCATCTATAGATTTGTTCCTTGCCGTTAAGTCTTAGTTGGTTTGTTTCACCAAGAATTGTTGAATAAGTCATAATTAGCTGGGTTCACAGAATCCCCTCAGCCAAACCCAAGTAAACCATATTAACATAATACAGGTTCCTAATTAAGAGAACAGTGTTGCAGTTTCCTTCTATTAACAGATCATATTTAATATGGGGTGAAATGAACTAGGCTGTGGGCTCTTTTAGAGATAAAAGTTGAATTACAGGAGCTGATTTCAAGCGGTCTCAATTAAGGCTTTTAAAGCGACAACCATTGTTAATATTCATGTTTATTAATGATAGTTTTTACTCTGTTGTGATGAAGTGATTGATGTGTTGGAGTGAGACAGGAGACCCAAGTTTTAACCTACTCACTGAAACATACCTAATGACTTTGTGTCAGTCTCTCCCTCCCCCCCCCCCCCGCATCCAACCTATTTCATTCGATTTTTGTTTTGAAGTAAATGGGGAAAGAGAATGACACAGAATCCTTCTTGAGCTCTCGAAAGAACAGTGGAATTTAACAAGTAAACAAAACTTACTTTTCTGCATGGACAGAGCAATTCTGTAATCACCTTAAAGCTATGACTAAGGATAAGACATGGCTATGGTAGAAGAAGGACCATTGCTTCCAGAACATGTTGAACATGGAAGGGGAAAAAAAACACACATGATAGCCGGTGAGGAGGCAGCAACCTTGGAAAAACTGACAGTGACAACAAGTCCAGGACTGTGCCAGCAATCTCTCATGCAGCTCAGACAGCCGCACAGCCTTTGACCTCACAGTGATGCAGACACTCTACCAGCCCACAGCCTGTACTGGTATCCATACAACTTGCACAGTGCCCATGTTCAAGGACTTCAGAGGCTCAGGGACTCTTGCCAGAAATAACTTTGCTACTGCAGCCCCTAAATTTGCAACCATCTCAGGGCTCATGAACACGATTCAGAAGCACAACACACAAAAGGGGCAAAAAGAGAAGACCCACGACCAACCACCTGTTTACAGAATGTCAATACAGGTAGCCCTTGGTCAACTAAGGCAATTGGGTCCATGGTTTATGTCATTGGGGGGCATAGTCATAAAGTGTGATGATACACAATTGTGTCTTTTAGCAATGGCAGTTTCCCAGTTCCGGTTTCCCATCATTAAGCAATTCCTGCACTGTGGTTAAGCACAACATTATATGGTTGCCATCTGTCAGCTTCCCTATTGGATAGAGGGGTGGATGACTGAAAACAGTAAGAGAAAGTGAGTATTTTCATTTTTGCTTCTGGGTTTAGCAATTGAAAAATTGTTCGATGAAACTGGTTTATAATTCTTCATTAGCGTGAGTGAAGTAGTTGTGAGAATATCTCTGTTGTGTACTAATTATTTTTAGGCAGTATCCTTTAGTACGTGAATTTATCTGCACAGATGAAACACAGCTAAGTAATATGTAACTATCATTAAAATATTCATTTTTCTAAACAGGGTAATAGTTGGAGTTAATTGAAATCCTTCAGTTAATTAGATTCCAGCGGGATTAATGATTCATCCCAATCTTTTCACAGGCCTTTCTTCAAGTCAGTATTACTTATGTCATATTTTCATGCTTTTCTCTTTAATAAAAAGGCTCATTTAAAAGAATAACAGCATTGGAAGGGACCAATGGGAGTCTTCTAGTCCAACTTCCTGTTCAAGCAGGAGACCCTATATCAGTGTTGGCAAACCTTTTTGGCACTAAGTGCCAAAATGGGAGCGCATGCGCGCATGGGGGAATGCGGGAAACCAAAAGAGCATCTTCCCTGGTGCACATGCACAGAAGCACCAGAAAACAGAAGAGCATATCCCTGGCGCTCACGTGCGGAAGTGCGGGAAACCAGAAGAGCAGTTCCCTGGTGCGCGTGTGTGTGCCGGGAAGCTGAGCTTCTGGTTTCTGGCATGCATGCATGCGCAAAGACCAGCTGGCTGGTCCACATGTGTGCACTGGAAACCAGAAGAGCAATGGGAGATGGCTGGCATTCCCGGAGAGATGGCTCTGCATGCTACTTCCAGCACACGTGCCATAGGTTCACCATCACGGCCCTATATGATTCCAGAAAAGTGGCTGTCCAGTCTCTTCTTAAAAGCCAAGACGTTTAATCCCTAAAATTGGTTGGGAGTGATACAGTAAGCCTCAACAGTCTGTGGTCACTTTTATATCTCTCTCCAGGACCATATTCACTTCTGCCAGCTCAGAAATACTGACAAGGATGGACCATCACAATTGTATTCCAAACTTCTATGTGACCTTCTACAACAACAGCCACGGTTTTTCCACACACAGCCCATTTCACACACAGGTTAAAGGGGAGGAAATGTAATTAAAAACATCAACAACAATGAAGCAGTCTGGTGATTGATCTCAACAGTTTGCTCTACTTTGATGGAGCTTTGAAACTAGCATCCTTCTTCCAGGACTTTATAAAACAGCTAGCTCAAGAGTCAGGAGAAGGGAATCAGATGAGAATCCCTTCAGTAGGAACACAAAGCTCCAGACTTTCCGGTTTATATCCATTTCAGGGACTTTCCTCCTCCGTTACATCTAAGCCAGAGGTCCCTCATTTGGTCCTAAAGACCTAAAAAAAGTCAATCATGTGGAATCGTGAGAATGGCTGTCAGGAAGGGAGAAATGTGACTTCCGTAACAGGATGGATATAAGCATAATGTTTAGGGAGATTTTCAATTCATCCAGATCATGATTATCCCAAATGTGCTTTTTTCCCCAGAGGCAACTGGACTTTTTGTTTTTTTCTTTGCAGATGTTTCGCTTCTCACCCAAGAAGCTTTGAACTATGATTAGTGTACTTCTTGAAGGGAAAACTTAGACCTAAATAAATGGTTCTTGGATTACTGGACAAAAGTTGGATTTTTAAAAACAAAATAAGATGCTTAACAAAGATGAATTGGTGGAACTTCAAACAGATGGTGTTGATTTTCCAAAACGCAAAGGATATCATGGAGAAAGGATTTAAGGAGATTACAGAAAAAATAGAAACTACTACAGGAGGGATGAGTAGGGAAAAGGGAGGAGCTAATAGATGAAATGGAGGAAAAGATTGAACCGAAGAACCAGCGAACAAAAGAAGAAGATAAAGAGGAGAAAGTAATAATAAAAATATCAGTCATTGATGAATTAAACCAGGGGGAAAATATCTCAAGAGAGTTGAAAAGAGAATTGGAGATACAGGAAGTTATCTTTGAAAGGGAGATAGGGGTTTGGGGAAATATTTTGGAAGCTAGGCAGTGGAAGAGGGTAGAGATGGAAGAAATATTCAGATTGAATAGCCAAGAAGCAGATGCAGACAGAGATAAAGATCCAAGAGAGGAATATGGGAGGCAAGGCAAAAAAAAAGCATAGCAACCAAAATCTGAAGTGGGCAAGAGATGATGGATTGAAAGTTGTTGTTGTTGTTGTTGAGGACTACCTGTCATGACTATTTTAAACCAGGGAGCTCAGTCTGACTCTGCACTGCCATGGTTCTTACACTTCAACCACTGTACTTAATGGTTTTTCCCTCTGGTAGAAACTGCCTTTTATCTTCAGCAAAACCCAGGCTTCCTTGATGAACTGTCACTCTTTGTTTATTTTGGGAAGAGGTGTGTGTGTGTGTGTGTGTGTGTGTGTGTGTGTGTGTGTGTGTGAGAGAGAGAGAGAGAGAGAGAGAGAGAGAGAGAGATTTCATCAGTAAGCAGAGTATGACAGTACTAACTGGAGCTCTATTTTGCAGAAGGATAAGATGTAAATTAAATACGTAAATGGATAAAGTCACTTTAATGCACAGAGCTAATGGTTTAATTAGCTCTTTGTGTTTGTATCTTATCTCTGAACACACTCAGGTAGAAAAGAAAGTTGTCAGAATATTAAGCTGGGAGATATTTTATAATTTACCCATAGCAACTATCTCTTGTGCAACCTAACATTGAACTAAGAGTAATATTTTTGTATTCCATTCTCAGCGTGTGTCTCTGAGGAAAAAATCTGCTATTTCTCATGTATTTTCATTACAGTCCTCAGTTGAGTTTGTTTTGCTTCAGGGAATGACTGTAACATCTCTCTTGTAATTAAGCTGATGTGTGACTCAAAAAAAACCCGCACCAAAAACAAAAACCTCACACATAGAAATGTGAGATAATTCACTGTTCCTGTGCAATATCACCTAATGAGTTCTAAAAGTGGCTGTTCTTGCCATGCCTTAAAAAAAAACTAATTTAGTTTTATTATAGTTTGTCAACAGCCTGATCTGATCCAAAGTGCCTGCCTCACATCTGGAACTGTCACTTCTGGAATCAATCAATGCAAATTCTTCTCATTTGCAATTCACAAAATGATAGATCAGCTTATCTGTTTTTCAAAGCAGATCAAAAATTATCATAATTTGCCATTCAAAGGGAACAGGCGGGTGAGTTTGAACAGGATGATAAATTACCATTTTAGTTTAATAGAGGCTCAGAGATAATCTAAAACAGGTGTGTCTAACCCATGGCCCACAAGCTGTAGGTGGCTCTGGACAGCTAGTAATTCAGCCCCACAAGATTGCAAACTTTTAACATTATTAAGTAATTTGTATACATTAACTGATAGGGACGCGGTGGGTAAGACGCTGAGCTTCTCAATCAGAAATGTTGGCAGTTTGGCGGTTCAAATCCCTAGCACCACGTAACGGAGTGAGCTCCCATTACTTGTTCCAGCTTCTGCCAACCTAGCAGTTCGAAAGCACGTAAAAATGTAGTAGAAAAATAGGAACAGCCTTTGATGGGAAGGTAACAGCTTTCTGTGTGCCTTCGGCGTTTAAGCATGCCAGCCACATGACCACAAAGACGTCTTCGGACCCACCAAACTGGTATCAGATTCCATGGAACTCTCATCCAGTAGTTATGCAGTGTTTCCTAGGGATAATAAGACCCAGGCCAACAGCATTTCAGCTAGCTGGTTTATAATGAAGGGGCCTTGGCAATCTTCCTAGAAACCAGATCTTAGGCATAGTCAGATGGCTATGTTATAGTCTTACAATCCAGTAGGTTAAATAGGATGGCATCTTTTTGTTGATATGTTAGTTTTTTGCTAAGCCTTTTCTCCCCTCATCCTTAAGGTACAGTATTAAAAATGTTCCATTTTTTTGTCCCCAGCAGTCAAGTGGCCGATTTATTACACCGGTGACTTAGGATCCCAGAGACTAATTTCAGAACCATAAAACTACCTTTATGTTTAAAACAAGTCCAGCAATTCCTGCTGTTCGGAGCTGAGTAAATAAACATTAAAATGATTAACCCAATATTTCTTTGCATACCTGGCAGCTTCTTTTACCAATGTTTCTCTCCAAGAGCTCTTCTGTTGAGCAGAAGGCTATTCACCACATTGATTTTTCCGGTTAACACAGATGAAAGCTAGAAGGCTTTCTACAAAAGAACTGCCTTTGAAAAAGGAACACAGAACGGCTCTCCTTAATCCCCTTGGTATTATTCAGCCATTGCTTCTGTAAAAACAAAAAACAAAAAAAAAACACCGAGAAAGAGGCAGTCCCAGGGAAGCCAGCTAGATAGCAGCCAAGCATGGTGGGTCACAGCACAGAGGAAAACTTAATATTAGATTGTGTCTGCTGAGCAGATCAATAATCAGCTATGGCAGTGGTCCCCTTTTAAGCACCAGGGAACGGTTTTTGTGGAGAGAGATCTTCCTACAGACCGGAGGGGGCATGGTTTTGTGTGCTGTCTGCATCACATGGATGGGGCTTTACTTGTTTTATATCTATATCTATATCTATATCTATGTCTATGTCTATGTCTATGTCTATGTCTATCTGTCTATCTATCTATCTATCTATCTATCTATCTATCTATCTATCTATCTATCTATCTATCTATCTATCTATCTATCTATCATCTCTATATATGTATCTATATCTATATCTATATCTATATCTATATCTATATCTATATCTATATCTATATCTATATCTATATCTATATCTATATCTATATCTATCTATCTATCTATCTATCTATCTATCTATCTACCTATCTATCTATATACACGTATCTATATCTATCTATCTATCTATCTATCTATCTATCTATCTATCTATCTATCTATCTATCTATCTATATCTATATCTATATCTATATCTATATCTATATCTATATATCTATATATCTATATATCTATATATCTATATATATAATCTCTATATATGTATCTATATCTATATCTATATCTATCTATCTATCTATCTATCTATCTATCTATCTATCTATCTATCTATCTATCTATCTATCTATCTATCTATCTATCTTAGGGTTCCCAGTAAGGGTATGGCTAGCTGATGAGAGCTATATAGCTTGAAATAGATCTATACTAGTCTCCCTTTATTTATTTATCAGCACAAACACAACACACACACACACACACACACACACATATATATACACGTATCTATATCTATATCTATATATCTATATATCTATATATCTATATATTATTTCTATCTATCTATCTATCTATCTATCTATCTATCTATCTATCTATCTATCTATCTATCTATCTATCTATCTACAAATAAAAAGACCAAATTGTGTTAAACATTGACATACACGCTAATAACAATAATAATGATATAGTAACAATAGTAATAATATAACCAAAAAGCTTTTAGCAGGTTTCTTCTTACATTAAACTATTTACATTTTGGTTGATTATTGTAATTGTGATTATTTACCTTTTTATTTTCAGTGCTAACATTTATGATCTTACTTTTCTCTCATTCCTACCGCTTGCTTCTATCCATTCATTTATTCTAAATCATATAATATTCTGTATCTTTTTGATCCTTAATTTTAAAAGTTAATCTAACCATTTTGGCACAGTCAAAAACTTTTCAAATTACAGCCTCCTCTGGTGGGGTATTCACATTTCCCCAATATTTAGCATATATGATCCTTGCAGCAGTCAGTATGTGTAAAACTAAGCATGTGGCCCCTTTATCATAGTCCTCTGGTAGTATACCTAGGAGACACGCTTTACTTGTTTATGAGACTCGGTTTCTGGCATGGCGCAGGCTGGTGCAGGTCCATGGACCAAGGATTGGAAATCCCTGGTCTATGGAGATTCTCAATCATCCAAGTCATGGTTGTCCCAAAGGTGCTTTTTCAAAAGGCAATTGGCCTTTCTTAAGAGGAAAAGAAAGAAGTCCAGTTGCCTTTTGGAAAAGCATCTTTGGGACATACCAATAGTCATTCCAGTCACAGTGCTCAATCCTTTTCTGACTGGGTCATTGGGAGTTGTGCTGTCCCAAAATAGAAGGCTGAGCAAAGACAGAGCAGGATTCAAAAAAAATTTCATGTAGCTGAATATAAATTAAGTTAATAACATGTGATTCCCACAATAATTATTCTCCCCTTTTTTCATATTAAAAACCCCAACTTACTAGCAATTTTCATATTCTGGGTGAGGGAGGGGGGCTCGTCCCATTTTTTTTATGTGGGAGAAGATGTGACAGTGCAATGCAGAGTTAGGGGCTGAATTACACCTATATTCAAACCTCCAGGTACTATACGATGTCTACCGCTCCTCTTTGAAAGTGAGGGTTCCCTGATAAAATTGTTTCTGCACAGGAACTGTGAAGCTACGCCTACTTGACCACCTAGAAATGGGAGTTGTGAGAAGTGGAGAAATAGTTAAGGAAATTGCTCGCTATTAACTGCAAGTTGAGCTATCAGAGCTTTTCATATTTCAGAGTATGACAAGCACTCTTTGATCTCTGATGGGCTTGTTCTCCCTATAGGGAATATAAAAGCAAAAGAAAAGACAGTCTGCTGAATGTCATTTAGACAAACATTTAGAAATCTTCAATAACCCATTGTGCTACAGTTTGCAAATCAGCTAAACTACTGCAGCTTGTCTAAATAATTCAACTTTAATAAGCTTCATTCTTGTGGCAAAACCCATTAAGGTTTATCATTGATCCTTAGCTGCAAAAGGATATTAGAAAGCCCCGAGCAGATTATCATAAACACTCCTTATCTTAGGTAACTGAGAATCAGGGACGTGCAGTCAGGGGAGGCAGGGGAGGCGGGGCCTCACCAGTGTCATGAGGAAAAGAAAAGAATTTTTAAAATAATTAAAAAGGCTAGACTCCAGAGTCACAGTGACTCTGGGTCTGCTTAGTGCTAACTGTAGGGAGAGGTGAGAGAACTATGGGCCTCCTTTGCATAAGGAATTTTTTGCCTTTTAACCCTTGCTCAGAGTTAAGCAAGGGTTAAAAGGCGAAAAATTCCTTATACAAAGGAGGCCCATAGTTCTCTCACCTCTTGATCTGGCAGCAGCAAATCATGCCTTGCCTAAGTAAGTTGCTTTTTTATTTAATTTTTTTACATTTTCATCATGGCGGGCGGACAAGAGTTGAAATCCACAGCTGGAAAAGGTATGTGGATCGGACGGAGGGAGGGGGGATTTCCAAATTATTGTAATTTAATTTGTAATGTTTTATTGTGAGGAATTTTTGTGTGTGTGTGTCTGTGTGTGTGCATGTATTTCTTCACAGCGGTGGGGTCGGAGGAGGGGGGGCAAGGCGGCGGAGTGCGGCAGTGGCAGGGACGTTCTCGCTGCTGTGTCCAACAGGCCAGGCATCTCGCGTTTATGTCTGGCCTGTTGGACACAGTGGTGGCAGGGGGAGGAATGGGCTGGGTGGGCTGGCTGGCTGGGGAGGGGGGAATCATGGCTGCTCAGGCCCCGGCGGCAGGGCTTTAAAGTGGCGGCAGGGCCCCGGTGGCAGGGCTTTAAAGTCCCAGCGCCGGGGCCCTGCCGCTACTTTAAAGCCGGGACTTTAAAGCCCTGCTGCGGCAGGGACTTCAGCAGGGCTTTCACACTTGCCTCGCCAGCCATGAAGCTCACCGCACGTCACTGCTGAGAATAGTGCCTATTCTGTCAATTTCCTAAACCAGAGATGAACAGATTTTAGGCTTCTTAGATCTGTTGCATTTACTTGAACTTAAAGAAAGTGAATGAAGTGCTTATAATACAAATGAAATTAAGGGCAGATGTGTACTTCCTGCCTACCCCAGACTGGACACCTACAAATTTGGGAGAGCAAAAAGAGATGACATAATTCCAAATCTGCTGCCCTAATAGCAAACTCCTCTAGATGTCTATGGCAGGGGTGAAATGCTACCGGTTTCGGCTAATTCACTTGAGCCTGTAGTAAAAATGCTATTAGTTCGCCCGAACCAGTAGTTAAAAAATGCTAAAAAAAAGTTTTTAAAAAAGTTCCGATGGCTGATTGTCACACAGATGATTTACTTTTTAAAGCATTTTTACCGAACCAGTAGTTAAAAAATGCTTTAAAAAGTTTTTTTTAAATTGGCCACACCCACCCAGTCACATGACCCCCCAAGCCACCCCCACAGAACCGGTAAAATTTTGAATTTTACCACTGGTTCTATGGAGAGCCTCAATCATCCAGGTCATGGTTGTTCCAAAAGTGCTTTCCCCAAAAGTGGGCTTTTGTCTCAAAGGTGCTTTTTCCAGCTGGACTTTTTTCTTTGAAAACGTTTTACTGCTCATCCAAGAAGGTCTTTCGGTTCTAATTGATTGGTACTCCATGATTTGGCAGTCAGAATTCAGCACTCCATGTGCACCTGAAAGAAAAAGGCCACTCCTCTGAAGACAGCAAGGTTTACATCCTGGACAGAGAGGACCACTCAGAGGAGTTAAAGAGGTCATCTATGTTCAAATTGACCAGCCCTCTCTCAACAGAGGAGGAAAGGGTACAACACCACTTACCTCCTGTTTGCAATGCAGATCTTTCAGCAGTCCCAATACATTCCACGCTTGTTTGTTTTCTGATTCAGGGACCCTAAGGACATAGATTAACCACTAGATTGTTCAAGGATCCTCAGAGTTTCACCCACTGCTGTTTGAAGAGGGTATAAATCCCCTCCATTCCCCACCAATTAGTTAGAACTGAAGAAGCTTCTTGGATGAGAAGTGAAATATCTTAAAGAAAAAGCAGAAAGTCCAGTTATCTTTTTTTTTTAAAGCACCTTAGGGACAACCATGACCTGGATGACCAAGAAGCCCCAGAGATGTTCAGAACCAATCATTGTTGTCAAGGTTTGGTATCCACCATCATCAATGAACACAGAAACCAATTATGAAAATAGCAAGTCTGTTACAATCTAATGAAAGGTCTATTTTTAATGTAGCCAACAAAAGGTGTCACACTTAACAAAAGGGATGCATTTACACAATCTGCAAGGTTCTATGCACCCTTCAGAAGCCATATGCTGCTGCGTGTTCCTGCGTTATAAAACGCTGAAAACTGTGAAAGCATAAATAGAAAGGGAGATGACGGTCCTTTTCATTAGAACACACACTGGCAAGAAGAATAGAAACCGCAGTCCCTCGTTTGCTTTATTTTTAACTCTTTTCCCCACAAAGGATCCCCGCCTTGAGATGGGCAGCCATATAAATAGTTCAAATAAAGACATGGAAATAAATTCTCTCTGCAGCATTGGAGATGATTTATGGACACAGCCAAAAATATTGGTTCCCTCCCACTTTTTCTCCAAAGAATTCCAATTTGGATGAAATCAATTGAAATCGATACATATAAATAGTATCCACCGTTCTTTAATCCCTAGTCCATACAGTAGACAGTTTGCTTCAAGTGTTTCCTGTAGACCAATAAGATCGCACAGGTTGGGCCTCCTCCGGGTGCCGTCGACTGGACAATGCCGGTTGGGGGCTCCTCGAGGGAGGGCCTTCTCTGTAGCTGCACCGGCCTTGTGGAACGAGCTACCTGAGATCCGGACCCTCACTACTCTCCCGGCCTTCCATAAAACGACCAAGACCTGGCTGTTCCGGCAGGCCTGGGGCTGTTGACTTTTCCAGCCCCATTTGATGAAATGGATGTTGTGTTGTTTTTAAATTTTGTAATTTTAAATGTTTTTAAATGCTTTTATTGTTGTGAGCCGCCCAGAGTCCCTAGGGAGTGGGCGGCATACAAATTCTATTAAAGTTTCAAAGTAGCTCCAAATAAGGCTGGGTGGGAGAGAACGACAGGGTGCTTTAAATTTATTCAGGACACAATGGCAGCAGATGCTCTCTCTTAGTTGCAGGTCATGAGTCCTCCAGATGGATAATATCCCAAAACATACATCTAAATGATCAAGAATGCTTGAGGAGCAAACATTGGACTGTTCTGAAGTGGCCTGCTATGAGTCCCAATCAGAGGTGGTATTCAGCAGCTTCTGACCAGTTCTGGAGAACCAGTAGCAGAAATTTTGAGTAGTTTGGAGAACCAGTAAATACCACCTCTGACTGGCCCCGTCCCCATCTATTCCCTGCCTCCCGAGTCCCAGCTGATCAGGAGGGAATGGGGATTTTGCAGTAACCTTCCCTTGTCACGCCCACCAAGCCATGCCATGCCCACTAAGCCATGCCCACATAACTGGTAGTAAAAAAAATTGAATCCCACCACTGGTCCCAATACAACTTTTATGGGAAGAACTGAAACTTACCATTGGGAGAAGAAACCCATCCAATCCAATAAAATTGAATAGACTTGTTGAAAAAGGAAAAAAAATGCCAGTTGAGAAGTATAGTAATTCAGAGCTACAGAAAGCACTTGGTTGCAATTATTGCCTCAAAAGTGTATGTTATGAAATATTAGGTTAAGGGTACCAATAATTATATCCATGCCAGTTTCATTTATTACGTTACATACTCCAAAAGCAAAGTGTCTGATCTATGGACTGTAAAGAATAAAGGTAAAGGTTCCCCATGCACATATGTGCTAGTGGTTCCCGACTCTAGGGGGCGGTGCTCATCTCTGTTTTAAAGCCGAAGAGCCAGTGCTGTCCGAAGATGTCTCTGTGGTCATGTGGCCGGCACAACTAAACACCGAAGGCGCACAGAACACTGTTACCTTATAACAAATAGAACCCAGATTGTTGTTGGGGGCAATATGCTGACTCTGTAAACCGCTTAGAGAGGGCTGAAAGCCCTATGAAGCGGTATATAAGTCTAACTGCTATTGCTATAACAAATAGTGACTATTTAATTGTATCAGTTTCAACTGATTTCTCAGCAAATCAGGGTCTTTGGGGGAAAAGTGGATGAGTACCAATATTTTTGGTGCTATCTGTTGGATATTTGAGGAGAGACAGAGGACAGTCTCTAGAAACTTTAAAACAGCCTTCCACAACCATTGGTTGGGAATTTGGTGAGCTGTAATTTGACAAGCTGTACTCTTGCCCCCAGTTGGGGAAAGCTATGTCCCATTTCATTCAGAGAGATATACCTCAAAGTGGACAGGTTGAATATTTCAAGTCACATTGGCTGGGCCTTCCTGGTGAATGAGTTGTAAAATCCACAATGCACCTAAAATACAGTGTGCTAACCCACAAATAAACAAGTCCAGGATTGCACGGCAAGAATTTTAATTTCGTTTTCTTGTATTCTTCTAGTTTAAGACAGTGCTTTTTGCTTTGTCACTGATAGCAAAAGGACCACATTTTTACAGGGATGATTCATAGGTATAAAATTTCTAAGAGGCGTGCTTGTTTTCTAAACTTTCAAAGTGACTCCAGGAATATCTAATCACGGGATGGAAACACAATGAACAAATAAATCCCTCCTCAAACTTCAGTTTAAGTGCAGGAAGGAAGCCCTGCCACTAGATTAGGGGTAATTTGATAGAAGAATTTAGGAGACAGAATACCTTAGAACCGCGATGGAGAACCTAGGTGGCATGCAGAGCCATTAGTTAGAGCAAGCGAGGCGTTGCCCTGTCAGCTCCAGCACGCATGCGCGAGTTGGCCAACTGACTGGCCTTCTTTTTTGGCCTTTTTTCACCCTTCGGAGGCTTCCCTGAAGGCTCTGGAGTGCAAAAAACCACCCAATGCACAAATTGTAAGTTCGGGAACGGACTTCCGGTTTGTGCATTGGGCCATTTTTCGCACTCCGGAGCCTTCAGGGAATCCTCCTGAAGGTTCCAGAGGGCAAAAAACAACTGTATGGGCAACCTGGAAGTTCGGGAATGGTGACTTCTGGTTTATCCGTAGGGACGTTTTTTGTCCTCCGGAGCCTTCAGGGAGCCTCCTGAAGCCTACGGAGAACCTCCTGGGGAGGTGTGGGAGGCTGTTTTCACCCTCCCCAGGCTCCTAGAAAGCTCTGAAAGGTTTATTGTATTTATATGCCGCCCTATTCCCGGGGGGAGCCTGGGGAGGGCGGAAAATAGGTCCAGCATGGGCCAAAAGTGGGAGGAAGGGTGGGGGGTCGCATGCATAGCATTACGGGTGTGGGCACGCCTGCACACAACCCCCCTGTGCTCCCCCCGCTTTTGGCACGCGATCCAAAAAAGGTTAGCCATCACTGCCTTAAAACTTCAGCAGAATTTAAATCAACTCACTTTAAATCTTCAACAGAATTTAAAACTTCAGCAGAATTTAAATCAACTTTTGTAATTAACTTGTCTATGATAGAAAATGGGCCGAGAACTCCTGAAAAAAGACATATCACATATTTTACCTTCATAAAACCATATGTGAGGTCCCTATTTTTTATTAGATCTCTAAAAAGATATTTGAAGAACTAATAAAAATGTAATGTATTGCTTTGTTATATGATTTTTAAAACAGGTTTTTGTTTTCTTCAAAAGAATCCCAATGGATAGATTTTATTTTTGATTGTGTCGTTGCATATATTATTTTGCCAAGATACTATCCAATACTTTCGAGTATGAACTCCTTGGAGAAGTCTCATGATTTCCGATGATTGGCTCAGTTATTACTAGTGTAATAAATAATTTGATACAGTACATTCCTGAATGGAAAATGGAATTTGGTCCTCTGTTTGAGACCAAAAGGACAACATCATCATATGTGACAAATTGCATCATCTCCAGCATAATATAATGCACTCTTAAAATAAGCAAATTTGAGCATAAGAAGCAATTTTGTATTTCCTGTTCTGGATATTATCTGAAACATAACTGTACAAATAATATTTCTATATCTATTTTAAACTTATTTCACAAATAGTTTTATTGATTTATATATCTTGAATAAATTTGATTTGACATAACTTCTCTATATATTTATAAAGAGTCAGAGGGCCATTTATACCATGAGATTGATGGAGTTTGTTTTTTAAAAAAGTTGATGTTAATTTTTTTTGCAACACAATTGAAACCAATTTGGAAAAGTATTCCATTCTCTATTAATAATGCAGAAGAAGTGAGCCCAATGAGTTTAAGACCTCAGTTCTACTACACAAAGCAGCACAGTGTTGGAGAATAGGGGAAGGGCTGAACTGCTGAGGACTTCCAAGAATTCAGAACTGTGAAATTGGAACGGTATCCAAATCTCCAGCAGATTCTCAGTACTAAGGAGGACTTCTTCTCGGTCATCACCTATTAAGCATGACAAGGATAACCTAGTTAAGAGATTTCTGGTGGACACAATTGTCATTGTGTGTTATCCTTGACTCAAGCCCTAAATTGTAAGGGGTTTTGAAAGGTAAGCACCCGCACTTTGAATTGCATTCTGCCCATCTAGCAGAAAAGATTTTGGCTGTTTTTTTAAGCATAGTTATTAAACAATGCTACAACACACTCTAGAGAAGGTTCTGATGCTTGGAAATACAAAGGCAATGGAAAAAGAGGCCATATAGAAGACAAAGAAGGCCAGAGACATCAGTGCTATAATAAGCTTACAAAAATTCAAAGCAGTTACTGGCAATTCTGGAAAAAATTAAATATATTGAGTCACAGAGAATTGAAAGTAATTGAACAACATTAAAATGGTGCTGAAATAAATGCTCCAGAAAGTTCAGCATGTCTAACTGATAATATACCTAATAATTGTTTTCTTTGGAATTTGGCAATAAAGGTTCACTTGGCTGTGTGTACCTTTCATAGCTTACACTCATATGATTATAAGGATGCTATAGCTACACTGCAAGTAGACCCAGGGGTGAAATCCACTTACCTTTGCTACAGTTTGGTAGCAATGTAAGCGTGCACATGCGCAGAGCGTCAAAAATGGATGTGATGATGGCTGGGCAGCTGGGTGGAGCCTGCTACCAAGCATACCTGCAAAGGTAAGTAGAGAAGCGAGGGGGGGGGAATTCATTGTGCCACATGATTTAGATTAGCTAGAAAGTAGGAAATCCCGCTTTCTAGCTAATATAAATCGTGCATCACAGCTGATAGTCGGAAAACCAGTTCATTAGAACTGGTTTTTTTTTTTTACTACCGGTTCGGGCAAACAAGTAGCATTTTTACTACCGGTTAGAGCGAACCAGTCCAAACTGGTAGCATTTCACCCCAGGTACACCTCAACTCAACAATTCATTTAGTGACCAAAGTTACAATGATACTGAAAAAAATGATGTAGGCATGTGGCAACTAGGTCAAAACTCCTTGAAGGATTGATTTGAGTTACCATATCTGTATTGCAAGAAGCAGAACACCACTAGATGCCAGCAAAGAAATACCCCCCTCCTCATATATACCCAAAAATCTTCCTCCTAGAAGTTGCCTGTATTCACAAAGCTGAGGTATGATAGCCCTAAGAAAAATGAACTCTCATTGTAAACATCAAATAAATTCTTTGTATGAGCCGGTGAACAGAATACCACTGTCTCTTTAAAGCTAGGTTCCCAAAACAAACAGAATTACACTGAAACCTAACAGCCAAAATAACTTTCAAAGGGATGTTATATTGATAAAAATCTATTGGGTTAAAATTGTTCAGGTAAATAGCCTCAAGATACTTCACTAAAAAAAAAAAACCTTTCCTTTTTGCCCTCATAATAGGCTGTCACAGGTTCTAATTTAGACCTAATTTTACCAATAAAGTTGTGGAATAATGAAGGGCCAAAAGCCTAGTGTAGGCCATTCAGTGGAACTATATCAGTGGAAGTCTGAGATGGCGAACCTATGGTACTTGTGCCAAAGGCGGCACGTGGAGTCATATTTGGTGGCATAGTAGCCTTCAGCTCCAGCACGCATGCGCGCGGCAGCCAACTGATTTTCGGCCTTCCAGAGGGCTGGGCAAATCCGTTTTTGCCCTCCCCCTCTGAAAAGCTTCCAGAGTCTGGGGAGGACAAAAAACAGGCCCAATGGGCCAATCAGAGGTTCATCCCCAAATTTGTGGTTGGGCTGTTTTTCCCCTTTCAGGAAAGCCTACGGAGCCTGGAGAGGGCAAAAAACTGGTCCAACCCAAAGTTCAAAAACAATCTGTTTCCGCCTTCCGGAGGGCCTCACGGGGGCCAGGGGAGGCCGTTTTTGCCCTCCCAAGAATTCAGGGAAGCCTCTGGAGCCTGAGGAGGGTGAACCCCCACACATGGGGTATCACGCACACATGTGCAGGTAGGTGGGGCATACCTGTGCGCACAATAGCGCGTGCACACACAATTTTGGTACGCCTTTAGGAAAAGGTTAGCCATCACTGGGTTCCTTTTAATGAGGTGTTCTTGAATGCATCAGATTCAACAAGATCTTATACATACAAATACCTAGAAGCATCTTTCCATGGGCCATTCCCTGGATCTTACATCGTGTAGTTTCATCAGCATATTTACACTGTCTGCTAGGTGTGTAAAGGCAAAGGGAATATAATATCTTCAATTTATATCATGTTAGCTGATGCATACTTGAAATGTGGAACTCGGTATTCAAGCAGCATATTTTAAAATAGCAAGATCAATTATTTTCTCAGGGGGAGAAATCTCTTTCTATGCATACATTCCAAAACATGAATTAGGTTTATTTATTTATATTTCACAGTTCTTAACTGCCCATCTCCCTCACCTTTAGCAAAGAGCTTTGAGAAGTGTACAGTTTAATCAATAAAGTTAAGCATTACAAACAAAATAAGTTAAGATTGAATTTTTTAAAAAAAAAATATAAAACAATAAAATTGCACTACAAAAGTAATTACAATAAAATTACAAAACATGAAGTGTTCCAAGATGGGGAGGTTAGCAGGTTAATCTATTAGCGCAAGGAGAGCAACCTGTCACCTTATAGATGTGAATTTTGACTCCTATTAGTCAAAGCAACATATGATAATACAGAGGATTACATTTAGGATCATAAGGAACCGTATCAACAGTTTATACCATGTATTGCTGGTTTCTCCATTACAACAAGGCTATTCTTTCCAAAGCTTATCTCCTCTCATGAATTCATTTAGAAGTAGAAGCAATTATTTCTAGCTTTATATTTTAACCTGAAAGCCTACTAGTTTTCAAACAGAACATTTTCAAATCCATTTCTATTCTTAGAATAAAAGGAATTATTAATATTGGACATAATCAAGCCTGAGTCTCAAGCTTTTTTTTTTGCGTACAGAAAATGTACTCTCCAATCACTGACATAAGTAATAATTAAGAGCAATTGCTCTATGTGCCTTTATACGCAATTCAATCATGCGCCTTCTTTATATTCTTGGTTCTATCAAGTTGTTATTAACAATTCATTCCCTAGCTAAAGAAATCTTATCAATTCTTGGATTTTAGAAATACGCTCAAGCTCGGCATCATTTCAGTGCATTCTGTTTTAAGATAAATCGAAAGACATCATCCGAGAGTCCAGGGATTGCTTTTCCTTTCTCTGAATTAGCATCGGCACTGACAGGAGTCAAAAGGCAGAAGTGGTTGCCGGGAGGCTGGGAAAAGATTTTATTCTCCTCTCTGTTCAAAACCAGTTGAGCGATTTGGAGATTCTTCACTATAAATTTCATTCCCTCCTTGCCTGCAAGACCTGCAGTCTTAAGGGACAGACACTGTGAAGTTGATTCATATCTTGGACTCCCTCCAGAGGGCTTCTTCTGGCACAAAGTCCTGTAGAATTCATCCAGAGATTTTCTAAGGGTGGATTCCCCTTCTCTCCTTTGCTCAGAAACCTCAATTTCACTCCGTTGAAGGTGTTCTGTGTTCTCGCAGCTGGCAGACTCTCCCCTTTCATAGAGGTAAGGCCACTGAGTGACGGTGCCTTTGGCATCCGGCCTTGGGAGATACTGATTGTTGGGTTCTGTCAGGAAATAACCTGGAAATAAGAAAAATCAAATAGAAAAAGCTGATCAGGGAATGCGATCCAATAACCAGCATATTATGCTTGTGCATGGTCCATATTCTAACCCATAACCACCCAGATAATGATAATTTTTGAAGCAGAACTCCAGTTTAATATTCCCTTTGGCCCAAGTGGGAACAAGCCATCTACTCAGTGGGCAAGAGAGCATTCATACGCTTCATGTGTAAAGTTTGGACACCTCTGAACTTACCATTGTCATAAAGATGGATAGAAAAAATTTCCTAATTGGCCAATTCGAAGGCCTGAGTCCACAGGAAACTACATGTCCCATATGTACCGGTAGAAAATAAAATGCTGCTTCACAGACCCAGAAGGTACCCAACCAGTCTACTTTGAAGGAAGGAGAAGCACAGAGATAGCAATGCGTGCCACATAATTCTTGAAGGTCATTGTGAAATGGTGTTATCTCCAGATTCACCCTCCATTACAGGTGTTTATGAAGTCACATAAAACAAAGATAAAACACTGCATTGAAAGGTTAGGGTTAGGGCATAGCATTTTACATTTGTCTTGCAGGCAACAAGAGAGACCAACTGTTGCCTTCCAGTAGAAGATACAGAACAATTAAAACTCGGACCACATCTCTTCTGAATAGTTTTTATCACAGAGCTCTAATTGCACTCAACAATGAACTAAAGAGCCACCATTAGTGAGCTGTTGAACAGCATTACTTGGTCTGTTGTGTGGATGCTTGGGTGGTTTAAGGGCGGGGAATTTTTGGTGGTGGTGGGGTGTTTGGGGATTGTCATGTGTGGTGGGCCTGGTCTCTGGGTGTTATGTGAATTTCGTTGTATGGGTTTACTGTGTATATATGTACAGTGACAATAAAATAAGTAAAGATAAACAAGATAGACCAAATGCCCATGCAATTTATTAATTGAGAATCAGTTTAGTGTAGTGGCTAAGGCACCAGGCCAGAAGGTGGGAGATTGTGAGTTCAAGTCCCACCTTAGCCATGAAAGCCAGTTGGGTGATGACCTTGGACCAGTTGCTCTCTCTCTCTCAACCTAACCTATATCACAGGGTTGAGGTTGTGAGGAAAATAGGATGAGGAAGATGTGTTGGACATGTTCGCCTTGAGTTATTAGTAAAAAATAATAAAGGCGGTATATAAACAATAATTTCATATGCAATCCTAGTCTATGACCAATGTTTATTATGCCACCAGGGACCAACAGTTCTTCTAGGCTCTCAACAACATTTAGAGACATTCTTTCTCTGTGAGGGTCTTGCACATCTGTCTTAAACTCTTTTCTGTCATCAAATCATCCACTGCAAAATGAAATTATACTCTGGATTTGCTAGGAGTCCTTTATTACTTGAACGCTGTAGCTGAAAAGTTATGAGCTTCCCTGGGGAAATAAAAGGCTTAGAAATAGTCATTTTTGCCCTCTCAAAATGCAGATGATTCTCTTAATAAAACTCAATAGCAGTGTAATGTAGAAACACTGCCAGTAGTTAGAACACTTTTATGTTTTATAAAATTATACACTTTGCAAAGAAGAGAACCATTGGTGAGCTATTTGATTGCAGATATAATGACCACATTCAGGTTGACTGCACTATTAGTAAACTAGCACCTTCACTAAACCAATTATGCCAGTTTATAGGCAGCAACAGCATTCAAATTATATGTTACATTTAGCTAAGTCTAATTTTCGCCGCAAATAAAGAAGTTTGCCTAAAGAAAACTGCAATGTTCATTAATACAGTAAAAGGGAAAACTGTTATTTAACAATTACTCTATGACTTTGTTGTGTTTTTCAAAATTGCACTTATCTCTCCATTGCTATTTTTCTTACAGAAAGGGAATATGGATGCCAGGATAGAGAACAGTCATCCTAGCACCAATCCAGTGAGTAAGTGGCTCACTGCCAATACACCCTCTGTTGCTTTCTCTGCCAATTACTTTCCTGCTGCTTAATTAACCTAAGTTTTAAAGTGATTTACATGTCTGGAGCCTCCCTCTTCTCCCATCCAAGAAAGGAATATGGTACAGACATGGCTCTAATGTTTTTTTTTCCTTTTCCTCCTCCTTCTGGTTTTTAATCATCTTGCCCCATGAAGACATTTTTGTTTTGCATTGGTTCATCTTCAGTTCGTCTAATAAATATCTTCTATTGATTTCCCCCCTCCTTACAGATGTTTGTTAGGGAGCAGTGAGACAGACAGCTTTAAGGTTCCATGGTATGAAAGATTAGCCCATCTCTCCTTCCCCATCTTTCTTCTGTAGATAGTACAATGTAGGCCAATATAATCCAGAGAGCAAGGGAGATGGGATGGGATAGGCACTCAACACTCTAAAGACCTATGAATTACAGGGTTTTTTTTAAAAAAAAGGAAAGGTGTGCACAATGGGTATAATAACTTTGGCAAAATAAACCCTATATAAAAATACTGGTGTTTCTCAAACAATAATTTTAAGATGGGTGGACTTCAAGTACCAGAATTCTACCTATCTTACTGTGTCAAGGTTGAGAAACCCTGGTCTGATATATACTGGAAAATGTATCAGAGCCCATTGTGTACACAGTTAAAAGTTTAGAAGAGCCTATTAAGCTGGTCAGAGGTGAACAAGCAAAGATCACTTGCAATCACTTTTTTGTTGTGCTTTATAATCTTGGGTGGTACAGATTCTTAAGTGGTAAGTACGAAACAAAGAGCAACGAAATTCAGTTTCACATATATGCTGGAAACTCAAGAGAAAAGAGTACTTATTTTGGAAAACAAGAACTGGCAAGGATGTGGCAAATCCATTCTTCTCAAATTGTCTTATGTATGTATGGCTGGAGTAGGACTGGAAGCGATGCACAAAATCAAAGTGGAATTTTATACAAGGTTTAAGGATTTGGAACAAAGACAGAGCCTATACAAGGAGTCCTTGACCATAATTGGGCTCAAAAGTTCTGTTGCTAACATTTGTGAAGTGAATTTTGTCCCATTTTGCAACTTTCCTTACCACAGTTACTAATTGAATCACTACAATTCTTAGATTAGTGACACGGTTGTTAAGTGGATCTGGCTTCCCCAAATTGACTTTTGCTTGTCAGAAGGTCGCAAATGGGGATCACGTGACCCCAGGACATTGCACCTGTCATAAATATGAGTCAGTTGCCAAGAATCTAAATTTTGATCACAGGGATGGTACAAAGGTCATGTGAAAAATGGTCACAAGTTGCTTCTTTCAGTGATGTTGTAACTGTGAACAGTCATTAAATGAACTGTTGTAAGTTGAGTCGTACTGTATGTGACACTCTACATTCAGCCATGGTTTGCTTCTTGCTGTTCAGCATCCCTGTAGATGCCCAAACAAATGCTGTGAGCTAGTTTTTATTTATTTATTACATTTCTATGGCGCCAATCTCACTGATACAGTGAATTACTTCTGAGGAGAATCTGAGAATTGTTTCTCACAAGAAGTTTTCCCATTGAGGATGGATGAAGCGGCTGGAAATGCTGGGTTGGCATTAATGATGGAGTCCTACATATTGGAGGAATCAAAGGAGGGGAACTAAGGGAGGGAAAAAATATCTGACAATTAAGATGGACCTAGGCAGTTCTGGCCTTTGAAAATTTGTGATTTTAATAAAGAACAATGGGGGCTGATAAGCCTGAATTGGATCTGGCAGTATTTACACTGCTAAAAGCATGGTGGTTCCTAGGCAAATCTTAGAAGATCACTGAGAAGAGCAAAAATAAATCGTGTGCTTGATTTTAGGCCTGGTTGTATGAATAAAAGGATAAAAAGTCCTGAAATGGCAGTTTGCACTAAGTTGTCTATCAAATTTTGAGAATCACAAATTCTCTACCTTTTCTCACTTGTCAGATTTCAAAACCAGATCAGACTGGTTTTGAAAAAGTTCTCCAATTGTCCACTCTGCTTGATCTTTTCCTTATTTATTTTCAGTCTGAGCTTTTGTTTTCTTTTAACAAAAATAAATAAATAAAAATGTAGGAATTCCTTTTACTACAGACAAGTGCACACATTTTTGTTGCCTATTCTGATTTTTCATACAGGTCTGCAAACAAATAAAAAATAGAAGTAGGGAACTGACTCCAGAATCACCTTAAACTTATCAGCAAGAGCAATTTAAAGAAGCAATTAGAAAAAAAAAATACTGATTATTATTGACCCTGACTCTAAGATATGACTGTTGAGTATTTCTTTCAGACTGTAAAGATTGCTTTTCAGGTGTTTACAATCCATCTCCCAGGCCTAATAAGTAGTTTCAAATATCAGATGTTGCTAAATAGTTATCTGCTCTTTAACAGCCCTCAAGTCAGCCTTTTAGCTATATTAGAAGAAGCTTCCATGGCATAAATGTCCACCAAACCTAGTTTTTGCAGCCTCCGGGGCCTCTTCTAATTATGGATGCCTGAAAATTGGAAATGGTGTGAGTTTTTTGAACCAGGAAACACACTAAAAAAACTAGTGTACGGCCTGAAACCAGCTGCATTTAGCTTTAAAACACAAGAAACACTGCTCTCTGTCCTAAGAAAACAAAAACACCAGCTCTTCCATTGTCACCTTCATCTCTCCCACGTCAAGACAAGCCCTCAGCACATCCTGTGGCTCTATTAATAAACATTGTCTTCCAAATCCTCCAAGCTTTCTATTTCAGTGTACAGAGGAGAGTTATAAGTGATAGTACTGTACTTTTAATTCAAAGCAAAAGGAAGTAATCATCATAGCCCTTGGTTTTTTTCCCCCAATGAACTGAAGGTTCATTGAGGGACATCATTCATAATTGGGAAGAGAAAACAAATCTCAATCTGAAGTAGATAAAACGAAATTTTTCTTTGAAACCCTCATCCAAATTATGTCCCACAACAGCGTTTTCCAATCTTTCCGGCTTTGTGGACAAGGGAGGAGAAGAGAGGAGATGGTTCTGTGTGAGTGGCGGGTGAAGCTGGGTAAAGCTCCTGAGAATTGAGGCTGCCTTTTGCAGAGCCATCTTGTAGTTCTTTTTCAAGCCAAATCTTGTATAATTTATTGGAACGTGACAAGTAGGCCAGCATTTCATATCAACTTGAAAGCCTGTTCAAAGGAAGCCCTGTGGCCTAGCCACGGCTATTAAATAACAAACAGCCTGGGAACTGAGTCAACTCACAATGTGGCTATTAAAAGGACATCATAGCATGAACCTCCTCATGCTTTGAACTTTCTCCTATTAATTGCAGGCTTTGATCTCCTGCATGTGCACTTTGCCAGTCTTTAGGAAGGCTGGGCCATAATAAGATAGAGCCTATATCTTTGGAGGTGGAGGCTATGTTTATGGGCACAACTCTGTAAACATAAAAGAATTAAATTAATTATAGCAAAGATCTCATTGGTCCATCACCCCTGCCTCTGAAAAGGCTACAGCATGACACAATTGTATAACTTCTACTGTTCATGTTTCCCAGCAACAGATATTCAGAAGCATAAAGCTTCTGACATTATAGCAAATATCATATAGCCAAGATGACTAATAGTCATAAATCAACATATAAAGGCTGAAAGAAAAGGCAAAATTGAATCTCTCTCTCCTCTCCACCACAATGCTCAATTATTTTCAGCCAGATTTTCCTGATATGTGGTGCAGTAGGAAAAAAGATGTATCACACACTATTTAAAAGCTTGTTCCATAATGATTTTTTTGGGAAAAAAAAGATTTTCCCCTGGAAAAAACATGGAGTGAGGTGATCCAGGGATCAGTACAACCTTTATAAATTATCTGGAACCAAGAGTGAGTAGTGAGGTGGCCAAACAATCCAGGTATTGTAAGGAGTTCCAAAATTATATTTCTAAATTCAATGAATAGGCAGCCCCTTCCCAAAATATCATGTCATATATAAACAATGGGATTCAGAGAGCTCTTTGAAAACAGCTGACAATATGACAATCAAGGATCACAAATACATAGTAAAATGTTAAAACATGTCAATCAAGGCAAAACATTGTGTCTGCATAGCTGAGCACTGTTATCCTAAATTAGTTTTCCTTAACCAGAAGGTGTTCTACAGATAACTTCCCTAATTTAATGCATTTTGGCTCATCCTAGTTAGGTTTGTTTGTAAACCACACATATGGAGGGCAATGGATAATGGAGAAAAACAGACTAAGGGTCTATCTACAGTAATTCAGCACCTTGCAGTGGCCATCTAGATACATTTGGAATACACATAGTTTTTGTCAAGAGTTGTTTTTTTGTTGTTCTAGCAGCACATCCAGCAAGCACACAAGTAAATGAACTTCAGCGGGATTCAATTATATATAAGAAACTTTTTTATATACAATACCATACAGCAGAATTCAGCATACAATATCAGGAACACAGAAGCAATATTCATAGAAGCAAGTCATCACAGAGTAGAGAGATGCGGAGGCTAACATTGTACAGAGGCTGAAAAGGCACAGAGATCAAACCAACCTTTATACACAGTTCAGCAAGTCTAAGCCACACCCAGACTCCAAACTGTCTCTTATAGCCCCATGCAAAGAAAATACTATGTTCCAGTTTCCAAACAGTCCCCATTGGCTGACCTGTTGCCACGTCTATTCCAATCTATGAACATACTCTGACAGTCTTCTTGACTTACAATCATTTGTTCAGCCACTGTTAAAGTTACAGCAGCACTGAAAAAGTGACTTTCCACAAGTTCTTGTACTTATAAACGTCACAGCATTCCCATGGCGATGTGATCAAAATTTGGGTGCTTGGCCAAAGAATGTATTTACAACGTTTGAAGCGTCATGGGATCATGCAATTGCCATTTGCAATCTTCCCAGCTGGCTTCTGACAAGCAAAGTCAAGGAGGAGAAAGGTGGATTTGCTTAACCATCACATGATTTATGTAACGAATGCAGTGATTTCCTTAATAACTGTGGTCAACAGGTTATAAAATCAAGTGTGACTAACTTAACATCTGCCTTGCTTAGCAACAGAAATTCCGGTCCCAGCTGCGGTCATAATTCGAGGACCCACCTGTAATCAAAAGCATGAGAGACCGCCTCCTGCCGATTACCTCTCTCAGACCAATTAGATCGCACAGGTTGGGTCTCCTCCAGATTCCATCTGCCAGCCAATGTTGGCTGGCGACTCCCCGGGGGAGAGCCTTCTCTGTTGCAGCTCCGGCCCTCTGGAACGAGCTCCTGTTGAGATCCGGACCCTTACTACCCTCCCGGCCTTCCGCAAAGCTACCACGTCCTGGCTGTTCCAGCAGGCTGTGGGGAGCTGAGAAGCATCTACCTCCACAGAAATTGTGAATGTTGGTTTTGTTTTTAATATGTTGTCTTTGTCTCGTTCCCCCCTTTCCCTTGTCTTTTGTGAGCCGCCCGGAGTCCTCTGGGAGTGGGCGGCATACAAGACAAATAAATAAATAAATAAATAAATAAATAAATAAATAAATAAATAAATGGAATGGAATGGAATGGAAAGGAAAGGCAACAGCCTTCCTTCACTAACATTTCCCTGTATCTGATAGTTACAGCTATGCTATGATTCAGAAGAGAACACATCAGCCATCAGGATTTATAGAGATCAGGATGGTCAGCCAACCTGCTAATCTCACTCTATATCCATCGAAAGTGGTGATCATCACCGTATCTTGTCTCAATAATATACACAGAGCATTTTCTGACAGATATTTCCTTATTTCAATTCTGATCCCGCACATTTAATATTGTGGTGTAGGGAGAGCATTTTCTATCCATGGTCTAAGTAGCTCGTTTAAAAGTCAGGGCTGTAGCAGTAAACCAGACTATATGACTGACAAGTCAAGGCAGTAAGAAGTCAGGGCTATAAAAAGCATGACTGTAGGTCTACAATGAGGCTAATCAACAAATAAAAGCAAAAACAATTGTGGATCCTGCCTTAAGGAAGGATTGTTATTCATAGACTAAGATGAATCACTAAGGAACTTTTGATTGCAACAGATACACATTGAATATATAAATAAATTAACCTATTCTCACCCTACTAACAGTTCTCACTTGAGATACAAATGACCAGGCTCAATTTAGCCTATTCTGGATGCATTATGCAAAGATCCAGCTTTCTCTAATGCTGGGAAAAGTGGAAGGAAAGAGAAGAAGAGGATGACCAACACAAAGGTGGGCCTTGGCATGCAAATCTCTTCCATATTTATTGTAGGATCTTTTAATCTCTCTTCAAAAAGGATCCTGAAAGCCTTCCCTCCACCTTTTAATTAACTTTGAATTTTAATCATCCTTGCCTTTAAAAAAAAACAAAACACTGTCTTTATATTGCCCAGTTCATCTGTGAGGGAGATGGGCAGTTTCAAAATTTGATAAATGAATGAATGAATAAAATAAAAACAGTCACCAATGGCAGCTTGTGAAATATAAAGCATAAATGAAAAGCAATTAGAAAAATTATATGTGTGCTCTTTACAGAAGTTTGTAACCAAGAAAGCAGGATTTTCAGTGACAGAAAATAGGTTGATTTACTGTAAGGGCAAAAAACTTAAGTTACAGAATCGGGGGAACTAAATGTATATACCCTTATCCCTGTCCCTTATTTAAATCAGTGAGAATATTAAGGTAGGACCTACTTATTATATTTGATCTTAGTTCTAACGGAGAGGGCTCTAATTGTTTATTTGATACCAGAAAAAATATTCATCTATTTTCATTCTGCAATGTTTTACAAAAGTCTATTTTCCTTTCCAGGCTCAGAGAATTCCATCACAAAATGGATGGATGGATGGATGGATGGATGGGTGGATGGATGGATGGATGGATGGATGGATGGAAGGAAGGAAGGAAGGAAGGAAGGAAGGAAAGCTTCAATGTCTCAGGCAAATGATAATTCATAGGAAAACTCAATTTTACATATCTAAAGGCTTGAATATTGTAACTGATTGAAATACTATAAAGATAGTTCCTGACTTGCGATCACAACAGAGTCCAAAATTTCTGTTGTAAAGTGAGGCATTTGTTAAGTGAATTGTACCCCATTTTACAATCTTTTTTGCCACAGTTGTTAAGTGAATAATTGCAGATGATACGTTAGTAACCTGCTTGTTAAGTGAATCTGGCTTCCCCACTGACTTTGCTTGTCAAGAGGTTGCAAAAGGAGATCACATGACCTTGGGAAAAATTAACAGTCATAAGTATGAACCAGTTGCCAAGCATCTGGATTTTGATCACATGATCATGGGGATTCTTCAAAGGTTGAAACTTTTTTCAGTGCCATTGCAACTTTGTATTGTCACTAAATGAACTGCGTTAAGTCGAGGACTATCTGGCCGGTATTTGGAAACCATTTGATTCCACACGAAAGTGCTTTGCTACCGAATGCTGACTTCAAGAAGGGTTCTTGAAAGACTCTTCTGGGTTGATCAGTCGGGCAATCACCAGGTTGGATGCCATTTTGAATTTCTTCCAAGAAAGCAAGCCTGTGGTTTCAACTTAATCTCAAAGGCATTGGTTACTAATGAAACAAGTTTCATTTACACAACAGCATTCAACGCAGCATTATTACAATTCATCTTTTCACAAGGCTATAAACAAAGTCCCTGGAAATTGCTACAAAAACAGGTTAGGAGCAGATGTTTCCATTAACACAGAAAGAACTTTTCCGTAAGGAGAATATGCCTAGAACTTTGCTTTGCTAACACACCTGGCAAACTAATGAACACTATTATTGTACATTTTTAAAAAAAATCAAGCCTCAACTTTCATGAAAAGTGCAAAGTTCCATTGAAAGGACTGTGCATTCTTTGAAGTCTACTGTCAAAAGCCGTTAATAGAACTAAATATAGGCCTTCAAGCAGCCATCACGTATGAATGGAGCCATTTCTCGTTTTGTAGATCAGCTAAAGGCAGTGGTGGGATTCAAATAATTTAACAATTTCTCTGTCCTAATGACCAGGTGAGTAGGTGGGGCTTAGTGGTCATGTGACCGTGTGGGCGTGGCCAACTCAACATTACTCAGGTCGATGGGCACTTTGCCTTAGCTGTTACAATGTAATAAGGGTTAACCGGAGAGGCAGTTTCTGTAAGCAGGGCAATAAAGATTAAGCTAGAAACAACACCAGAATGTTGCCTTCCTGCTTCCTTACAGAATTAGCCCTGTAAAGCGGAAAAAAACCAAAAGAAGATTTCTTCTAACAACCGGTTCTCTTGAACCTCTTAGAAAGTTAAGAACCGGTTCTCCCGAATAGGTGCGAATTGGCTGAATCCCACCGCTGGCTAAAGGTATCAGAGCCCACATGCTCACCTGAAAATAGGTTTGTGTCTGAAAACCTGAGCTGTAGATGGAAACAAGTTTCTAAAGTCTGCTCTGCTTTTTTTCCTTCAGCGCACCTTTTGACTTCTGGCCCTGCTCCAAAGAGCAAATCAAAAGAAAGCAGTATGGGTCTCCTTAAAGCAAGGAGAAATGAAAGATCATTTTTACAATCTGGCTAATTTTAGTAACACAAGGCCAACTTTCTAATGAAACTGTGATGCAGTGGCCTATGAGACAATAAAGCTTTAGCATCACTGATTCATGCTTTGCATAAAGCAATCCCTTGCCAAGACCCTGATTATAACGTGGATAAAGGAAGGAAGGCTTTTACAGATGGCATTGACAATATCTGGCACAATGAGAGAAGCCCCATTGAATAAGCGACCTAGATCGCGATTATGAGCCAGCCTGATGTCTCCACGATACTTAAAAGCAAAATATAAAGCTAACAGCCTTCTCTCATTGTTCGTTCTCGATTAAAAAGATTTCTTTCATCCGAAAGGAGGAGGCCCCACTTGGCTAGGGAACAAGTGCTTGCAGCTCTAGCCTCCTCTAATCCCCCTTTAAACCCAGTGTTTGTCTTCATATCTTATGTTAATCACACTTGGATGAATCTGAAATTAGCATTTAAAATCTGAAATATTCAAAATAGATCTGGAGACATTCACTAACAGTTGTCACAGTCCTGCCTTGTTGTGACTCAGCTAGAAACACTCTCCAAAGACTCCCCCGCCCCAGGTAGTCACAACTCCTGCTGAGTTAGGGGCTTTAAAAAAAAGATCCTAAAGATACCTTTTCAAATATGATTTTAATTGTATTCACTGTTGACTTTTATATCAAGAGTTGATTTAGTTTTGTTTTTCTGAAGCTTCTGAGAAACCTGAGTGGGTTACCATGTTTCCTCGAAAATAAGACCCAACTGGAAAATAAGCCCTAGTATGGTTTTTAGGATGTTTGTAATATAAACCCTATCCCAAAAATAAGCCCCAGTTAGGATTGTCAGCCAGACGCATTTAGTACCATATTTTCCTCAAAATAAGACCTAGCTGGAAAATAAGCCCTAATGCGCCTTTTGGAGCAAAAATTAATATAAGACCTGGTCTTATTTTCAGGGAAACATGGTTAGTAATATGTTCTGACCCCCACCTTGCCTGTTCAAAAACTAGTCAGACAGAATGGAAGGAATATTTTTATCAGTCCCGGCTCTTGCTGGCTGCGAGCCCAAAATAAACACAGATAAATTCTCTGGCAAAAAGTTAAGCAGCAAATGCAAAAACAAACTCTTATAGCAAACCACTTCTCCAAGTTGGTTTCTCTGAATCATGAACACAAACAGGGAACGTTGACTAGAACAGAAACGGAACAGAATGGAACATTGACTTCTGCCACCAGGGCGTGGCATCATCAGTCATTTTTATCTGCAGCAGGAGATCCTAATGAGCCACAGCTGCTTGTTATCCTCTCCTGTGAGTCGTTCAGCCCTTCTCCTGCGTGCATCCCGAAACAACTCACAGGAGGTTTCTGCTGAGTCACAACACTAATATATGAAGCCAGACAAACCAATAAGTATCAAGAGACAGAAAAGTTCACAAAGTCTATGTCTTGCTGGAGACCTACGCAAAGATTCCAGCCCATGAAGGTAGAGAACCAGAACTGTGTTCTGCTACCTCCACATGAATTCTCGGGATGAAAACATGAAGCAGGATATTCTTGCTCTTAAAAAAAAAAAAAGCCCACTAGGCAGCCCCTCTCTATCAGGGTGAAAGAAAACTGAACAAAGAAAAAAAACCCAGCTTCTCTCTCTAACCCACCAAAAAGAGCAAACTACTATGTTTTCTAGCATAAACAGCCCAGAGCTATAAAGAAGATAATTGAAAGAAATCACATTATAGAGGCAGGTAAATCTTATTAGTAAGACCAAGAAGCCCAACAAAACACACTTTAGGCTACGATAAACATCAAGGCATATTAGATTATCTTTTTAAAATCAGGTCTTTTGTATTTTTTTTTTTAAAAGAACACCTACAAATATGGGGAGCTATGTATTGTTTTTGCCTGGATGCAAAGCAAGGCTACTATCAGTTTCTGCTTGAGCGGTAATTAGTTTCCAGCACATGGACCTTTAGGTGAACAGCATTGTAAGATAGCCTGAAATTTAATCTGTCTGCACTTTATTAAAAACTATCTGCACAATGGTCTAGTTATTAAAAATTCTAGATGCTGAGACAAGCTGGGCTCAGGCAGAAAACTAAATGTAATTAACTTGCCACATATATGTGTCTTTTCAATTCATAAAAGAGGGCAGCGGGTGTTGTATACAGTTGGACCTCACTAGTTTTTCTGAATGTTTATATACTTTTTTCTTAATAAAAGCTCTCCATCCAAAACAGTTTCATTTCCGTTTGTTCAACAGTTTGGACACAGAGCAATAAGTAGTACCGATGTGGAGATTATGGTTCCAAAATGAAAGAAATCCAATAAAAGAGGCCATCAGCTTGGCGAGAAAATAACCAAAGTCCGTGTGAACTATTTTGTCTTGGAGTACAATTACAGGGTGCCATTTCTCATAGGAAGCCTCCTTGATGCTAGATCCTCTGTAATACTCTTACATCCTGCTAGACATAGCAGGATTAGAATCAGGCACCTGTCTAGGGCAGAGAGGAACAAAAGGGTGAATAAACAAGACCAGCGCGTTTCTGTGATTAATGTAAGGATCTCATGGAGAAACACTAGCTCAGAGCTTCAATAATTTAGATGATTAATGTGGCAACTCATGTCACCACATTAAAATATGGTTACTAAAAACACATAACAACATAGCAATAGCAGTTAGACTTATATACCGCTTCATAGGGCTTTCAGCCCTTTCTAAGCGGTTTACAGAGTCAGCATATTGCCCCCAACAACAATCCGGGTCCTCATTTTACCCACCTCAGAAGGATGGAAGGTTGAGTCAACCCTGAGCCGGCGAGATTTGAACAGCCGAACTGCAGTCAGCTGAAGTAGCCTGCAGTGCTGCCTTTAACCACTGCGCCACCTCGGCTCATCCCAGTAACACAACGCAAAGTAAAAAAAATACTTCTCTCTCCTTGTTTTAAGGAGATTCATACTGCTTTCTTTTGATTTGCTCTTTGGAGCAGGGACAGAAGTCAATGGGTGCGCCGAAGGGAAAAAAGCAGAGCAGACTTTAGAAATTTATTTCCATCTACAGCTCAGGTTTTCAGATACAAAGCTGCTTTTAGTTGAGCATGTGGGCGCTGGTATCTTTAGCTGTTCTACAAAACGAGAAATGGCTCCATTCATACGTGATGGCTGCTTGAAGGCCTATATTTAGTTCTATTAACGGCTTTTGACAGTAGACTTCAAAGAATACACAGTCCTTTCAATGGAACTTTGCACTTTTCATGAAAGCTGAGGCTTGATTTTTTTAAAAAAATGTACAATAATAGTGTTCATTAGTTTGCCAGGTGTGTTAGCAAAGCAAAGTTCTAGGCATATTCTCCTTACGGAAAAGTTCTTTCTGTATTAATGGAAACATCTGCTCCTAACCTGTTTTTGTAGCAATTTCCAGGGGCTTTGTTTATAGCCTTGTGAAAAGATGAGTTGTAATAATGCTGCGTTGAGTGCTGTTATGTAAATTAAACTTGCTTCATTAGTAACCAATGCCTTTGAGATTAAGGTGAAACCATTTTACTTTCAGAGACCCATGCTTGCTTTCTTGGAAGAAATTCAAAATGGCATCCAACCTGGTAATAGCCCGATTGATCAACCCAGAAGAGTCTTTCGGGAATCCTTTGTGAGTCAGCATTCGGTAGCAAAGCACTTTAGTATAATATAATAATATTATGCTTAACTAATTGTTGTGGCCCAGCAGGATCCGGTTGGGCTGCTGATGGACTCGGATAGCTGCTGATGGACTCAGATAGAGCCGAGGTGGCGCAGTGGTTAAATGCAGCACTGCAGGCTACTTCAGCTGACTGCAGATCTGCAGTTCAGCTGTTCAAATCTCACTGGCTCAGGGTTGACTCAGCCTTCCATCCTTCCGAGGTAGGTAAAATGAGGACCCGGATTGTTGTTGGGGGCAATATGCTGACTCTGTAAACCGCTTAGAGAGGGCTGAAAGCCCTATGAAGCGGTATAAATCTAACTGCTATTGCTATTGCTATAGCAAGGAACCATATGAGTCTGCCATGGAAGATGTGAAGGATCCTGTGCAGGGTTCAGACTCAGAGCAGGGACCAGAGAGGCTGGTTGGCCACCAGGAGGCGCTTGAGGCATGGAGCAGTGGGGAGGATCAAAGGCAGTTTGTCCCTGATGCTAGATTGAGAAGGGCTGAGAAACAGAAGAAGCAACTCCGTAGGCAGACTCACAGAAGATAATTAAGCACAGGTGGTTGTGGATTGGCCCCTCCCAAGAGAGTTTATAAGCTGGGTGTTGGGAAGGGACATTTGCAGGAAACAACCGTTCGAATTAGTAGTGAAGAAAATCTGTCTGTATTCTAGCCGTGTCTGTTCGTTTGGATTATCTGCGTTGCTTCATTTGAACTATCTGGGTTGCTGCCAAGCTATTCTATTGAATGTGAGTTGTCTGGGCCCTCAGCCAAAGGATTCGTTATCTCAGTAATTAAATAGTGGCAAACAGCCAAGCCTGTGTTCTGGTTTATTCACAGGCCGGGTGTGTGTGTGTGTGTGTCAGATATTATTACTAGTATAACAATATTTTTACTATTGTATTTATAACCCACAAACCCCATAATAATTAAACACACTTTAACAATATAATGCAACTAAGGCTCCTAATAAAAAAATGTTGTTTGTTTCTTGTTGCTGTAAGTTGCAAAGTCATATCCGACCCATTGCTGCCCCGTGGACAGACCTCCAGACCTTCCTGATCTCTACCATCCTGTGGAGTCCATTTAGGCTCACGTGGACTGCTTCAGCGACTCCATCCAGCCACCTCATTCTCTGTCATACTTTTCTTCTTTTGTTCTCCATCGTTCCCAGCATTAGGCTCTTCTCCAGTGAGTCCTTCCTTCTCATTAGGTGGCCAAAGTATTTGAGTTTCATCTTCAGGATCTGGCCTTCTAAAGAGCAGTCAGGGTTGATCTCCTCTAGGACTGACCGGTTTGATCGCCTTGCAATCCAAGGGACTCATAGGAGTCTTCTCCAGCACCATAGTTCATAAAAAATTAATCCAAGCCAATTATACAACTTGGGCTCAACTAACATCTGGGCAGCTAAAGAGGAGAAATATCGTTCTAGTTGCCTTCTGCTAAATGGATGCATTCGTTTATAAAAAATTACTTAGATTTATTCAAAATGTCTTTCAATTTTTTTTTTGCTATCTTTAGCACCACATTGTCTTGGCCTTCCAGACAACCAGTAGGATGTTAGTGGTAGAGTAAGAATTAAACATTTCCCAGGTGCTTTCGCCAATAACAAATTAACAGGAAAACAAATTAAGCTTTCTGAAGAGGTTAACATTTCTGTTCTGTTCCCATGTCCTGATTAAGGGAGAATTCTGCAGAACTGAAATTTTGAATTATAGAATCTTCTATGTCAGAGGCGTCAAACTCAAGGTCCGGGGGCCAGATCTGGCCCACGGGGTGCTTAGGTATGGCCCATGGGGCTGCCCTGGAAATAGCAAAGGACTGGCCCACAATGCTTTTGCCAGTGAAAACAGAGCTCGGGAGGGCCGCATACTGCCCGAACAGCAATTAGTCTTCTCTAGGCCTGCTGAACAGAGTTGGAAGGGACCTTGGAGGTCTCCTAATCCAACCCCATGCCCAAGGCAGGAGTCCTCAAACTATCTCAGGTAAATGGTTGTCCAATCTTTTCTTGAAAACCTCCAGCAAACAGAGCACCACAGCTCCAGGAGATAAGCTTAATAATTCTGCCAGGAAAGTCCTTCATATTTCCAGGTCTGATCTCCCTCTGACCATTTTCTACCCATTGCTTCTTATACTCCCTTCAAATGCTACAGAGAATAAATCAATGCCCTCTCCCCTGTGGGAGTCCTATTGGAAGACAGCTATATCTCTCCTCAAGACTTCTCTTCGTTAAGCAAAGTTTCTTTAGCTGTTCATAGGATTTAGCCTCTAGACTAGGGTTTGACAACCTTAAACACTCAAAGAACCACAAAGGTCCTAACCAGAAGCCCCCTGTTTGATTCTGGAGCTGCCCGGAAGTCCGGTTTCCTCCATATAGCATCTCCTCCTAGCACGGCGTCCTTTTTCCTGTACATGTCCTAACCAAAAGCCCTAACAATTGTGGAGCCGACCAGCAACAGGGAGCCACAGCAGAGGGATGAAAGAGCCACATGCGGCTCCAGAGCCACGGTTGCCAGCCCCTGCTCTAGACCTCCTATCAATTTTCTGCTCTTCTCTGCACTCTTTCTAGGGCCTCAGGATTTTTTGTATTGTGAGTACGGGATGCAGTAATCCAAATGCAGGTCTATCACTTCCCTCAATCTTGACACTATCCCTCTGTTGATTTCTTATCTATTTTTGACCTGCATTTCTTTTCTGACTCCCAAAGGTACTCCTTCTGAAGGTTAGATTTTTATTCTTTTTGTGTAAAGATAGATGCAAAAGAAGAAGGAATTAAGCAGTTCTGCTTTCTCCCTGCTGCCCATCACCTGCTTGTCATCTTTTCCCAATAGAGGACCAACCTTTCCAAAAAGTTTTTTTTTGTTATTTTTGACATTTGTCATAAGTCTTAGCTCCTTCTGAACCCAAAGCTATAATATGTATAGACCAATCCCAACAGTCCTAATATGTAAATGTTACACCAGTATGCAGACACCTCCTTTGCAAAGTATTTCAATAGACAGCACTGAGGGATCCAGAAGGGAAGAGTTAAACCTCTGGAAGATGCAGTTATAAACTGTTTGCAGGGGACAAAAACAACAAGCTTCTTACTTAAATTTGCTTGGTCCACACATCATCAAAGGAAGCTGTGAGTGAGACTTAGAAACATGTTTGTCACATGATGTGGCTCTGAGACACACGTGTACATACACAAGTGAAATTGCTGGAGGATAACGTAAAAGTCCATTCTGCATTCTTGTTGTAACAAATGTGATTCGCAATAAGCTTAGACACTTCTTGCTGATACACAACAACATTCCTTTTCTTTGTATGTAGACAATATATGGCAGAGTCTCAGGAGAACTAAGAACAGGCCCAATTCATTTCTTTCCTGCATTGCTTGATTGATATTCTTGCCTCCACAGTATAATGTTCTGAGAACTCCTAGAGGCCATTAACATGTTTCTAACTCTCAAAGATATATTTCAGACTGAACAACAGCTTTGAAGTAATGCAGCCTTCAGACTGAGGTAACTCCTCTGTTAAGGTTTTCAATAAGCCGAAAAACAGGTAGCCATTAAAGTTCTTCCTTGCCTAGTCCCATTAGGTAGACTAGACCAAAAAATCAACTCCACCACAAGGCTAAAACAACTTTTATTGAGACTAGCTTTAATAAGGGAAACCTCCAAGTCTGATTATGCTGTATCTTCTCCTCAGCGAACTAGGCAGGTGTCCACCTGAGTTGCTTCTGAATCTTATCTGGCTCTTTTGGACTAAAAACAAAGGTATCATCCTCTTTACCTAGGCAACAGAGTCTGCATCAAGATCATCTGTTTTGATCTCTAGAGCCACTAATTTCTAAGTAAAGCATCTTGTTCCTACCCCCTCCTTTCCTTAAGGTCTTGCTAGAGAATGAGACTTCAGAATGGCTGGCAAGCTAAGATGCTACTTGAGTTTAGGAAGTTGTTAAGTTATGTTTCTAAATTCAAATATATTCTTTTGACTGAGACATACAAACGTTGTTGCATTGGAGTAAAGATAGTTTTGGTTTTCATACTTGGCATAATTCAGTATCTGACTGTAGCATCCCCTACCCCCACTTCCGTAAATCTGATTGTGTACTAAAGAATGGGCCGTTAGTATTCTTTGATAAAGAACTAGACTTCGAGATATCCATAAGGTACAAGCCATAACACTCACTGCTCTAAAAATGCCACTAATATTCAAATCATTGTTGCCGATCCTGATCTCATTACCATGAGATGACAAGTCTGAGATTCAGATTATAAAATGAAATAAAATGCTCATTTTATCTAGTGAAACCATGCATTATAAATGGTTTTCATTATAGATGTGTCCACATGTACACAATACTGTAGTAATCAACTTACAATAAATTTAGATACAATCCTTTTGACTGAGAGTTCTATCATCCCAAGCTTCCTTTACTACATTGAAGTATTACTGTATATCCTAAGAGAGATTCCTATGTTAATTGCTATTGGATAGACAAATGAGTTATTTTTATGGTAGGATTAAGTCCCCAGAACATCTTTAAACAAACTGTGGTAAATTTAGGAGGATGTTGGCTTTATTACCAGATTTTCAGCTATGTCAATGAGCTTTTATCTTAATACCTATATTTTTCTGGAATGAGACTTATGATTTTTCCCCTGGGTATGTTTGGAAAGCAACTAGGTAACTATTTTGAAATCCTAGCATGTGTTAGGACTCAAATACAGTAAACTAGGATTTTTGTTTCATATTTTGAGAGGTGCAAGGTCTGCTTGCCTAAAAATAGATAAGCAGTTACAATTTGATTCCAAATCACATTAAAAGTGATGTTACCCAAACCTCAAAATAGTGGAGATACTTTATTGGAAAGCTTGTGCTAAACTAGGGATTAATACTTTAAATAAATTGATTTTTAATGGCACCTTAAAAAAAATTAAATATTTTTTTCCTCTTCCAAATACTTGTATAAGGATTATTGTCTATACTATTTCATTTTGTCTTGAATTTCTGTTATGGATTGCACCAGTAGAGGCTAAACCAATTTAGTTGTATACATGGTGTACAATGATAACAAAGGCTGCTATTATTATTATTCAATTGTATCACAGCGGCCAGTTGTTTCGCCGGATTTGGCATTGGTTACTAGTCGGGCCCCACCCAGGGGCCTAGGACGTCGTAACGTATTTTCGTAATATGCGTGCAGATCCAAGCAGTGCAGCTTTTTGCATTTGACTGATGGTGATTTTGTCAATATTTAACTGTTTTAAATGTAATTCCAGTGCTTTTGGAATAGCACCCAGTGTGCCAATTACCACTGGAATTACCACTGCTGGTTTGTGCCATAGTCGTTGAATTTCGATTTTTAAGTCCTGGTATCTTGCGATTTTTTCATGTTCCTTCTCGGCGACCCTGCTATCACCTGGTATTGCGATGTCTATGATTGTGACCTTATTTTTCTCAACCAGTGTGATGTCTGGTGTATTATGCGCCAGTATTTTGTCGGTTTGTATACGGAAATCCCACAAGATCTTGACCATCTGATTTTCTGTGACTTTTTCAGGCTGATGTTCCCACCAGTTTGTTGCTGTTTTAATATTATAATTTTTGCACAAATTCCATTGGATCATTTGTGCTACTGAATTGTGCCGCAATTTATAATCAGTCTGCGCGATTTTTTTACAGCAGCTGAGTATGTGATCAACAGTTTCGTCAGCTTCTTTGCAAAGTCTGCATTTGGCATCATCAGAGGATTTTTCGATTTTGGCCTTAATGGCATTTGTGCGGATAGCTTGTTCTTGCGCAGCCAGGATTAGTGACTCTGTTTCTTTCTTTAATGTACCTGTTTTTAACCATAACCAAGTTTGTTCCCTGTCCACTTTATCTTTTATTTTTTCCAGAAATTGACCATGCAGTGCTTTGTTCTGCCAACTCTCCATTCTTGATTTTATCACATCTTTTCTGTATTCTTGTTTTGTCTGTTGGGCCTTCAGTAGATTTTTGTTCTTTACTTCGATTAATAGATGTTCTTGACTTTCTTTTAAATAATCAGCCAGTGCATGTTTTTCTTCTTCAACTGTTTGCTTCACTTGTAATAATCCTCTGCCACCTGATTTTCGGGGCAGATATAGTCTATCAGTATCACCACGTGGATGTAAACTGTAGTGCATTGTCATTAGTTTCCTGGTTTTTCGGTCCAAAAGGTCCAAATCAGCTTGTGTCCAGTTAACTATGCCAGCTGTGTATCTTATAACTGGTATTGCCCAGGTATTTATGGCCTTGATTGTATTTCCACCATTCAATTTAGATTTCAAAATTTTCCTAACTCTGTTGGTGTACTCTCGTCTGACAATAGTTTTTACTTCTCCATGCTTGATGTTATCCAACTGCAGAATGCCTAAGTATTTGTAGGCTTCATTTTCTTTGCATTTAATTAGTTGGCCATTGGGCATTTCAATTCCCTCAGATGCAGTGATTTTGCCCCTTTTTATGGATACAGTGGCACATTTTTCCATGCCAAACTGCATTGAAATATCGGTGCTGAATACTCGGACTGTATTTGTCAATGATTGGATTTCTATTTCTGACTTTCCATAGAGTTTCAAATCATCCATATATAGTAAATGCGAAATTTTTTCAGCTTTTTTGGCTGTTTGGTAGCCTAATTTCATTTTTTTTAAGATTACTGATAGTGGGATCATTGCGATGATGAAGAGAAGAGGTGAAAGTGAATCACCCTGGAAAATTCCTCGCTTGATGTTAACCATTCCGTAGCTCTCATTCCCTACTGCCAACTCAGTTCTCCATTGTTTCATTGCCTTTTCAGTAAAGGATGTAATATTTTTGCTAATGCCAGTTGTTTCTAAGGATTTTATGATCCAACTATGTGGCAGTGAGTCAAATGCCTTTTTGTAATCAATCCAGACCATATTCAAGTTCGTTTTTCTGTTCTTACAATTATTATTATTATTATTATTATTATTATTATTATTATTATTATTATTATTATACAATTGTATCACAGCGGCCAGTTGTTTCGCCGGATTTGGTGTTGGTTACTAGTCGGGCCCCACCCCGGGGCCTAGGACGTCGTAATGTATTGTCATAATATGCGTGCAGATCCAAGTAGTGCGGCTTTTTGCATTTGACTGATGGTGATTTTGTCAATTTTTAACTGTTTTAAATGTAATTCCAGTGCTTTTGGAATAGCACCCAGTGTGCCAATTACCACTGGAATTACCACTGCTGGTTTGTGCCATAGTAGTTGAATTTCAATTTTTAAGTCCTGGTATTTTGCGATTTTTTCATGTTCCTTCTCAGCGACCCTGCTATCACCTGGTATTGCGATGTCTATGATTGTGACCTTATTTTTCTCAACCAGTGTAATGTCTGGTGTATTATGCGCCAGTATTTTGTCTGTTTGTATGTGAAAATCCCACAAGATCTTGACCATCTGATTTTCGGTGACTTTTTCAGGCTGATGTTCCCACCAGTTTGTTGCTGTTTTAATATTATAATTTTTGCACAAATTCCAATGGATCATTTGTGCTACTGAATTGTGCCGCAATTTATAATCAGTCTGTGTGATTTTTTTTACAGCAGCTGAGTATGTGATCAAATAATAATAATAATAATAATAATAATAATAATAATAATTATTATTATTATTATCATGAAACTCTATAATAATAATAACCTTTGTTGTTGTTGTTATTGTCCTCTGAGTTTGACTTGCCTTCAATATACAGATATATGTACCACTGCAAAATACAGTACATTAGTAAACAACTGTAAACTATACAACTAAATAATATGGTCTAGAACAGGGATCCACAATCCCCAGTCCATGGACCGGCACCAGTCCGCAGCATCCCAAAAACTGGTCCATGCAAACAAGTGAAGCCCCATCCATGGGATGCAAACAGCATGTGAAACCATGACCCTTCTGGTCCATGGAATAATCTCTCTTCATGGAACCGGTCCACAGTGCCCAAATGGTTACAGGTTGCTGGTCTAGCAGTGTATCTGATGCTCACAATTTTTACCTTTTTAAGAGAGATTGTGCTGAATGCAAAATAATAATTTAATGTTATATGATATTAAAAGTGCGGTTAAAGTTAGCATCACCTATATTAAAATCTGTGAAAGGAAGAACGAGAATATCCAATTTTGGAAAATCAATGGGTTCAGTCACCAAAATATATGAAATATACTTATTCAAGAATGAACCTAATTCATCAGAAATACTTTCCTGGGTCTAATGGACATGTCAAAATGTTTTAAAAGGAGCTGACAACTTTCTCTGTTGGTGATGTAAAAAACTGGAAAGGTTTTTAAACTTACATGATTTAATCTTACTCAGTCACAGCCACAAATTCTGTTAACCTTGACCTCAAGCATTGGAGAGATCTTTTGTTGCTTATTCCTGGGAGTGAGTTCTTTGATAACAAATATGTTTTGTGCTAACTTATCCTGAAGATAAATTACAGTAGCTTTCTGGAAAAAGTTAAATAGAAGTCTAGCCTGAGTTACAAAAGCAGTCTTTGCTCAAATGTTAATTGCCAGAAAGTAAATTGCAAAATCTCAGCAGATCAACTAAAAAAATAATCTGCTTTGAGGATTCTATATTGAAAAACAGAAATCCAATATCAAAGGATGTTCTTCCATCAGGTCAACTTAATGAATAACCATCACTTTTTAACCATCAGATGAAGCAAGGGAAGAAACCCTCCGATTTTATAAAGAGCAAACGTTTCCAGGGATATTAATTCTCTGCCTCTTTTCCTTTCCAAGGTTGTTGACATTTAACTGAAGCCTTTTTTCGCCCACTCAGAGATGGAGGACTAATGTTGTTGTTTTTAAAATAAGGACCCTACATAAAACAGCAATTAAAAGTTTCAGTAGACCTCAGCCATCACAAAGGAATAGATAAAAGTATTACAAAAAAACAAAGAAAATATGAATAACTTTGCTTAGTAGGATCATTCATGATTAACAGTAACAAGTATAATTAAGAGACTCAATCATAGTCCCAGTCTAAGTCTCACCTTGGCTATGAATTCTTCACAACCCCCCCCTTTTTTTTCTCCCTAATGTGCAATAAAGCGAAACTAATTAATATCACCCTTACAGGATTATTTTAATGATTAGACAATGCAGTAATATCTATCAAGAGCTTGAAATATTGACCAACTATAAAACAGTATAGCTTGGAGTGTTTATGACTAGAGGAATATTTATTTATTTATTTATTTATTTATTTATTTATTTATTTATTTATTTGTCTTGTATGCCGCCCACTCCCGGAGGACTCCGGGCGGCTCACAAAAGACAAGGGAAAGGGGGAACGAGACAAAGACAACATATTAAAAACAAAACCAACATTCACAATTTTTGTGGAGGTAGATGCTTCTCAGCTCCCCCCAGCCTGCTGGAACAGCCAGGACTTGGTGGCTTTGCGGAAGGCCGGGAGGGTAGTAAGGATCCGGATCTCAACAGGGAGCTCGTTCCAGAGGGCCGGAGCTGCAACAGAGAAGGCTCTCCCCCGGGGAGTCGCCAGCCGACATTGGCTGGCAGATGGAATCCGGAGGAGACCCAACCTGTGCAATCTAATTGGTCTGAGAGAGGTAATCGGCAGGAGGCGGTCTCTCAGGTATATTAAGCTCAATAGACATAAAAGTTACGAGAGACCTTTTCCCATCTGTCACAGCTGTCACAGCAGGAACATGGCAGCCTCTTCATTCTACTGTGCCCTCATGACATCATTGACATCCTGTCTCCTTGATAGAAACAAGTTTCAGTTATGTTTAAAACTTTTAAAACAGTAAACACCAAGTAGTGGCAGCTTAATGGCAAGGATAATCTTCTCTGCTTTTCAGTGCAGGTTGTTAACAACACAGTCAGGTGGCCCACAGATGGTGGCATAAACCTGTCCCTGGCTAGTCACTTTGGGCTGATGCTGGGATGTTTCCTACGCTGAAAATCCAGGCCATTCTCCTCTGTTTTCTTCTTTTGGGTGTAGGGCAGAGTAAGACACCGCTACGAACTGCATGATACCTGCAACTCTCCAGGGCCCTAAACTACTGAATGGCAGAGTAAGGGAACTTCATAGTCAAGGGGATTATCAACTGTCTGGCAACTTACTTGAGGCACAGGACAGCTGTGGCAGAGCTATACACAGTAGAGAACCCTTCTCTGTGGATTAGCTGCTTCATTCCAAGGGATAGCTAAATCTGTAAGTCTATCCATCTGTCAAAACTGTCACTCAACATTGTGATAGTGGATGGCTTTCTGCTAGCAGACAACATTAAGAAAGAGGCAAGGGCAGCCAAGCCAGAGATATAACCACTGGTTTTGTTTATTATGTTCTGCAGACCCTAAATCCTGATTCCACCATTTGACTGGAACTCAGAACAGAAGCACCAGAATCAGGAAAGGAATCAGAAGTATAATTTTCTGTCAGCTCAAGAGTTGGCTCAAGAGAAGAATTTAACCAAGCCATGCAGAAAGTCTCTAAAACTGTGGGCCAAAGGTATCAAGGAACTGTGGTGACGCAGTGGCTAGAATGCAGTATTGCAGGCTAATTCAGCTCACTGCCAGCAGTTCAATTCTCACCGGCTCAAGGTTGACTCAGCATTCCATCCTTCCGAGGTCAGTAAAATGAGGAGCCAGATTGTTGGGGCAATATGCTCAGTCTGTAAACCACTTAGAAAGGGATGTAAAGCAGTATGAAGTGGTATATAAGTCTAAGTGCTATTGTTATCTCTCACATTAAGCTGTTCTGCTGAATTGTTGTGGGTGCAAAATAGGGAAAAGAATTTGACATTTTCAATTCCTTGGAGGAAAAAAGACATTGAAGCAACACAAATACGCAAGGAAACAAATCAACAGTATATTCAGTTTTCAACTTTTCTAGCTTCTGAGCTTTCAGCTGCATATTTAGAGGTACAGAATGACAATGCACTTTTAGCATTCAAGCACTGAAGAATCTCTTGACTTCTTGGTTTTTCAAACCTATTGATTGGATGGATACATCCAAAGGCACACTGCTAAAGATTCCAGTCTTATTTAATGTTGCAAATGCTCTCTGGAGGCTGAGTCATCATCAGAATTAATCACAGGTTTTCATTTATCTATTGCCCTGTTCCATGTATAGTCTATCCTATTCTAGAATGACTCCAATCAGTTTGCCGCAAAAGGATAGCCAAAGACTGTTAGCAGATGGAAACAGAGATCAACAAGTCTCCGGGGAGCTAAGGGGTTATTGTTTTTACTCTTTGTAAATTTTAGTTTTATTTTTTTGTAAGCTGCCAAAAGTCACCGAAAGTGAGTGGGCAGCCATATAAATTCTACAAACAAACAAACTAACTAACTAACCTGGTGATCACACGAGGAAGATAACAGAATATCAGAAAGAGAAATGGACGAAAAATGCATAGATAGCAAGTAGATGAGAGACACTCTAAAACCCCAAGGTCTTAAACAAGGATTCACATGAGATGGGCTTCAGCAACGACACCACCACCCCCCGCACTACCAAAGGACTACATCATTTGGAAGAATTGCAAGCTGAACTGTGCTATGCAAAATGACAAACACTGCCAATTGAGAGTATCAAACCCATCAGTCAGGGAATCACTGCAGATGCATCTGGTCCTATAAAACATCTGGCTAGGGATTCTGTATGTATACATATAATCTGTGGATGATGCAAGTTGGGAGTTATAGATACGCTCTGTAGTCCAAGTAACTATTTTTTTAAAAACGATTTTATGCAAAACGAGAGCCAGTTTGGTGTAGTGGTTAAACCATCAGGATAGAAATTGGGAGACTGGGAGCTCTGGTCCTGCCTTAGCCACAAAGATGATTTTAGAAGGCTACAGAATTCGATATGAGAGAACCCGTTTGGTGTAGTGGTTAACTTGCTGGCCTAGAAACCAGGAGACTGTGAGTTCTAGTCCTACTTTAGGCACAAAGCCAGCTGGGTGATCTTTGACCAGCCACTTTCTCTCAGCCCTAGAAAAAGGGGAAGGGGAGGGGAACTTGTCAAGAAAATGGCAAGGTTTTTGTTTATGTCTTTACGAGAACTGGACATGATTGAATAGAGAGAAAATGGAAAAGACAGAGGAAAAGAAAAAAAAATAATGAAAATACTCTTCCAGAATAATACTACCTTAATATCTTGCCCCAAGCTTCCTATAAAATGATCACTAGACAATAAAGCCGAGTTGGCGCAGTGGTTAGAGTGCAGGACTGTAGGCTACTTCAGCTGACTGTTAGCTGCAGTTCGGCTGTTCAAATCTCACCGGCTCAGGGTTGACTCAGCCTTCCATCCTTCCGAGGTGGGTAAAATGAGGACCCAGATTGTTGGGGGCGATATGCTGACTCTGTAAACCGCTTAGAGAGGGCTGAAAGCCCTATGAAGCGGTATATAAGCCTAACTGCTATTGCTATAACAAACCACTTGCCACTAGCCTTTATTTCATTCATGATAGCCTCCATCTGGACTTCTCAGTCTGTTCTGGAATGTGAGCTATTCAGAAAGCCTGATGTATATGTTAATATTGCAACTACTCTTTTAAAGTTATTTTAGCAATTTGGAGGTCAAAAATGCACTTTCAAAATAAAAAAGGAAACAAGGATATCTATCTATCTATCTATCTATCTATCTATCTATCTATCTATCTATCTATCTATCTATCTATCTATCATAGTCATCTGTCTTACCAAAGCAACCTTGTTTATACAACAAATCTAAAACAGTGAATAAATGCACATCTTTTATCATAATTATAAAACCATTAAAAGTTTATAAAAACTGGAACACACAAGGAAAGAACAGACAAAAAGATATTAATAATAATGGAGCCACCTCAGAAGTTTACCCATTCCCTGGAGTCCCCAGGCTTGCTGGCATAGCCTGGTCTTAAAAGACTTTCAGGAATTCAGAATTCAGACGTGATGCAGACAACTTCATCTCAAGGAGAGAGATTTCACAGTAAGGGCACCACTGCAGAAAAGGCCTGCTAGCTGCATGTCACCAAAAGTTCCTAACTCTTGGAACCTGTAACATGCCCTCTCTTGCTGGATTTGGTGGAATGGGAAAATAAAATAAAAAAGTAGTAGTTCTTCAAGTATAGGTAGTCCTCAACTTACGACCACAATTGAGCCCAAAATTTCTGTTGTTAAATGAAAATGTCTGTTGTTAAAGATTTGTTAAGTGAGTTCTGCCCCATTTTAAGACCTTTCCTGCCACAGTTGTTAAGTGAATCACTGCAGTTGATAAGTTAGTAACACGGTTGTTAAGTGAATCTGGCTTCCCCACTGACTTTGCTTGTTCAAAGGTTGCAAAGGTGATCAGATCACTGTGGGGACACAGCAACATTCATAAGTATGAACCGGCTGCCAAGCATCTGAATTTTGATCATACGGTCATGGAGATCCTACAAAGGTCGTAAGTGTGAAAAATGATCATTGGTCACTTTTCTCAGTGCTGTTGTAACTTTGAATAGCCACTAAACGAACTGTTGTAAGTCAAGGACTATCTTAAAGGGGGCGGGGGGAAGAAGCAAGCTTTTTAATTAAAATAAGATTTCAGTAATCTTATACGCATCAAAAGATAGTATGTTTTCAGTTTGAATAAAAATTAAATCTTCTTTCTTTTTTTAAAGAATTTTATCATTTTTCAATTACAAAAATAAACATTTATTTTAATTAAATCTTCTCTTTCGATTCTCTATAGAATAATCAGTTATTGCTTGTCAAAGACATCAACTGCAATATATCCCCTACAATATCTTCTACTTGATACGTTTTGATTTTGCTATGGAAAATGTTACATAAAATATAGGTTGTTTTCTATCTTAAAAAAAGGCATTTCAGTTTTACAGATTAAAATTTAATTTCCTGTTTCGCTTCACAGCTCAATGTATTTCCATTTTTTGCTTAAGGCAATATAGAATGTTCAGTCTTGAGGGAAGGATATCACTTATCAGTAAAGAAAAAATCTACATGAATATAAATGAATTTCTTCTCCAACAAGAACATTTTCTAAGCTTAACTGTAAAAAGGTCTTTGAAATTCTAGCCCAGATTGGTTACCTAAGGCCCCTAATATTTCTTAAACTAGCATACATGTAAATTGTTTTGTCTTTGGGTTGCAAAAGTTATCAAAAGAAAATTCTCAAAGATCTGGGACGAATAGGCTATTTTCCTAAGCTCCAATTTTTGTACCAGGTACATGGATAATAATATAAAATGGGGGAGTTCAGTTAGCACAGGGGTATCAAACTCAAGGCCTAGGAGCCGGATTTGGCCCGCCGGGCACTTAGATTTGGCCTGTGGGGCCACCCCGGGAAACAGCCTGCGGTGCTTCTGCCAGTGAAAACGGGCTCCCAAGCTCCGCTATTGGATGCCATGGCCTCCTGTAAGTTTTTCACTGGCAGAGGGTTGCAGGAGACCATGGCAGCCGAAAACAGAGATTGGGAGCCCATTTTCACTGGTCAAGCCACCAACAACAACCCCGACATGAATGACATCGAGCTGGTCCCTCCACCCTGGTCCCTCCACTTCAGCCCCCCGAGATCAAACATAACCCTGATGCACCCCTCAATGAAATCAAGTTTGACACCCTTGAGTTAACACACGGGTTGCAATCAGAATAGTTTTGGACATCATAACATAGCCTTCCCTAGTAGTTGGCAGTGCTGGAGGAGTTAAATCCCAACATATTTGAAAGCACTAATTGAGAAAGGCTATACTGTTGAATGATTTATGCTGGGATAAAGGTGGGGGCACACAATCTTATTAAGAGTTACGGACTTTTCAAAATAATTTAATCATGGTATTATCCAGAAGTGCTCTATGGGCAAAAAAGAAGCAATCACTATATAGCAGATTAGTCACAGTTTTTCAGCTGTTCTCTTCCTTTCTGCATGGTCAGTTCTACAGAATAGAACTCAATCATGATGATGGAATTGAAATTAAGCAAAGAAAATGAAATAAGAAAGCAGTGAAACTTAATAAGATAACATATTGTTGAGCATATGCAGAACATCAAGTACAGATGTCAGCATCAAAGATATCTTAGAAAATACTCTTTACTTACAAGAACCTCTAGCACTAGAATATGAAATTATATCTGTAGTGTGACTATTGCCAAATTGAAAGGCTACAGGAATTAATGGGATATTTGTTATGGAATATGGCATGTAATAGAAAAATCTGTAAAGGTAGTCTAACCAAACTATGGCAGCAAATCTGGAGAATGACGCAGCAGCCAACATATATAAGAAGTGAATCTCTATACCAACACCAAAGGAAATTTAACAGATTGTTTAAATTATCATATAATATCCTTACTTTCTAGCAAGCAGAATACTTAGGGTAATCAACTCAGATTAGAAGCCTCCATGGAAAGAGAAATGCCAGATGTTCTAGCTCAGTGGCCTCCAATCTTTTGGACACTAAGGACTAGTTCCATGGAAAGAGATTTTTCTATGGATCAGAGGTGGTGGTGGTGTTATACAACACAATACAATAAAATAGCAGAGTTGGAAGGGACCTTGGAGGTCTTTTAGTCCAAACCCCTTCCTAGGCAGGAAACCCTATACCATTTCAGACAAATGGCTATCCAACATCTTCTTAAAGACTTCCAGTGTTGGGGCATTCACAACTTCTGGAGGCAAACTGTTCCACTGATTAATTGTTCTAACTGTCAGGAAATTTATTCTCAGTTCTAAGTTCCTTCTCTCCTTGATTAGTTTCCACCCATTGCTTCTTGTTCTACCCTCAGGTGCCTTGGAAAATAGTTTGACTCCTTCTTCTTTGTGGCAACCCCTGAGATATTGGAACACTGTCTCCCCTAGTCCTTCTTTTCATTAAAGTAGACATACCGGGTTCCTGCAACCGTTCTTCATATGTTTTAGTCTCCAGTCTCCTAATCATCTTTGTTGCTCTTCTCTGCACTCTTTCTAGAGTCTCCACATCTTTTCTACATCGTGGTGACCAAAACTGAATGCAGAATTCCAAGCGTGGCCTTACCAAGGCATTATAAAGTGGTATTAACACTTCACGTGATCTTGATTCTATCCCTCTCTTTATGCAGCCTAGAACCGTGTTGGCTTTTTTTGGCAGCTGTGGCACACTGCTGGCTCATATTTAAATGGTTGTCCACTAGGACCCCAAGAACCCTTTCACAGATACTACTGTTGAGCAAGGTACCACCTATACTGTACATGTGCATTTCGTTTTTGTTGCCTAAATGTAGAACCTTACTCTTTTCACCATTGAATTTTATTTTATTAGATAGTGCCCAATGTTCAAGTTTGTCAAGATCCTTCTGTATCTTACGCCTGTCTTCTGGAGTGTTGGCTATTCCTGCCAGATTGGTGTTATCTGCAAATTTGATGAGTTCCCCATTTATTCCCTCAACCAAATCATTGATGAAGATGCTGAAGAGTACTGGGCCCAAAACAGAGCCTTGGGGTACTCCACTGCATACTTCCCTCCATGAACATGCAGTTCCATTGAGGACTACACGTTGAGTGCAGTTGGTCAGCCAGTTACAAATCCATCTGGTGATGATGCTGTCTAACCCACATTCTTCTACTTTATCTAGTAGTAGGTTATGGTCTACCTTATCAAATGCTTACTGAAGTCCAAGTAAACTATATTGACGGCATTCCTCTGGTCCACTAATTTTGTCACATTATCAAAGAATGCAATAAGATTTATCTGTCATGATCTGTTTTTGACAAACCCATGTTGGCTTTTGGCTATTACTTTGTTTGCTTCTAGGTGTTCGCTAATTTGTTGCTTGATTATCTTTTCCAGAATCTTTCCTGGTATTGAGGTCAGGCTGATAGGACTGTAGTTTCCTGGATCTATTTTTTTCCCCCTTTTTTGAAGATGGGAACCACATCAGCTCTTTTCCAGTCCTCTGGCAGTTCCGCGGTGTGTTGCCATCCTGCGGATGAGGCTTCGCTTGTTTGTGTGGACCTGTTCCAGACAATCCCAATTAGGTTGGGGGAAGATTATTTTGAAGACTTAAATAAATTGGTGTTGAAATTCATATGGCAGGGGGAAAAAGCAAGAATAAAACGCAAAGTTCTGCAAGATGCTAAATCAAGAGGAGGGTTTGGATTACCTGACTGGGAGCTATACTATCAGGCAGCTAGTCTGACGTGGATCAAGGAATGGATAATGTTAAGAAATAGTAGGCTCTTGAATCTAGAGGGACACGACTTGCTGTTGGGATGGCATGACTTTTTATGGTATAAGGGAACTAAAGCACATGGTAATTTTAGAAGGCACCATATAAGAGAGGCTTTGTTATTAAACTGGGAGAAGGTTAAAAGGCTACATTATTTAAAAATTCCAGTCTGGATATCTACTATTGAAGCCTTTTCATATTCAATAACATACAAAAAGGAACAAACAGTTAGGTATGCTGAACTATTAAATACAGAGGATGAACTCAAATCTATACAAGACTTGAAACAGGAAGGTATTGAAATTAATTGGTATTCATATGTGCAAATACATTCTAGGTATAATGAAGATCTAAAAAAGGAGGGTTTTTACGATAAAATGACTGAATTAGATAAAATCTTAACAGGTACCGATGAAAAGGTAATTAAAAAAACTCTATGGCTACTTACTAGAGGTGACACTCTATGAGGAACAAGTCGAAGAAACTATGTTAGCTTGGAGGAAAAACTTTGGGCACAGGATTGAACTAGAGAAATGGCAAAAACTGTGGACTCAAAACTATAAAATGACAATGTCAATTGCATATAAAGAGAACTTGTATAAGATGTTTTACAGGTGGCATTTATCCCCATCGAGAATTGCAAGAATGTCCAAGAATAAATCCGATAGGTCTGTAGTTTCCTGGATCTATATTTTTTCCTTTTTTTGAAGATGGGAACCACATCAGCTCTTTTCCAGTCCTCTGATAGTTCCGCGGTGTGTTGCCAGCCTGCGGATGGGGCTTCGCTTGTTTGTGTGGACCGGTTTTTGGCATGCTGCGGACTGGTGCTAGTCCACAGATCACGAATTGGGGACCCCTGTTCTAGCTGGCTTTTAAAAAGGCCAAGCAACACATGACGTTATTGCTGATGCAAGACTGATAATATTTGATGAAGAATCATCAAAAACATGTACTACATAGATGACACTGATCTGATGACTGTTAATGAAAACCAAGGAGCAGAGTGGGGAAAAAAGGATCAATAATAAAGGTGGCCAATAAAGACAATAGGTACATCAATCAGCCTTAAAATAGGGGTGAAATTCAGCAGGTTCTGAAATTTTGAGTAGTTCGTAGAACCGGCAAATACCACCAGCCCGCTGGCCCCAGAGTGAGGTGGGAATGGAGATTTTGCAATATACTTCCCCTGGCACACCCACCAAGCCACACTCACAGAAACAGTAGTAAATATTTTTGAATTTCACTACTGCCTTAAAGCTAACTATGAAAATACTGAAATGGTAGACAGCTTCTGCCTTTTTAGAATCAACAATCAACAGTGAAGGAATCGGCAGTCAAGATATGTTCCACAGATTAGTATTTGGTAGAATTGCCACGATGGCCTTAGAAAAGTTATTCATGTATGTCTACACCTATAAAGATTATAATCTTTATTATCATTGTACTTAAATACATCAAAATTGGTTGTATTAGGATCATGAAGGCAATGGTTTTCCCCATGACACACTACGGAAGCAAAATGTGGATTTTAAAGAAGCAGAAAGTAGAAAGAGTAGAAAGAGTGTTGAAACTTGATGTTTGGTAAGGAGAAGATTTGTGAAAATACCATGGATAGTCAAGGAAATGGAACAAGATATATGCAATGTATAAATAGTGTCATAGGCAGATTTAATAAAGATAAAGATCCAAGAGAGGAATATGGGAGGCAAGGCAAAAAAAAAAAAAGCATAGCAACCAAAATCTGAAGCGGGCAAGAGATGATGGATTGAAAGTTGTTGTTGCTGTTGAGGACTACCTGTCATGACTATTTTAAACCTCTTAGTGAACTTCATTGTTGAGCAGGGAGCTCAGTCTGACTCTGTACAACCATGGTTTTCAAACTTCAACCACTGTACTTAATGGTTATCAAACATTGTTTTTTCCCCCTGGTAGAAACTGCCTTTTATCTTCAGCAAAACCCAGGCTTCCTTGATGAAGTCACTCTTTGTTTATTTTGGGAAGGTGTGTGTGTGTGAGAGAGAGAGGAGGGGGGGAGGGCGGGCAGGAGGGAGGGAGAGAGAGAGAGAGAGAGAGAGAGAGAAGGTGGTGAGAGGGAGGGGAGAGAGAGGGGAAAATATTATATGCTTACCATTTGTGCATATGGTAATCAAGATATATGCAATGTATAAAAATAGTGTCATAGGCAGATTTAATGTTTAATCTGGGAAAGTCAGAGTTTCCAACAAAAAAATTTAATCTTAAAAATATTAAACTATCAAATCTAAACAACATCATACCTGGAAGGCAATATGTTGAAAATTGTGACAGATTTCGGAATGCTGCAAAAATATATAGCAGATTCTTCTTGCAAAGACTAATACTCCTGCTTCTTACACTGGAATCTATACATCAAAATATTGTGCGGTATAAACAATTCTTTGGCGTCCCCCTAGTGGAAGCTTCTTTACATTTGATCATTTTTACAATATGGCTGATTAAAATGGTTTCTTCCCATGATACTTCCTTTCATATGCTTCCTGCCTGCAGAAGCTAGCAAGTTTTCATCTATTTCATATGAAGCAAATTTGATGGACTGAATTATAACAAATAACATAATTACTTAGAAAAGATGACAGTTGTGTATGGCTGCCCTTCTTAGTTAATTAATCCCACTGAAGGCAATAGGACGTACATTATTCAGGAGAAGGTTCATGAACCTTCTCCTGAATAAACATGGATAAGATTAATATTAATGAAAACAAATGTTTCTTTAAACAGGCTGAAGATTTGGATGATTTGGAAATATTTTTAAAAAATCAATAAATATTTTAACGATAATAAAAATTGAGGTACACCAAAATTTATGATAACCTGTCTAATCCAAATCACTCAAATGGAAAGCAATATAAAATCCTTATACAACCATACAGGTTGTAATTAATTTAGTAAGAATATAACCATTTAGTGGTAGTTGACTTGTTACACTGCCAGTTTGGATGAGTATGCCATGTAAGCTCAGTCAATATGGTTTGCAAACCATGGTTTAACGTGATGGGTGAATTCAGTTATTTATTCAATAGGTTATGATTATGCAAATCTTGACTTAAGATGTGGTGTGAAAAGAATAAATGGCGTATGTCTGTCTGATACATTAAGCAAAAAATAAATTCTGTACATAAAGCAACAGTTGTCACAAATTTAACACATGACCAGAGAGTTAGCGGTAAATGAGAATGCAAACCCATTAACCAAGCTTCTTAATTCAGCTTGTCTTGTGAACACGGCCTATTACACATACCAAAAAGAAACAAGAGTTTATCTCTATGGATTTGCTGGTTTCCAAAACAGGAAAGGAAGATCTATTCCAAACCAAAGCAATGTTATGAATGCTCTCGGAGAACAATGATAGCTAATTATCTTTCAGTCTGATTGTTTCTAACAGCTGGACCTTTAAACAATCCATAGCATTGAACTTTTCTTCTTGTTTATAGATTAGAATATAATCACACAATGGCCTCATTAATTTATTAAAACAAACTGATAGAGTAGAAATCCAAGAAGATACCCATAATAACCATTTATCTGCTCCAGTAATATTGCAATAATACAGCTGAGATTTAGCTAATGTTGTTTTCCCACTTTATCATGTTTGTAGAGTACATGAACACGTTAGGTTGAAACCAATAATGGAATTAGGCAAGCACCAAAACTGCCACAGTTTATACACATTAATCACACACACAGACTTGCTCATATTCCTGAAGGATTCCTCTTGTCGGCATTAGCTATTCTGAGCAACACTCACTGCCTGCAGACCCAAAAATTGCTTGGTGATAGAATTTACTGTTGAATACTGTACTCACATCCATTGATCACCATATTTCCAAAGAGAATCAGTCTGCAAGTTTCTTGCATGGAAACTCTTCCTCTTCAACCAATCTACCACCATTTTTGCCATACAGAACTTCATGTGCCTGCTTTTTCAATTTGCCATCACAATTAGCGGCAGGTGAGCTGCTAAACAAGCCTTCAACCCAAACAGCAGAATCAGCTCGCCACAAATGCACTAAGCAAAACAGAAAGAATCTAATTATTTTAATGCCCCCCAAATTATGCTCCCACAAAAAGAATGTTTCTGAGTGAAATCTCCTAAGAACTCCTGAGAGTCGGTGGCCCTCTTCACAGGATGTTCTTATTTGGGCTTGGCAAGGTGGGTAGGAGGTACGGATGTAAAGATATGTGGGAAAAGACATTGGAAGATGGGATGAAAAAAGATGTTGTCTAGGAAACAGTCAAATAAGAGTGAGCATAGCCCACAGCTAAACAGTGGATGGGACAAAAGCAGAGGTGAGATTCTACGGGACTGGTTCAGGAGAACTGGTAGCTCCAATGATCAGCTGGGAGTGAACCGGTTTGCTCCGACGATCAAGTGGGCCCGCCCGCCCCTGCGCTTTACTTACCTATATCTTCTCAGCTGAGTCGCGCAGCAAAGCAGATTGTTTACAACTGCCAGTGATTGTAAATTTTCTCCAAACTGTGCACACGTGCAAAGCACACGATCACCGAACCAGTTGTTAAACCAGTAGGATCCCACCACTGGATAAGAGGCTCAGTAGAGACCCTCCCTAGTTTCTTGGGTTGTAAAGGAGACAATGGGAGAATTGTAGGGTTCTGTTAATGCAGCTTTACAATAAAGTAAAATTAGTTTATCTGGCTGTGCATCAATTTATCTGGTCATGTGTGATCTACTTGGCAAGGCTGATGGAGGTTATGTGAATGCCCAAACCCAGCCAAACCCAGGACAGAGAAGATAATGTTGGTCTCAATGCATCATGAAGCTGTCTAAAGGTGCTTCAGACCATGTTACAGAAGTAGGATCTCATAGCACCCCATATGCTCTGAAGTAATTTTTCTGAATTATTTCAAGGTGTTACAAACTGCCCTTACCTGAGGACTAACTGCCTTGCCACGATAAATTTATTTTTTATGTTTACAATTTTTATTAAAAAATTTATTACAATAGTAAAATCTAAAACAAACTAAAAGAAGGTCAAACAGAAAAAGTGGAATATACAGAGAAGAAAAAACATAGAAAATAGAAGAAAAGTAAGAATGTGATGATGAAGAAGAAAATAATATTTATTCATTCATCACATGTCCTGCCTACCTCACCTAAACTATAATATAAATAACAATAAAGTTAAAAGCAGAATTTTAAAAATTAAAGAGTTAAAAAATTTAAAAGGTAGAGAAAACGCCTTCACAATGCCAACCAATTCAGGTATGCATAGCACTCCCTGACCCCAATGAAAATTGACAGAACATCATTTTGAAGGCCAGAAGACTGGGAGCCCACCTCATTTCTAGGGGTAAGATGTTCCAGGTGGGAAACAACAGAGAAGGTTCTCTTCCTAGATCCCATCAGTCAAAATTCTTCAACGCATGCAACATATCTCTCCTGCCTGTGTTAGACAGGATGTTCTGATTAGGAGAAGACAGTTCCCTCAAATAACCTGGTCCCATGCATCAACGGCTTTAAAGATGATTATAAACATCTTGAATTGGACCCAGAAGCAAACTGGCTTCCAATGCTGCTCATGTAGCAGAGGTGTTACATGCACAACTCTAAGGGTGCTTAAAATTGCTTGTGTTGCCGCATGCTACACCAGTTGCAGCTTGTGGATATTCTCAAAGATCGCCCATGTAGAGTGTATTGCAATAGTCCATATGGAAGATGACCAAGAAAACATTATTTACTGACATTCTGATTCTGTTTTTCAAAAAACCAAGAAAAACATTGTTACTGACATTATTGATACCCGTTTTTGATTCTGTTTTTCAAAAGTGTCCTTCAGTATTTTCAGTGTTATAATATTTTGTGTCATTTCATACACCCCAGCAGATTACCGAAACTGTTAATCAGGCTTGAATAGTTTCTCCTTTAACTAAAATCTTTAGTTCCATCTAGTGTCCAACTTTTTAAATTCTGATTTTTATTTTGCCATACTAAAGTCCAAATGAATCTATTTCCCACAGGAAGGTTTCTTCATAATTAATTCTAAAATCCTATTCCAAATGCTTAAACTGATTATAACTTACTAGGATCAAAGTCTTATTTACCTTATCTACCATTTCATTTTTTAAACTGTTAAACTTATGATTAATTGCTTTTTCATGAAGGATTGAAGGAAAACTCACTTGATGTTTTCAAAATGAGAAATTTCTGAACATGATTAAAAAAATGAAGTTTGTGAACATAGCGTCCTTTAAAAGATGTTGACTGTGGTTGTGAGCAAGATGCCTATTCCCATGGTCTCCAATGCTCAAAACCTATCGGAAATTGCTGTCTTGTTGTCTCCATGGGAGCAATAACTCTTTGGCATGCATACAGGCAATCTTCCATCCCCTCCCTGTCCAGAGAGAGTCTGAAGTGTAATGGAATTTATGGATGACCTTGGGGAATGAGAGGAAAAGTTGCTGCCGAGAAAGAATCAGACAACAGGCAGAAGCAACCAATGGCTTAAAGGTCAGGGAAAGAAACTTAGGAATTACATGTCCGAATGGTTCAAACATTAAAAGGCCACCTGCACTTTCAGACTTACAAGATTCTGTTAATGTAGCTTATAATATAATAAAATTAATCCTAGTCACGTTTCATGTCTGATTTATCTGGGAGAGCTGACATGAAGAGCCAGTCACTAGCTCTTTTCCATGGTTGTCAGCTTTTCTTTTTGCAGAGTGATTTTTAGTCCACTATTTCTTCCTCTGGAACTCTGCCGCAGTAATTTTTTTGCCAGAAAATAAAGCATTTCTGGCATGTTTAGACAAAATTATTACATGTTTGCACATTTATAACAGAAAAGAAAGCACTAATAATAAGCAATGCAATCATTTGCTGTAATCCACCAATTATTTCTTTTCCAAGAGAACTATGGAAACAAATATTGACAAACATATTCTTTTAACGCCAGTTAAAGCTGTAATAGAAGAGCTGGTAGAGACAATACTCTAACTTCCCTCTTAACTAAGCAAAGATAGAAGCAACCTAAGAATTAAGGAGAAATTTTCTAACAGTGGGAACAATTAATCAACCAAACAGCTTCAGAAGTTGTAAATCAGGGCTATCAAACTTGTGGCTGAGATGCGTCACACGCTGGCCATGCCCATGCCTGGTTTAGCAAAGGAGGGGGGAAAGTCACGATACATCACGTGACAATATGAGTTTGACACCCCTGTTGTGGATGCTCCATCCCTGGAGGCTTTTAAGAAGAGATTGGACGGACACTTGTCTGGAATTATATAGGGTCTCCTGCTTGAGCAGGGGGTTGGACTAGAAGACCTCTAAGGTCCTTTCCAACTCTGTTATTATGTTCTGTTAGTTCCTAATGGTGGAGCAAGGAATCAGAATTTAGAATGCATAATCTGCAACTGGAGATCTGAGCAGTAATGTCACAAATTTCTTCTTACGTATAACATTTCAGAACTAACTCAGCTTCAGGAAAAACCTGTTCAATAGGAAGATTTAAAGACATTATACAAATTAAAGAAGGGAAACAGGATTATTAATGTTAAATAGCGCAAGATACAAAGTGCAGCATCTTAACTCCTATGAAGAAAACCCTTTGTGAAGGAATTACATAATACATGAAATTATATTAACAATACAATGTCATCGGATACAGCAATTCATAACATAAAAATCGCATATAAAGAAAGTGTAGAATTCTGTACTCCCGGGGCAAGAGGGGCCTGAATCATTTATAAGAGTCAACAATGGAGCACAGAGAAAGAAAACAATTTTCTTTTGATACCATACGTTTAACTTCTAGAACAATTTTGAAGAAAGTTATGATGCTATGTTGGTTTTATACAAAACCTACCATAATAATCTTAACTTACGACTTATTGAGGTCTAATACACAGTAATAAACCCAACCCACAAACCCTATATTAGGAGTTTAAGAGACAGAAGGCAATTATGTCATTTACTCTGCCTAGATAAACATGAAGTCGACAAACAATTTTGACAGGACACTTTTTTAAAATTGTAAACTAACACTGCATGATGCAATGCGATGCAATGCGACTTTAAAATCTGCCCCACCAATATACTATTGTCGTCTCACTTTTCTTTCATTTTGGAGGATGTGTAGGACATTAACTCCACCATTCCAAAAGGCCAACAGATTGGAGAAAGGCGACTATAGGTTGACTAAGGTCTTGTTTATTTAGCCAAAGTTTAGTGAATAAATCACAAATAATGAATACTCTGAAACATAGCCCCTTGATTTACAAACTACCGCAGCTGGGTTTACACGATATATTAAGTCACGGAAAAAATATGCCTTTGCTTTTGTGTGCTGTGTGAACCCCAGCCATTGTTGGCTCTAGATTTTGTTTATTCAGAAGTGTTGACAACAGATTGCTGTTGTTCAACTTTCCTTTTAAAAAAAGGAATTGACAGATGTGAACAAGGACCAGAGACTAATATGCCTGAGTATTGCGGAATCAAGCACATTTCCCCTTTTTATACAGCAAGCTGTTGAAATCTTCCTTTTTTTTAAATGTGTTATGTGATGTGGGAACCCAACCAGTATCAATATTCTACCTCCTCCGCCCCACTTCAAAAAAGCACGATTGTTTTTAGCAAGCCAATAGTTCAGACAGCATATGGTCATTTGTTTGTGTTATTCTTCCCCTTATTTCCAAATGTTGTTATGTTCTAAAACTCATTTTTAAACTGCAAGTAATATTAGTTACCCAGAGCACACAGACAAAACAGCCCCTTCTGAGAAATACTGAAATGATAGAATTACACAGGTAAAAACAGCCTGCTGAAAGACAGCGACAACGAGGTTGCTCTCAAGCCAGCGTGGGAGTTTGTGAAAGACAACATCATTCTGGACAATGCTGCTAATCTGAAGCCTGAACTAAAAAGTACTGTGAGATCAATGCTTAATAAGGCGAACAGCGACATATGCCCATGAGTTCCTACTTTTAATTGGAATTTTTTCCCCTAGACTTGTAGGCACAAGCCGCTTCTTTTGCCTGGGTCACCTTTAAGTGAGTGCAAGAATAGCAACAGCTTTTACCTGCATCAACTGCTGGTAGCGTTAAATCAAATGCTTTATCTTCCCCAGGGTTCGGCTTCAATAGAAAGCTTTCTGGAGTTATGTCATCAGGCAAGTCCAGCAGGCTGCTTCCCTCAGATTCGGAACTTGAGGCTCTTTGACATTCATTCCGTTCCATCACTGAAGCAAAGACCAAAGAGTTTCGTTTTATTTTGAAAAGTCTATCTCATTTTCCGGGTTTGGTATCAAAGTGCTTGAATGCACTAACATCACAGATTAAAACAAATCACACTGAAAATGCTTCAACACACACAAAAAATTGCAGATATTTAACAAATCGGTAACTGTAAGTTCAATATCTATTATCAAACCATGGGTACAAAGCAGAGGTGGGTTCCTACCAGTTCGCACCTATTCGGTAGAACCGGTTCGTCAAATCTACTGAACCGGTTAGAAGAGGTTCCACCAGTGGACCCGGAAAGCAGGCCACACCTACAGAAGAGGTTCCAAAATTTTTTGAAACCCACCATTTGTCCTTGGATATGATTATCCTACACTATCATGCTCATATTTATAAAACTCAGTGCCTCTGTGAAAGGTAAGGATGACTACTGCGTTTGTGGTGCAATCAGGACATTGCGTGTGTTAAAGTTGTTTTAAACCAAAGATGCCTTTTAAAAAACAAGTTTACATCATATTCTTATGCATGCCAGGGCTGTGTGTGAGGTAATTTAAGGTGGTTCTGACAAGTGTCGTCAGCATCTTCATATCCGGTCACATGGGCGGCAAGCCACTCCCATCTGGTCACATGGGCGACAAGCCACTCCCACAAAGGAGGCCACACCCACAGAGTAGGTTCGAACAATTTTTGAAACCCACCACTGGTACAAAGACTTACAAAACATTTTTTTAAGGATAATATCTTGAAAATCTGGTCTCGCTATCCCAATCTAATTTCCCAATCACCACCACTGGTTCATTTAACACTGAATTATTGTGTCCTAAAACCTAAAATTGTAGCACATTTGTAGCTGGTCTAATGGTTAAGACACTAGGTCAGGAATTGGAAGACCCTGAGTTCAAATCCCATCTTAGCCACGAAAGCTAGCTGACTTTGGGCCAGTCACTCTCTCTGAGCCCAACTCACCTCACAAGATGGTTGCTTTGGGAAAATAGAAGGAGGAAAGAATACTGTGTGGGTTTCCCCCCTTGAATTATTTATAAAAATAATAAAGGCAGTCTACAAACAAACAAACAAGCAAGCAAACAAACCACAAAGGCAATGATTTTCATGTTTGGAATATATCACTCACCTATTCATTCTTGAAAAGCTGAAAGCAATGATTCCCTGATCCCGTTCAAGCATATGTTTTATGTTCAACTAGGAAAATTACAACCCTTTAAGTATCAAAAACAGATACTCAGGCTGGAAACATATTCAGCCATCTCCACCCTACAGTTAGTGAGTAAAATGAAAAAAAAAATATACCAAGTTCTTTTTAATTAAAAAGTCTAAAGATTGTATCCTAGGACTGAATACAACCAAAGCTAGTTTTCTGCCACGAAGTCATGGCATGCCCAGCCCTAAGAGGAGGAAAAATAAAAAACTGAACAATAGATCTACCTATTCCACAATACCTGCTTTATTCCTCTGATTTGTTCTGCATCTGAGATGCAGCAGGTGAGACCCCATCCTATCCCCATATTTTATTTCAGTACATGCCTGTTTAGCTCTTTGTACATAAAATGGGGAGGGGGAAAATATTTTTCACCCAGGCTCCCTAATGGCTTGAACCAATTCTGACTATGATTTGTCATTTAAATATCTTTCATTACTGTATCAGCTTCTTAAGATGGGCAAAACATTCCACGAGATCTATATACAATTTAAATATGGACTCATGGAAAATGCATTTAATAACATTAGATTTTTGTTTCCAAGAGGGAGAGAAGTCAGCCTATTAACAAGAAACTAGCCAACCAGTGGACTACGAAGATAAATCATTGATAGTTCCCAATCTCAGACTTATGAACAAAAAGACACAGCACAAGAGAAGAATATAATATATTTAGACACTAATTCTTAGTTATAAATATAATACAGATGTTTAATTCTAATAAGAATGAAACAAACTTTTTGCAATGGCTCTCTTGTGATTAATGTAATTTTCTAAGTTGGTCTTCCTAGAAAGCTTACTCTAATTGCTACTCCAATTCATAATAGCAATAGCACTTATATACCGCTTCATAGTGTTTTCACAGCCCTCTCTAAGAGGTTTACAGAGTCAGCCTATTGCCCACAACAATCTGGCTCTTCATTTTACCCATCTTGGAAGGATGGAAGGCTGAGTCAACCTTAAGCCGGTGAGATTTGAACTGCCGAACTGCAGCTAGTAGTCAGCTGAAATAGCCTATAGTACTGCACTCTAACCACTGCACCACCTCGGCTCTTCATCTTAATTTGTTCCATGTATTTTTTTCTAAAATAAGTATGAAAAATAGTAACCCTCTGGTGAGGTTTGGGAGGGTGGGAAGAATACCTTCTTTATCATAAAACAAAGGTCTTGTGGTGGCTTCCAATAAATTTATGACTACAAGGTGCAATGATTAATCTATAAAGCGTTTTAGGGCTTAGTACTTGGGTACTGCAGGATTACCTCCCTCAGGTAGAACCAACCAATCCAGTGTGTTTGTCCTCAGCCGCATGGGTAAGGATCCCACAAAAGTGAAATTAGGGGAGAAGGAATCAAAACTCTGTTTTTTAGCTCATGCTCCAGCCTAATGGAGTGGCATTCCCCCAAAGACATGCATGGTATCGGACCGGGCTACTGAGAGAACGCCTCCTGCCAATTACCTCCCAGAGGCCTATAAGATTGCACAGACTAGGCCTCCTCCAGATTCCATCTGCCGGTCAATGTTGGCTGGCGACTCCCCAGGGGAGGGCCTTCTCTGTAGCTGCTCCGGCCCTATGGAACGATCTCCCCGTTGAGATCCGGACCCTTACTACCCTTCCGGCCTTCCGCAAAGCGAGCAAGACCTGGCTGTTCCGGCAGGCCTGGGGCTGTTGACTTTTTCCAGCCCCATCCTAAGTGTGAATGTTGTGGACCTTTTAATGTTGTTTTGTTTTTGTATGTCTTCCCCTTCCCTTTTTTACTTGTAAGCCGCCCTGAGTCTCTAGAGAGTGGGCAGCATACAAACTAAATAAATAAATACCCAGAGACAATCTTCTTTAAGGCTAATCAGGACGTTGCAACTGAACTTTCCAACAGAGGCTATTCTATGAATAAATTTCAAAAAAAATCCCAGAGCATCTTTAAACGTAACCCATTAAAAGTGCATTAGAAATAAAGCTTGATTGCACCTAGCTAAATTTAAGCTAATCTTTAAAAAAAAATCCCATGGAAGTGTTTAAGACGGAAGGTTGAAAAGATTGTATAAGGAGAAGCAACAAATCCTTGGAAGAAAGTGTTTATTTTTATTTTATTAATCTTTATTTTATTAAATTTCCTACCACTAAAACCTAGTCGGAGCAGCAATGATCGTCATTTGTGGGCAAAGGATTTCATGCAGCAAGTCACCATGACTCTTACCAAAGAGATATTTTAATGGCTGTCCTAAAAATGCAGGTCAAACCTTTACAGCAATCAACAGATGGTCTCATCAAATGAACACTGTTCTTTTTCCAGGAATACAGATCTATTGCTAACAGTTTAGGATGTGTTCTTCTCATGTATTACGTCTGAATTACTCACTTGTTTGGATAAGCAGGAATACAGTATATGGGTCCTCAGCACAATATGTGGAACTCTTCCTTTTCAACATTTTAGATTTTTCATTCTAGTCTTCCCCTAGGGACTGTGCATAGTTCTGGTTTTCTACTTTACTTTTATGGTCAGTATTCTATCACCAATGTTTGGTCCAAAGTGGCCTATTCTTAAAAACACTCCAGCCAATCTTTCTTTCCCCTTAAAAAACTACCATTCTTCATCAAATAATAGCACTCCCTCGCCTACTGCTTAGAGAAGATACATGCAAAACAACAATAACAGAAGAGGAGGAGGAGGAAGAGGAGGAGGAGGAAAAAATCATGAAATACCGTGACCTGGCCATCGAAACTACCCAATTATGGATGAAACATGTAACAGTGATACCATACCCATTGTCATCGGGGCACTTGGTACCATGTCCAATAATTTTATAAGATACACCAACAAATTGCAGCTTCCTGCAATAAATATTTTAAGAAGGTACTTGGTTGTTACCTAGAATGCTGGCAGCAACCTGTTTCAACCATTAGCACCAGTCAGTGGCATTTGTGATGCATTTTTTAATGTTCAAGTTTTATAAGAACTTAGAAAATGGAGATGGAGTAACAACAAATGAAAAGCCTGATAAAGAGAAAGCTCTGAAATTCTGGAAGAATTTGTGGGAAAACAACAAGAACCACAACAGAAATGCAAAATGGATCAAACAGATTGAGGATTCTATTAAAGTGCATAAAATGGAAGATGTGAAAATAACAAAAGAAATGGTGCAAAGAGAGTCAAGAAAAGTGAAAAACTGGAGTGCACCTGGACCAGATGGGTTACATGGCTTCTGGTTAAAAGCACTTACAAGCGTGCACAAAAGATTGGCAGCCCAAATGAGTCAGACCTTAAAAACACCTGAAAATGATGAATGGATGACAACTGGAAGGACATTTTTGATTCAAAAAGATAAAGAAAAAGGAAAGGATCCTGAAAACTATAGGCCAATCACCTGTTTGCCAACAACATACAAACAACTGGTATCATTGCAAACCAAATTTATGGATCCTTGGAAAGAAATAACTTGCTTCCTGTAGAACAGAAAGGATGCTGCAAAAATTCAAGAGGAACAAAGGATCAACTGCTGATTGACAAGCTAATACTAAAGAATTCAAAGAAAAGACGAACCATCCTGTTCATTGCTTGGATAGACTATAAGGAAGCATTTGATTCATTTCCCCATAGCTGGATCAAAAAATGCCTGAAAATCTTTGGCATCAGCAGCAACATACAAAAATTCATGGAAACTTCAATGAACCTCTGGAAAATGAAGCTTATAGCTAATGAAGAAGTACTAGGTGAAGTTGAAATTAAACGAGGCATTTTCCAGGGCGATTCCCTTTCACCCCTACTTTTTATACTCTCAATGCTACCACTGACAATCATTTTGAAGAAGATGAACTATGGATACAAACTTGCAAAGAAAGGACTGAAAATTTTGTACATAGATGATCTGAAGCTGTTTGGTAAAACAAAAGCTGAACTGAATTTATTAATTGAAAGCACAAAAGAATTTAGCCAAGACATTGGTATGCAGTTTGGAATTGACAAATGTACAACAATGGTAACCAAGGCAGGCAAGGTCCTAGAAGATGATGGAATACAACTGGAGAATGAAGAAATGATAAAGGCAGTAAAACCAGAAGAAGGCTACAAGTACTTGGGGATTTTAGAGGCCTCTGACTTAATGCATAATAAAGTCAAGAAATTAACCTCAGCCAAGTACATTCGACGAATTCACAAGATATTAAAGTCCAAATTGAGTGGAGGAAACATTGTAAAAGCCATAAATACCTGGGCTATACCTGTGATTCAATACTCTGCAGGAATAATTGACTGGACCCAGATGGAGCTGGACAATTTGGACAGAAAAACAAGCTCATGACAATGAATCATGCTTTGCACCCTAAAAGTGATGTTGACCGATTGTATCTACCAAGAGCAGAGGGTGGTCGAGGACTCCTACAAGTAAAGCAGACTGTGGAAGGAGAAAGACACAGCTTGAATGATTACATCCAGAAAAGTGAAGAACCAATGATTAAGGAAGTAAATAAAAGGAGGCCTTTTGAAGACAACTAAGTTAAAAGCTGAATATAAGAAAGAAGCAATTGAGAAGTGAGCTGAAAATTGGAAAAGCAAAGCTATGCATGGCCAATACTTGAAAAGTATTGAAGGCAAAGCTGACCAAAAGCTAACTTGGAACTGGTTAAGATCAGGAGCACTGAAAAAAGAAACAGAAGGCTTTATTTTGGCAGCTCAAGAACAAGCCTTAGCCACAAACTGCATGAAGGCAAAAATTCAACATGTTACCACCAACAGCAAATGTCGCCTCTGTAATGAGAAAGATGAGACAGTCGACCACTTGATAAGTGAGTGCAACAAAATTTCACAAACTGACTACCTACAATGCCATGACCGCGTTGCTAAGATTATTCACTGGAAATTGTGCCAAAAGTTTGGATTTGAGTACAGCAAAAACCACTGGGACCAACTGGTTGAGAAGGTTTTAGAGAATGAGAAAGTCAAGATCTTGTGGGACTTCAGAATCCAGACTGACAGGCACTTGGCCTACAACACACTGACATAACAATAATTGAAAAGAAAAAAGTATGGTTCGTTGACATTGCAATACCTGCTGATGCACAAATTGAAGATAAACAGCAAGAAAAAATCACAAAATACCAGGACTTGTAAATTGAGGTTCAATGACTGTGGAAAAAGAAATCAAGTGTTGCCCCAATTGTAATTGGAGCCGTTGGAGCAATACCTAAAGGGCTACCTCGCTATTTGAAAATTCTAAATTTACCTGACTTGTACATTCTGACTCTACAAAAAACCACCCTACTTGGAACAACTTATATCCTCCGACGTTACCTTAACAGTTCCTAGGTCCGACGTTACCTTAACAGTTCCTAGGTCCTTGGTTAGGACTCGAACCATTGAGCTACCAACCAGCCCCAAATGCTGTGAATCTCACACATAATAATAAATGAAGTATAAATAATAATAATACCAATAGGAAAAGCTAGTAGAAAGATGAGAAGGATAATAATACAGTCATACCACATTGGAAAATATATTTAGACATAAGATAATACGGTGGGAATTAGTTGTTCAGCAGAGTGATGGCACGAGGGGAAAAACTGTCTCTGTGTCTAATTGTTTTAGCATGCAGTGCCCTGTAATGATGTCCCGAGAGGAGGAATTGAATTTATGTCCAGGATGTGAGAGGGTCTGTAGATATTTTCTCAGCCCTCTTTCTGACCTGTGAAATATACAGGTCCTCAACAGAAGGCAGGCTGGTTGTAACTGTTTTTTTCTGTACTCTTAATTATCTGTTGGGTTTCTGTATCTGTCCTGTTTGGTTGCTGAACCAAATCAAACACTTATAGAAGTACAAATGATACACTCGATAATTCCTCTATCAAGAAGAGCACCTGAAGCATTCTGAACTTTCTGAGTTGATGGAGGAAGAACACTCTGTGTCTTTTTAATGATGGTTCTAATGTTAAGTACCCATTTCAAATCCTGGGAGATTATAGAACTCCAAAACCTGAAGGACTCTACTGTTGATACGTGCTGTCTAATATACCGGTAGTAAGAAGTGGTCGAATAGGAGGGCTCTTCCTAAAATCTATTCTCATCTCTATAGTTTTAAGCATGTTCAGCTCTAAATTGTTCCGGTTACACCACAGGGTTAGTCGTTCAATTTCCTGCCTATATGCACTCATCACCATCTCAAATGGGACCAATGACTGTTGATTGGTGTACTGCTGATTAGGCCTTAATTTATCATGTTGAGTAATTGTTGACTGTTGACTAGGCCTTAATTTATCATTTCATTTTACTCCTGTACGACCAAAGCTGTATAATTCTTGGCAGTTTACAATCCTAAGAATATAACAATGTTAAAAAAATTCAACCCTATATCCTTAAATGGTGATAGAGATTATACAAAGATTATTTGCAAGTAATCCTCAATTTATGATAACTGAGCCCAAAATTTCTGTTGAGACATTTGTTAAGTAAATTTTGCCCCACTGAACGACCATTTTTGCCACAGTTATTAAGTAAATCGCTGCAGTTGATTAGTTAGTAACCCAGTTAAGTGAATCTGGTTTCCTCATCAACTTTGCTTAGAAGAATCAACATTTCACTTCTACCCTAAAATGTATTGGAATACAGGGGGACACGTGGCTGTATCTACTTTTACCTGCCCGAAATCAGGTTACTGCATTCCATTGCATTGTAGTTTTTAAGTAGTGTCCAAAAATGTGATGCCGTGATCTTTCCTAGTGTTGGTGAGAAAAAAATGCTGAACATATTTGAAAATCTTTATATATAACTTTATATAGGAGACTTTACATTTCAATGCACTTTTAACTTGAAATTATGTGTTAATGTGATAAGCAATTCCAATATTGTACTCAAAATCTATTCTGTCACCAATTACATTTTTTTACAACTTTTATGACATTGATTTGTTTCCTACTCTTTTTATGGAAGGCTGCTGACTTATCCTTCTTTGCATGATACTCAGTAATTAGCTTTATATTATCTGTTTTCATATTACATATCTGGTTACCAGATCTACAGAGCAAAGGCAAGGTTAAAATCCTTGAACTTCCATATGCAAGAGCCTGGAAGAGGAAAAACCAAATTGTTCTTTCTGGATGAAGAAAAATACTCTTTATGTTATGGCAAATGAACTTTCAAAAAGGGATCCAGATCTCATTTTTCAATGAGACACAATAGTGCTGAGAAAAACAACTGATAAATTGTGCTCATTCAGGCCAAAAAGAATGTGAGCTTATTACAAGAATGAGATTCAAAGGAATATCAGGAATCCTAGATTTTAACAATTTTTAAGCCTTCGGCTTCAGTACTTACCTAGTTTGTCATTTTTAATTTAAATGCATTACAAGGTTTGAATGCTGAAAGCATTTGTAAATAAATGCAATAAGCTAACAGACTAGTTTACATCCTGTCCATTTGCACTTTCAATTATTTCTAGCCATTAAAGTAAATGGAACAGGAATAGAAGAAGCAAAACAAGCAACAATTTAAAAAAAAAACTTAGCCCAAATATTTATCTGGGGTTAGCAAGCAGATGAGCTGGCAGAAGCCTAAGTGAGAGTTGATGATCTAAAAGGGCCCCTTGTCTGACATTGCAAAGATCACTCTGACATTTCAACAATCCCTCTGGGCAACAGCCAAGGAGAAACATATTAGCTGCATGCTTTAACAGCTGTCATACAAACACCCCTTCTAAGAAACGTGGTCACCTTCATTAGAACAAAATAGAGAGAATGAATACAACTTTCCTTTCTGAAGCATTTGCAAATCTCCCATCAAAATACGACAGAAACAAATCCATCAAAAATACAACCATGAAAACAAATGTACTGTTTATCAAGTAAAGATAAGCGCATTGGTTATTTTTTTAAAATGATCCTTATTTTCTAAAAGAAACAGAGATGCATTGCCACAGCCCCTACAAAGAAAAGAATGATCCACTGTTTCAGCTACAGCGCGAAAGAAGCAGGCTCACAGCAGCAATACAAAAACTGAGAGTCTATTCATCACATTAATGAACTATCCTGTATAATACTGTATAAAACATTTTAGGCTATGAAACCTGATAGTAAAAAACAAAAAACGACGACAAATAAAAAGTACCAGAACCACTGGCTGCATAAGTGAATTCTTGTTATTTTTACCTTCCCATGGAACCCCATTAAGTTCTCATTAAATGTTGGGGTTCTGCAGAACACAATTTTAAAAGCCCAACCCCATAACAGATAATATGCCTAGCTAGCCAAAACTCACAGTTCAATAACAGCAGCTCATCAGTTTGGCTAGATAGGAAGATATGAGAAGATAGAGCTAGATTTTTCCCCCTTAATCAATATCCTGCATTCCATGGTGAGATAAAAGAAACAAGTAATAAAAGTATATTAAAATGAAGACAATAATGCTTCCACATCAGTTCTAAAACCTTCGACACTGCTAATAGCTATGAACATGTTATAAGCAGGAATCACTCATATTAGAAAAAAAAGTTCTGGGTTTTTTTATGACAGTTTTCAGTCAAGCTTTAATGATTATAAATCCTATGTATCTGACTTCCATATAATTTATAACTACTTCCTATGGAAGGAAAAAAGATAATTATTTAATTACTTGAAAGTAATTGGAGGCTTTTTAAAATAGGCACTTTTTAAAATAGGCTATGAAGGTTGAATTCAGCCAAAGTCTCTTCTAGGCATTCAAGAGACCTTGTACTATACAGTCTTGTTCACACATATATTGAACCCTAGATGAGTACAAATATTGATAACAGGCATGGAAATATTAATCTTTTTCACCCAGAACTACTAGCTCTCGTTCGCTCTCTATTGTAAAGTGACATTAACTAAGTCTTACAAAGTTGAAAGTACATTTCTCCTTCCTCAGCTTTACAGCCCAAGAAACTAGAGAGGATACTTTCTGAGACATTTGATACACACACACACACACACACACACACACACAGACACACACACACGCTCTCTTTCTGTGGGTTCTGCTGCTTCTTATGTGACAATTGCCTAGTCTGTGGCTCTTCTCAAGGTCATTCCCACATATTATTACACAACCTGACCATCTCCATTAAAACCATTCCACAATGAGATCCACTATACTGGACTTAAATTAGAATTAAATCTAAAAATGAGAAGAAGCCACATGAGTTTCTCCACACAAAAAAAACAGTATTTCCCCAAAGCAATTTTGATAGAAAAGTAGCTCAAGAAGATAGGGTTAAGCTTAAGGGTTCTTATCAATTGCCAGTCAAAATACTGTAATTATTATTTCAGAAAATTACATTCAGGAAACAGGGCAGACAATATCACTGATGCATTCATTTCTCAGAATCTAATTTGGTCTGGTCATAAAAAATGCATACTCTGCTGAACTTCCTTCTAAATTTTAAAAAATGGGGTAAGAGAACTCCATCAAGCTAAGAAAATTCAAATTTTGCTTAGTGCAGCCGATGAATAAGTTCATTGTGAGATTCTGGCCTGGTTTTTATAACTGAGATGGAGTTTGATTTGGTGTTTTAAACGTTGACAATTTTGTTGCCATTATTCTTTCCATTGCTAAAGATAAAGATGTTAAGATAAACATAATCTAATTCTTGGAAGCTCCTCGTGGTCTTAAAAAGTACCTAAATGTTTGAACGAACGCATGCATAAGCTAATAAATATTATTTTAGGCAAGGCTAGATTAAGGCCAATTGATGTCCTAAGTACAGGCCAAAATGGTGTCTCTTGATAAAAGCAAAACTCTCATGCCATGAAACAAATATGATATCAGATGACACCTTCCAACCAAACTTTTAAAATTTAGTCACTTACCATGCCAATGTTTTTAACATTACAGATTAAAGTTGAACATGGCAGATAAGGATAATTACAAAAAAAAAAGATTAAAGTCAAAACAGCAGTCAAAAAATAAGGGGCATGATAGCTAGGGGAAAACATTCTTTGGTATTCCCTTGTCTTGGTATCCTAAGCAGGTGCTTGTTTTACTTATTGGTTAATCCAAGGCTGTTTTTGGGCTAGGACCATCATTTCTCCAGAATAGTCAGATATTGGTAACTGCATTCACAATGTCGCTCTGGTGACATAGTGGTTAGAATGCAATATTGCATGCAAACTGTACACACAGTCAGGAGTTCAGTCCTGATGGGACTCGAGGTTAAGTCAGTCTTCCATCCTTCCATGGTTGGTAAAATGAGGACCCAGATTGTTGGGGGCAATAGGCTGACTCTGTAAACTGCTCAGAGAAGGCTGTAAAGCACTATAGAGTGGTATATGTCTAAGTGTTATTTCTATTGCTATGTAAAGCAGTGTTTTTCAACCTTTTTTGTGCAAAGGCACACTTTTTTCATGAAAAAAATCACGAGGCACACCACCATTAGAAAATGTTAAAAAAATTAACTCTGTGCCTATATCGACTATATATAAAGTAATTCTAGGCCCTAGAAGACAGAAAGGAGGACCCAAGCAGTGGGGGGGGAGGGGAGGGTCCCCTGCCCGGTCAGCTTGGAAGGATCTTTCCCTGCCCAGTGACGGTTGAAGGGGCTGCAGGAAGGGCCAAAGTGACATCCACGAAGCTGATCACTCCAATCAGGGAAGGGGAGCGGCACCTTTGTCCCATCCTGAGAAAGCCCCTGGCAGCCTGGGCTGCCTCTGGGTTCCCCTCCTCCAGGGAATTGGTGATGGGCAGGCGGCTGCCCGGGGCAGTCTTGGAGAGCGAAGGTGAGGACCTCCTTTGTCCAAACGGGGATCTCTCTTCCGCTACCCACACCGCCAGTGGTCAGCCTCTACCCCCCCCAGCCCGCTTCCCTCCCTTTCTTCGGGTCGGGCCGTTGGAAGGGGCGGGTTGGGCTGAGCCGGGCGGCGGACGAGACTCCTTTCTCAGCCGCGCAGGGCTCCTGGCGGACCCTGGCCCCGCGGGACTGCAGCTCCCTTGGACGTTTGAGGACGAGAGGGGCGCTTTGGCCCTGGTAGTGGTCCTTCGTTTATTCCCTGGAGCCGTTGGCCGGGCTGGGCATCTTCGGCTTGAAGCCAGCGAGAGGGCCCCTGTGCCCCAGCGGAGGGCGGGCGGGCTGTGGGCTCCCGGTCCCCACATCAGTTTGCCTCAGTTGGCGCGGCTCCAGGGTCGCTGCCTGTCAAGCGGGACATCAGGTCGCGCGCCGCCCCTTTTGCTCCAATTCGGGGCGTCCTGTTCTGTCGAGGCTCGCGGCGAGGCGGCGCTCGAAACCTGCCACCGGCCCCGAACGGAATGCGCCGCGCGAAATGTCTCCCCCACAGCTCCGGCTGTCCAGGAGGGCGGCCGGTCGGACCCAGCACGGGCTCACGTACGGCGCGGCAGCGGGAGCGAGCAGGCGGGCGGCGACGGTGGGTGGGGGGGTCTCCAGCCCCAGAGGCGCTCGCGGGGCAGTGCGGCATCCCAGGCGCGCCGCACGCCACGCCCGAGCCACACGGTAGTTGGCCAGCGTGGAGGAGAGAGCCAGCAGGGCGAGGAGACAGGAATCGCCTCCCCCGATGCGCCACGGAGTCCTGCCGACGAAAAGGTCGGCTGGCACGGGTCATCCTGCCGCTCATCCAGCCGAGAGCTGCCGGCCCGCAGCAAGCTTGTCTCCTGCTGCTTGTTTCCTGCAGGGGTGGCGCGACGCGGGGGCGTTTCTGCTCGGCCTCCTCCTGCGACTCCGCGGGCGAGGAAGAGGTCGGTGGCTGCTCACACACACACACACATTCTCCCACGCACAGAGCGGGAAAGGCGAGCAGCGACACCGGGATGCTTCCTCCGCCGCCGCTGCCGCCTTCATGCAACATGCACATTCCCTCTCTCTCAATTTCTCTTGGCTTGCAGCTGCAGCTGCTCTCAGGCAGGGTCAGCCCAGAGCCTGCAATGACAAGCCCCACCCTTGCGCGGCTCCCTCCCTCGGGCTCGTCGTCCCCTGGAGAAAATAGGATCGCGCACGTGTGCAACGGCCACGGGGCTTGCCGTAGCTCTGGTTCGGGTGAAAGGGACGACGGCGGCGGGAGATTAAGCGAATTCGCCCCGAAGGCTCCCAAGACAACAGAGGCATTTTAAAAACGATTTTTGGGGGGAGGGGGGGCGAGTGTTTTTCCCACGGCACACCTCACACTGTGCCGCGGCACACTAGTGGTTGAAAAACACTGATGTAAAGGATCATCACAGTTTCCCAAATGTGATAATCATTACAGCATCTCTCTGTAAAATTTCAGAAGTTAAAAAAAAAACTTTTTTGTGCTTTCGAGTCAATGTTGATTCCTGGGTGACAGCCTGCATGAATCACAATCGCACTTAAGACTTAGGTACCACTTCACAGTGCTTTACAGACCTCTCAAAGCAGTTTACAGAGTCAGCATATTTTCCCCAATAATCTGGGTCCTCATTTTACCCACCTCAGAAGGATGGAAGGCTGAGTCAACCTTGAGCCTGGTGATATTCAATCTGCCAAATTGCAGTCAGCAGAAGTAGCCTGCAGGACTGCACTCTAACCACTGCGCTACCTCGGCTCCTGCAATTCCTGAATGAATACCTGCAATTCCTTGGCAGGGTTTTCCAGAAGTGATTTTCCACAATCTCTTTCCTAGGACCAAGATAGAAAGCGTGTCCCAAGATCACTCAGCTGGCTTTGACTAGAACCCATGGCCTCTCATTTTTTTGCCTTAACCACTACACCAAAGTGGTTCTCTAAATTAATAGAAATCCTAATCTTGTAATTTGAGTTGGATAATTAGACCTGAAGCTCTAGAACAGTTGAGTAACATGAATTCCCTTCAGCATTAGCCTTCGTGGCTGATGATGAAGCATGATATTAGTTGCAGTTCAAACCTGAAAGGCTGTCATAATTCTAAAGCAGGAATAGGGAATAGATTTGTTCCATAGTTCATCTGCAATCAATCCATCATGTGTTTGGCTATCATATTGCCTTTCATGATTTCTTTCTCAGGCTAAGCATATCCAGTCCCTTAAAATTTTCCATGTACTGTAGTACACTTCCTGATTATGTTCACTAAAATATGGCACATCAAGAAAGCCTCAGGAAAGGCTAATCAAAACAGAACAAATTGTTCCCATTAGAATAATGTGTACTGTGGGCCACCACTAAGGTTTTCGTTATCAAGAAAACGTATATAGCTGCCCAACTCACGGTGACTAGAGACAGCTTACACATTACTCAAGGAATCAGACTCCAGAAAAACAACGCAAACAAAAGTGAGCATAAACACCTAACAAATAAATTAGAACACTATAGAATTAAGACACTTTACAAAGCTGCAGGAGGAAGAGAAACCTATATTCATGTATTACATTTAACCATGAATGATTAAATTATGGCCTATGAAATACTATAAGCCGCAATCAGCAAGATTCACCCATCCACCTCAATTCATGCTTTAGAAAGCTCCTGCAAATTGTTATGTCAAAACCAAACCATTTGGCTTAATATGGTCCTAGGATCTTTAATATCTCCAAAATCAGAATTATTTCAGCCTACGCTGAAAACTAATGACAGAAGTAGTTCTTGACTTACAACTATTTTATTGACTGTTCAGTTACATAATTGAAAAAGTGACGTATGACTGGTTTACACACAACCATTGCCACATCCTCATGATCATGTGATCAAAATTCAGGCACTTGGCAACTGGCTGTATTTATGACAGTTGCACTGTCCCATGGTCATGTAATCACCATTTGTAACCTTCCCAGCTGGCTTCTGACAAGCCAAGTCAATGGAGGGAAGCCAGATCCCCTTAATGATCACATGATTCATTTAACAACTGCAGTGATTCACTTAATAGGTGTGACAAAAAAGGTAGTAAAATGAGACATGACTCACTTAATAACTGTCTTCCATAGCAACAAAATTTTTGGGCTCAATTCTGATAGCCTGTTAAATAACTACCTATATTAAAATCCCATCAAACAATTATGAGAAGCAGTAGCAGCAAGAACAGGTAGTTTTCAACTTATGACAATTGAGCCCAAAATTTATGTTGTTAAGTGAGTTTTGCCCCATTTTGTGACTTTTCTTGCCACATTTCTTAAGTGAATCACTGCAGTTGTTAAATTAGTAATACGGTTGTTAAGTGAATCTGGTTTCCCCACTGATTTTGCTTGTCAGAAGGTCGCAAAAGAGGATCACGTCACCCGGGATTACTGCAACCATCCATATATAAATCAGGTCTGAATTTTGATCACTTGACCATGGAGATGCTGCAACGATCATAAGTGTGAAAAATGGTCATAAATCACTTCTTTCAGTGCCATTGTAACTCCAAATGGTCACTAAGCAAACTGTTATAAGGACTATCTGTATTGATAAACATAACCCACAGTATTTGGATCCTCCATATTTTTTTTAAGTGGGAAGGGTTTTAGAGTGAAAAAAGGGGGGCAAAAACATTGCCCTAGCATTTTGAGAAAACCAGGCAGAGCAACTTCACTTTCCCACACCCGGCAATCTAAAATCAATATGAATTATCTAAATGTCTCTCAGGGAGCAATCTAAGATCAGTGCAGCCTTTCTTCCCCTACAGCTGAGCAAGAAACTGCAGTTATTTCAGGCCAGCCCGTTAAGACTCAATTAGGGCTAATCTTCGCCAGGTTTTCCCGATCCCTGCAATTTCCATCATTCCTAATCTGAATTGCTTTTTTTTTTTAAAGGGGCACTTGGGATGGGTAAGAATTACAGGACAAAAAGGACGGCGGCCGTTTAAGGATGCAAAAGTGGATTAATACGGAGAGGTTTTTGCAAATATCCCCCCCCCCCCAAAAAAAACGGCTCACGGCATTTTCCCAGCATCTGCTAGAGGAGCCCTACCACGCTTTCTCCTCCAGCCCCCGCCTCGAAGCGAATTCGCAGCACCACGTACAAACGGGGGACACGTCAAGCAATTTCAAAGCCAGGCGCCGCTTCCGCTTGTAAGCAAGTCTGGCTTACCGGAAGTGCCACAAGTCCACAAGCACGTGAGAACAAGACAGAAACTCGGGTCTGTGGGGACCGAGGAGGGTTTTTTTGGGGGGCTACTTCTGGTATTGATAAGCATTGTATGGAATCCCCCTCCCCCCAATTCCTCATGTAAGTCCCCATGCCGAGCCAAAAAAATGTAACAGTCGCAGGAGGGGTGTGTAAAAGATCGAGATGCTGCTTTAAAACGTAGAACAACTAAAACGTGTGTAATAATGCCTCCTTAAGCTATTTAGGAAACGGGGGGAAATGGTCTTTATTTCTGAAGATGGAAATAAAGAGGAAATGGGGGGTGGGAAAAGACCCTATTCTGGCCATCTTGGTTGTGGGCAAAAAGGAAGGGAGGAAGCGAGAATGATATATATTCTAAGGTGCTAGAATTATTAAAGTGGCGTTATCCTATTTCTTTACTCTTTTTTCAGGAAAGCTTTATTCCCTGGTAGTTACAGTGAGCATGTGTCCTTTATTATAAAGGACAGTCCTTTAAATGTTACACGCTGTTTGATTTTAGACATTTTTATTAGAATTTTCTGTGTTCTTATTCATGTTTATTATTCATGTTATTATTATTCATGTTCATGTTTATTCTTATTCTATTATCTTGTACATGAGTAACAAACTAAATAAATAAATAAATAAAATACGTATTTGTGTATTGGTTTTGGTTCTTGAATTTCTCTTTGTACTGCAGTTACAAACATAAACAATTTTTTTAAAAAATCCTTATGAACCTCTTTCAGATTTTGTCTTTTTCAGGCATGGCTTTTATTCCCCCCCCCCAGAAAATATGATCACCGTGCTGATAAAGCACGCCAGCTTGAAGAAATAAGCAGGGTAGTCTAGTAAACTGCACCAAAAAGGACTTTGGGTTCTTCTGGCATGCTTATTCTTTTTTGCTTGAATACATATTTCTGTTTATATTCTGCCAAGTGATTTGTCCCATGTGATACAATCTCTTTGTAACACTACAGCAGTACACTGAAATATTCTCAATACATACCAATGTAGGAAGTAATCACCCAGCCCTCTCCCAGAAAAATGAAATATCCTAGGAAATATTGAAAAGGCAGAATATTTCCCTGGATGTGAAAAGGAAGAAACATGTTTTAAAGACAGAATAAATCCCTGCAGCTTCCTGCTCATCCCCCTTTGTCAATGGGCCATTGCCCAAGCCAGTCCCTTTACATAATAAAGATTCTCCCCTTCAGCTCCAGGGGGTTGGGATTAAGGCATGACTAGCCTTCACCCACTTACCACATGGCATCTGAGAACTCAACGGAACCTGGATTCAAAACACAGCCTAGAGAGTTGCCCCCTGCATGGCCCCATGGGAGTCTGACAACCAATCAGAATTCAAGATCAAAGGCCAGAGAAGGCATAAAACCAGGGACTTTCAGCATCTCAGCCCTTCCTTCTCTTCTTCTCCCCAACATTGAAGCATGTGATCATCTTTTCTGTTCAGGACTCAAGCTATATGGTCCTGTCCACCATTAAACTATCTTTCCAAGGAGCCTCCATGTCTCCAGTGTCTTTTTCCCCACTTGGAGCCGAACCTAGAAGGACATTTCTTCCAACACCAATATAAAAAACACGTTTCTCTTACCATATCCCTTTGTTCCCCTCTTTTCTGTAATTTATGTCTTCTGTGTTTGGAATCACTGTCATTATTTTTTATAATTTCATCTATTTTATTTTACATAGATGAATGCACTGACTGAAGCTAAAATGTGCATAGAAGTGTTGGTAAATATGGAGGAACCCTGAGTCTTTTATAAAACAATTCAGGTGAGGAAACCCACAATATTGGCTTCTATTTGTTTAATACTTTGCTAAGGTTTTAAAATCCCATATGGAATCAAAGATACAGTAAGACAGATGGCACTTTGAAGCAAATATATGTAGAATGCCCATTTTAAAAGATGAGGTTTTGATTTGGTGTTCATTTAGTACTTCATGAAGAGTATGAACCTGCCATTTTTTCCCATAGGACCCCCCAAAAAGGACCCCCCCCAAAAGTCATGTATTCAAACCGCAATCTACTATTTTAGTACTATGATCCTACAAAGGGAAATCTGGTATCTCTAGGACAGGGGTGTCAAACTCAAGGGGCTGGATCTGGCCCGCGGGGTACTTAGATCTGGCCATGGGGCCGCCCTGGAAACAGCAAAGGACTGGCCCACGGTGCTTCTGCCATCAAAAATAGGCTCCCAAACTCCGTTTTTGGCTGCCACAGCCTCCTCCAACCCTCTGCCAGTGAAAACAGAGCTTGTTTTCTCTGGCAGAGTGCTCAGGCCACCACAGGTGCCCCCAACAGAAGTGATGTAGAGCTGGCCCCGCCCCCTGGCCCATTCACACACCCCCAGGTCAAACACAACCCTAATGTGGCCCTCAATGACATCAAGTTTGACACCCCTGCTCTAGGAAGTTTACACAAATACTGTAAAATTAAAGAGGAATAGCCTCTTTGATCCAGTGTCTTCAGTCTATTATTAAGTATAATTAGAAGAAATATTAAGTATAATTAGAGGAAACATATAGCCAAACCATTACAGAGAGAGAGGGAAAGAGAAAGATTTCCTGTGCTGTTTGTCAAAAAGTTACTTTACATGTATAACATTAGGGTGGTGGAGTTTGGTAACACATTTTTAGACTGATGAATTTTCTTTGAAAAGTCTTTTAACAAAATGTGGTATTCTGAAAAGGTGCTATCAGACTCCTTATGTCTTTTGGTTATTGCAGACCAGAGTCTCCAAAACCCTGTCTGTGAACCGGCACTAGTCCATGGCATGCCAGAAACTGGGCCAAATAAACAAGCAAAGTCCCATCTACAGGGTGCAGGCAGCACACCATGGCCCCATTAGTCCATGGAAAAATCTCTCCACAGAACCGGTCCCTGGTGCCCAAAAGGTGTTGTAGACTAATGCATCTCTCTTCCCACATCCTATCACATACAAAGTAGTTAAAAGATCAAGGCAGGCGTGAAATGCTCTGAAGTTTGCTACTGGTTTGCTTTGCGTGCACATGTGTGCCGTTCACCCAAACCGGTAGTAAAAAAATACTATTGGTTCGGGCAAACCGGTAGTTCCGACGATCAGCTGTGCAACAATTAGCTGTTCTGCACAATTTCTTATTGTAGCATTTTTTACTACCAGTTCTGAACCAGTAGCATCTCAAGGTAACTTGGCTTTCTTGTATCTTTAAGGCGTTTTTGTAGATACTCAGTGGAAGCAACGGTAACTAAACTATACAGTATCACCAAGATTATGCACTACAAGGAAATAAAATTCAGCAATGATGAATAAACCAATGAAATTTTGAATATTGTTCTGCTCTGAAGAATAAAAAAATGGTTATGAACTATTTTAACATAAATATTGACTTTATATAAAGATCTAAAACCAAGCAAGGAATATTAATATTTAGCATATATAACAATATATCATCTTATTTTTTTTCAATTCAATGTCACACAAACATTTTCATGCAAGTAGAATTACCATTGCTTTGCTTTAAATTATCTTAAGAAGGCAGGAGATGATTGGGCATTTATTTATTGCCTAAAATTATTAAAGCCAAATTGACTTCATTTCAAGAAGTGATAAATCTCCCTGTGCTCATTATAGGAGACACAACAGTATGCTTGTCTGTTTCATTTGTAGGTTTCCTTTTGGCATCTGGTTCCCCTGTAGAGGAATAAAATTTTGGTTTGATGTTTTGTGTAATTTATGTCAAACTGAGAGGTAGAAAAAAAGAAAAAAAACTACATTAAGTATGTAATTTCAAAATTGACAATTCTTGATGTTTACTATTTTGTTTGAGAAGTCTTTCTTCTTTCTCAAAAGATGAGTTTGTATGTTGATAAAGATAACATATTAACACTCCATTAGTAAATGGGGTTAGGGGAGGAGTTCTCCTGATAAATTCTTTTATGAAACACAATACTTGAAAAATCCCTCTAATAGATTCCAAATACTAGTGATAAAATCAAAATCACATGCCTCTCTAGTACACACAGAATCATGTTTATAGTCCCATTGATTTTGGCCCCAAATTTTGCTCTAATAGGACATGTCCAAGCCATTTTAATTACTTTTTCAACTGACTTCTCTGTGGTGTACATTTTTGGGGCCTACTGGGTTAAACTCATTTTAATAGTATGGGAATCTGATTTCTAATTTCACATTATTTAACTACAGCTCCACTGGCTGACCAGGACAAGGTGCCCTAGTTCATTATGAAAAGGCCAAGTAAATAATGAGTTTCTTCAACTTTCTGTTAAAAGGGATTAATGGTTTAGAATTAATTAGTTAATTGCACTAAAATCTCCAACAGTTGGAGAATGTGGTTCAAATAATAAATGGCTGGAATAATCTGCCAAGTAGCATTTTGAGGTAAATCAGATTAGTTTTTTAAAATGTCTTTATCAGAGGTGATCCAAATTGATATTAATTTATTCCAAAATAGATTTAGATATTCCGGTTTTCAGGTAAAACAAATCCAGAGAGGTCTTATAAAACAAGGAGGGTAAATATGGTGTCCCTAGGTGCTCTATCGCCCATCTGTATGTGTCCTGAATGCCTTTCTTCCCTTACTTAACTTCATCCGTGATATACCCACCAACCTGCTCCTCCCAATCTTCCCAACCCCTTTTTTTCTACCTCAGAAGGACATCAGAGAGGAAAGGAAGATGTTTGAAAATCAGAGGAAGATAGGTGAGCAAATTGGATATGCTGCGGATAATGTAATATGACTGTAGTATGGCAAGAGCCTATAGGTTCAACCAGCCTATAACTTCCCATCTTCTCAGGACTTTCCCTATTTCCCCTTGGCCATTACAAATGTCTGTGGCAGAAGGATATTGTGCCTTTAAGTCTCATTGTTAGCTGTAGAGCGACGTCGCTATGGGGGTCCCCCATTTGGAGTTGTCTCCAGGACGCCCTGCGCCAACAATTTGTCCAGTTCCACATCAACCTTCGGCCTCAAGGCAAAGGGCACCCTGCGAGCCTTCAGCCTAATTGGGGCAACCTGGGGGTCTAAATTCATGGAGATAGGGGTCCCCTTGTATTCCCCCAGATTACCATCGAAGACGTCAGCGAACTCCGCAATGACGACTTCAATGCTAGGGGAGACCGCCACGGTCTGATGCACCCCCACAAGTGACAGGCCCAGCAAGGGAAACCAATCAAGCCCCAATAGCAGTTAGACTTATATACCGCTTCATAGGGCTTTCATCCCTCTCTAAGCGGTTTACAGAGTCAGCATATTGCCCCCAACAACAATCCGGGTCCTCATTTTACCCACCTCAGAAGGATGGAAGGCTGAGTCAACCCTGAGCCGGTGAGATTTGAACAGCTGAACTGCAGAACTGCAGTCAGCTGAAGTAGCCTGCAGTGCTGCATTTAACCACTGCGCCACCTCGACTCTTACAATAGGGCAGGTAGCGGCTTACAATAGGGCAGGTAGCGGCTTACAATAGGGCAGGTAGCGGCTTCTTCATGACTAGAACAGGAAGGCTGCCGTGGAACACCCCCCCCCCCCCATAATCTACCTTCACAGCATGACAGCCCAGGGTGGGAATTTGAGTCTCCTGGTAGTCCTTCAGGGTAGTGTCTGGTGGTGACAACTGGTCACAGGTGACGTTGGGACACAGCTGTGAGAAGGTGGCCCAAGACAGGAGGGAGCGGGAGGAGCCAGAGTCAACCTCCATGGTGCAGGGCGATCCCTCCAGCAGCAGGGACACAACAATTTTCTTAGAGTCAGCCGTCGCCTTGCTGACCGACTCTGCAAGGGTGTTCGGAAGGGCCCGGTCGACAGCAAAACAGTCGTTTTTCCTCTGCTGCTGGCATTGGGGCTGCTGTAAGCGCGGCTGCGCCTGCTGGCCATAAAACTGGCTGGGCATCCGGTTGTGGGGGAAGCGGCAACGTAGCCCAGCAGACCTGAGCCAGGTGACCCTTCTTGTTGCACCTACGGCAAACGGCTGCCTTGAAGAGGCATGGGGAGCGAGCGTGGTTACCCCCGCAACCCAGGCAAGCGGTGATGGCTCAGCGACTAGGTTGCTGTGGCAGTAGGCATCTGGGCACTGTTCTTGAATGGTCCACTTGGTCCTCTTCGAGCTCGTCGAGGGGCATGAGCTTATCAATAAGGCAGGTTCTGTGGAGCGGTGGAGGCAGCAGCTGGATGTGATGCATCTCAGCCGTGGACTGCTCTGATAGTTCAGCGGCTCTCGCCTCCTCCACCGCCTGCTGCAATGTTATCTCTGCCCTTACCAACAGTCTCCGCTTCAAACGGAGGTCTCGCACCATGCACACAAACTGCTCCACAAGCGAGTCGCACTGGATCGCCGCCGTCCGGAGAGACTGTAAGAACTGGCTTACATTCTCGGACTCTTTCTGGACACACTGACAGAACGTGTAGCAGCAGGCGATCCTCGATGGTGTGGGAGCGTAATGATTTCTAAGCTTCGATATGAGGGTGTCCCAGCTGAGTTCATATACGGCCTGAGGTGAAGCGAGAGCCCTGGCCGTATTGAACATTTCTGGACCACAGGAGCTCAAAAAGAAACTGCACTTGCGGTCCACAGGCAGGTTGTGGTTGTTGTTGGCAATTAAACAACATTCAAAATGCTCCAGGAACCCGGCCCAAGACTCGCCGGCGGTACCAAACAGAGCAAAGGTGGAAGCAAAGCCATGACCAAGCGTAAGGTAATCGCCATTCTCTTCAGAGACAGAAAAAAAAACTTTGCTCCCTTGTTTGTTCTCTTTTCTAGCGCTATTCAGGCAGGCACCTTCAGCATCCTATCCTCGTCGCCAGTGTAGAGGCTCAGTGAGACGTGAGGCGGCTGAGGTGAGTGAACAGCTATTTATTGTAAAACACCAACAGATAACTAAGTACAGATAGGAATCAGGACCTTGCCCTGCTTGATAGCTATTTATACGGGAGCTGTCAAGCAGGGCGGCCAATGGGAGAGCCTCTGGCAGCCCCCGCTCAGCCAGCCACGTCTTAACCAATCAGGTGTGGCTAGGCTGTTGCCGGCTGTCAGTCATAAGTCGAGGACTTGTGGTTGGTCATAAGTCGAGAACTTAGCACTAGCAGATGCCTCTTAGCTAAATAAGAATGATTTATGTTCTACACATTGACTGTATCCCTTTTCGCAGTTATTTTAATGTGTACCGGCTCGCTGTGTATGATTGGCTATCTTCCTGTGGGTAAAAGGACTTTTTTGAAGTTTGAAGTCACTTGATGATAGTGGACCTTGAACCTCAGATAAAGCCACAGGGTGGTGCTGGTCTGAAAGTAACCAGAAACTAATTGTTATTATTGGGCTAGCATGTGCTATAATGTATCAGTGATGAGTCAGTGGGAAATGCTGTAGAGAATTGATATAAGTGGCTTCAGGTATTTTAGTTGCATATGATAGCTAGCAGGCCCAAACCTTACAAATGAATCATTATATCTCTTAATTAAAATAGTTGAACAAAGTAAATAACTTGTATAGCATAATTTGGTCTCCCTCTCCTGCAAAGTTTTTAAAATATTGCTATGCAAGTTGTTCTGGGATTATTAAAATGATACGTTTTGTTCACTGCAGCAATATAAAACATATGCTGAAGTACCTTCAGTACTTCTTCCTGTTTTGAAATTAGCTTGTTTTAGTGGCGAACCTCTACAGAAGCAGTAAAAGTAAAGGTGTCCCTGCAGATTTTACTCAGTTAGTTGTTGCATGATATCATGGAATGCTGTTACTTTCCCACAAGTAGTACCTATTAATCTACTTGCATTTATATGCTTTTGAACTGCTAGGTTGGTAGGAACTGGGGCAAGTAACGGATGCTCACCCTGTTGCGTGATGCTTGGGTCTCAAACCTGAACTACCAGCTTTCCAGCCAACAAGCCCAGCTTCTTAACTGCTGAGCCACTATGCCACCTTCTACAGGAGTAGTAGTATTCCAAAATATCTAACAAGAGTAAATTAAGTAGACCTCTGAGACAATGGCATTATGTAGGACTTCATTGTAGTAAAATATAAAGGCCCATATTGTTTATTTTGTGTTGAATGAATTGCTTATTCAAGGCTATTTGAGGCAAGTTGAAAATCAATCCATACAAATAAGGCATTTGCCATTGTACTACAAGTCATGTTTGTCATCTTTTGCTGTCCTGTTTTCCTTTTCCAACTATCCTAGAAAAGAATTTAGATTGAATGACAGCTTGGCACAAAGCTCTTAATGCTATAAATTCCTGCCAGTGTGAAATTTAACCTTGTTGTGCCAAAAATAAATATTTCAGTTGTCCTTGGTTCTTCCCACTTTGCTTTCACTTATATATTAAAGAATATTTCTAATCAAAGTTTAACTTTGAATGAAGCAGTTAATCACAGAGTAACAATCATGGCTAAATAAACAGATCTCCAGCAATCAGCCATAATTATCTTCCTGTCTGTTTGAGCTGGCACTGTGAGACTACAACACTTTAAACATTTACAGTAATCTGCTCAAGTGCTTCCTGTTTCAGGCACATATTGTGAAAATGTGTGAAATCTGAATTCTAAATGCCCTTTGCTGTAAACAGAGCTTCTACCCTGATTACAAAATCTAAACAACATCAACCATTATTTGTATTGAAAACTGGGGCAGTAATTTTAGGGTGAACAAGCAGGAAGTAGATCAAAGTGAAACATGAGTAAGGCCAAATAAATAGAAACAGTCTTGAAACAAAAAATATAATAAAAATAAATAAAATAAGCTAGATCAGTGTAACAGGAGAAGAACTGCCTTGATCTCTCAAGTGGGCTTTTGATAATATTAATCACAATAGCTTTCTGGATCAACTACAAGCACTGGGAGTTGGCAGAAATGTTGTGTTAGTAGTTTTTTCTTGGTGGTTGATTCCAGTCAGTGTTGATGGGGAAGAGATCTGTGGCTCCTTATGGGGTGATGTAGGGCTCAATACCCTTGCCCTTTTTGTTTAATAGCTACATGAAACCACTGTAAAAGATCACCTGCTGGTTTATTTATTAATCAAATGTGCATGGTTGCCCATCTCACAGAAAGTGATTCTGGATGGCATACAACAATGTAATCAAATTGTAAATAAAAAAAAACCAATAATTACCTGAAATCAGTTTGGGATCATTGTAATTGACCTGGGCTTGAAAATCTTGTCCCAGTATCTGGAAGTTCTGTATGTCTGGATGAATAGGGACAGACGTGGACAATCCTGATAAGACCAAGAAGTTGTGGATATTTGGTTCTTCCCTTCCTGTGGTCTTTCCATGTCTAATATCTAATAAGACAGTACTATCTCATTTGAGAATGCTGTGAAACCTAATAGTCTCCTTGGATTCATAGCCCCTATTTGAAGAACAAGTGGCAACTGTGGCAAAGAGGACCTTTGAACAGATTCATCTGATCTGCCAATTGCATCTCTTGGTGGTCACTCATGCCTTAAAGATGTCACAATTGAACTCTTGCAATGTGTCCTACATTGGGCTGATCTTGAAGACCACCCTGAATGAGCCTAGAATGTGGCAGCAGCAGAAGTAATGGTCATGCAGAAGTATGTCCAGATGATACCAGTAGGCTTCCAGATACAATTCAAAGTACAGGTTAAAGTCCTTGTGTCATAAGACCTGGCTATTAGAAGGAACACCTACCGGTATCTCCTGATAACTTCTACCTGGCCTGTAAAACCAGAGAGACTGGGTGCATTCAAAGTTCTTTTGATCAAACAAATGAATGAATATAATAGAGCTGAAAGTGACCTTGGAAGTCTTCCAATCCAGCCCCCTGCTCAAGCAGGAGAACCTATACAATCTCAGACAAGGGACTTCACAGTCTCTTTTTAAAAACCTCCAGTGATGAAGCACCCATGATTTCTGAATGCAAACTTGTTCCACTGGTTAATTATCCTTAGGAAGTTTCTCCTTAATTCCCAGTTGTTTCTCTTTTTGATCAGTTTCCAACTATTATTTCTTGTGCTGCCCTCCGGTCCTTTGGAGAATATTTTGACCCTCTCTTTTTTGTGGCAGCCCCTCAAATAACTGAAATACTATCTTGTCAACTCTAATTCTTTTTTTTTTTTTAGACAAGCCAGAAACCAAACCTGCACTTATTCTTCATATGGTTTAGTCTCCAGGCCTTTGATCATCTTAGTTGCTCTTCTCAAACAGTGGTGTTTATCACAACTTAGGTAGGAATGGCATCTTCTGTAGTGCAGGGCCTGCCATCTGGAATAACACCCTCACAGAGATCTGTAGGTTTCCCACCCCGATGATGTTAATAAAATCACTGAAAACCTGGTTATTTTCCCAGGCCTTGGAATACAATGGGTGACTTTTTTGGTTTGTTATATATTGTTTCCTTTTAGAAATGTAGATCTTTATTGAAAGCAGCCTCTATGTTGTGTAAAATAAATAGTCTGCATGCTAGCTTAAAGGCTAGGTGGCAGTCACAATACAATCTCACTGGTTGGTTGCAATCTTTGAAACAGCTGTTATATTTTTACAGATGTGTGTGTTCAAAACATGCTTTGCCCAAATGGTTCAATGAACTTGGATGGTTGTTTATATTCCAGCAAAGGTAATTGAAACAAGACTGACCCTTTTAAGATAATAAAGAATTGTGGAAATCAAATTATGTAACTGGGTATCTGGATGGGGTATCATTTGGGACACTAGGTGTTTATTAGCCAAGTATATTTATTATCAAATATAGAAACACAACTCATTCTTCTGTCCTAAAGTCAGCTGACTGAGGCTTGTCAATGAATAAGCTGATTCCAAAGAAACAGAGGTCTCCTGGCAGCTATACAGTTCACTCGCCAGAAAAACCTATTTTAGAATAGAATAGAATAGAATTTTATTATTTGTATGCCGCCCTTCTCCGGGAGGACTCAGGGCGGCGAACAATTCAAGGGGGGAAAAGGGGAACATAAAAAAACAAAATACAAATAATAAAAGTAAACAACAGTCGCACAACCATACATGTCGAGAGGGGAGGGAACTCATCACCCCCAGGCCTGCCGGCAAAGCCAGGTTTTGACGGCTTTTCGGAAGGCCTGGAGAGAGGTGAGGGTCCGAATCCCTGCGGGGAGTTCATTCCAGAGGGCCAGAGCTGCCACAGAGAAGGCCCTCCCCCGGGTAATAGCCAGGTGGCATTGGCTGGTAGATGGCACCCGGAGGAGGCCAACCCTGTGAGATCTAATGGGTCTGTGGGAGGTAATTGGCAGCAGGCGATCTCTCAAGTACCCAGATCCAATACCATGAAGGTATATTTTCCTTAGATAGTATCAAGCTACTGCCCAACTATTTCAACAGTGTCCGAGGCCTTTTTTCCTGAATAATGTTTGTCACTTATATTTAGTTATTAAATAGGATGGGGTGTCATAGACCTCCACAAGAGTTATCTATTATCACTTTTAGGTTAAAATGAGCACTAGGATTCTCTGAAGATCTGTAGCCATGCAGTGGAAAATAATATTTTCTCCGACTTGAAAACTGATCTTGCGGGCACTGATACAGTATGTAAATGAAGTTACTTTCTCAACTATGAATCCTTTATACTTGATTTGAATCATAATGCACTTCAATGACTCATTTACCAAGGTTCATTCTGTTAAATGTCTTGGAGTTATTGCAGAAAACATTCCGATATCCTGAGCCATAGCGTGTTTTGTGTAAAGATGTAGTATGTAAAACCCGACTGAAAATGACCTGCCTAACATTTGAAATCCCGTTAGTTCTTTTGGTTATGAAAAATTTCATAAAGTTATTTTTAAAAAGTTATTTTTTTCTAAATAACAGAAAAGTAATTTAAATAATTGCAGCATTTGATGAGGTCTATGATTTATATCCTTAGCTGCTAGCTAAAGGATATCCAGTGAAACCACTAGAGGTACATGGACTGGAATGGCTGATCATGCAAGTCTTGAAGAATGAGGAGATACCTCATCCTGTCACAGTGTCACAAACATACAGTTTTATGAAGACTGTTAATATGTGTGCTCTTGGATATGTAGATCACCAACATATTTTAATGGATAAAGCAAAAAGGATGGATCACGAAACCTCCAGTTTTATGCATCATAATAAAGCCACTAATCCGAGTTGTTCTGGATATATAATTGTGAATTGAAAGGTTCTAAGACTGCTGAATCAGGGCAGGCAATGCTCCCATTTGCAAGGCATCCCTCCATACTCAGCTAAAACTGTTGGACAAAGGGTGTACTTTGTGCACAAATCATTTCAGATTAAAATAGGCTCGTCTTCATTTGGAAACCCTTCAAAATTATCCCAGTAATTTGTTTGCTAAAACCATTTATAGTATCCTATGCAAAGTTTGTACTGTAAGAACTTTGCAAGCAAAGATTAAATTAATAACAGTGGCACTGTACCCAGACATAAATTAAATAACCATGAGAATACAGTCAAAATATTATGCTTAGTAAATGGCTCTTACATTAAGAGCCGTGGTTAGAATGCAGTATTGCAGTCTAACTCTGCCCACAGCAGGAAATTCCATCCTGACCGGCTCAAGGTTGACTCAGCCTTCCATCCTTTCAAGGTTGGTAAAATGAGGTGACCCAGATTGTTGGGGGGAATATGCTGACTCTATAAACCCGTGAAGCAGCATATAAGTCTAAGCGCTATTGGTATTGTTGTAACAGGGTACACTGAAAATAAAGTGTGTGGGGGGGGAAGACAATCTGCTTTAAAGACTGTGACATCTACTTTCATATTGTTGCTAAGAAAACTCCCTAGATATTTCACAATGAGTCAAGTCCAGAAACTGCTGGATTTGAAGTATATGCAATATCTGTCTAGGGCAGCCATGGGAAAACTAACCCTTCTCATTGAAAAGGATCCCTTTATACAGCCATGGAGAAAAATTATTAAAGTACAACATTCAAACAGGAGTTTTTTTCCTTGTTCTATAGTTTTATAAAATTGGGCGGAATTGGAACATCCCAAATTATGGCAGTCCTCTCAGAAATGTCTGCAAAAGCTAATACCATGTAGCTGGGTATTATTGAGAGTTGAAATTTACTCCAAATATGGCCAAAATTGGAAAATGGCCCCGCTGAGCAGGGGCGTGGCTAAAAAACTGTTTTCATGGTTGAGGGCTTTCCTTTGCACCAAGCAAAGCCTGGGATCTTTGAATCCATCCTATTATATTTTTATGACTCAGACTACCTTCCTTCCCTTCATAAATGTAATCCATTTATTTGCATATTAATGTTTCAACAAATCACATGTTCATTCACAATGAAACTCAGACACAATTGTTGTAACACTTCACAGTATTACTAGTGCATGAATGGTAAGTAGCCAATGAACAAGTTAATAATCCAGTAGCAATAGCAGTTAGACTTATATACCGCTTCATAGGGCTTTCAGCCCTCTCTAAGCGGTTTACAGAGTCAGCATATTGCCCCCAACAACAATCCGGGTCCTCATTTTACCCACCTCGGAAGGATGGAAGGCTGAGTCAACCCTGAGCCGGTGAGATTTGAACAGCTGAACTGCAGAACTGCAGTCAGCTGAAGTAGCCTGCAGTGCTGCATTTAACCACTGCGCCACCTCGGTATCAATTATATCAACACAATCCCCAGGACAAGCAGAATAGTTTATATTTAAAAGTCACCCTAAAATTTCTCACCTGCATCAAAATAAAAGGAAGGGATCCTTTTTGCTCCCTTGTGAAGATTTCTAGAGCTGGGAGTAGGGAAAAACAAGAGGTAACTTTATTGTCACAGACAAGAAAAACAGACTTCTGCTGTTTTCCAGGTGGTTCTGATCTGGAACACAGAATTCCATACACTAGTGTGTAAAACATATTCAATTTGAAAGAACCCTTTGTGATCAAAATACTTTTTTTGAGTCAAAATAGGTGGTTTCTTTCAACCATTCAGTAACTATTCTGAACTTGAAACCCAGATATTGGAAATTTGGAATATCTCTATTCAGAAGACTAACTAATCACAAGTGTTTCAAGCTTAAAACTATATTTTGAGCTGTTTTGCACATTTTGTGTTTTCATTGACTGCTAAATGCAAACCCACACAATTATTATCTATCTCTCCGTTTCTGCCAGATCTAAAGATGAACCAAAGATGAAGGAGGGCCTTCTCTGTGGCTGCTCCGACCCTCTGGAACGAGCTCCCCGTGGAGATTCGAACCCTCACCACCATCCAGGCCTTCCGCAAAGCCCTTAAAACCTGGCTGTTCCGACAGGCCTGGGGCTAAAGAGCTTTTGCCCCCCCCCTCGAATGGTATGGTTGTTGTGTATTGAATTTATGTTCGTCTTTTTATCACCTGTCTGTACCGCCTTCCCTGACCGAATTGTGAGCCGCCCTGAGTCCCCTTCGGGGAAAAGGGTGGCATATAAATGAAATAAATCCTAATCCTAATATTCAATAAGACCGGAGTGCCAAGGAGAAGATATATTTACACAACTGTTATGGGTACCATGAAAAAAGGAGATAATCAGCAATGATGATGGAATTCGTTGTTTGCCCTTGCTACACATACATTGTCACATAATAAGTTCTTGAGGGCAGCTGCCACTCCCAGGATTAGTTATGCAACTGACTCTCTGTAATAAGAAAAACAAACAGTTTGTTTCCTTTAATGATGTAGAAGATTATTGTATTATGTATGGACTGGATTGTTAGTTTTTCTCATAGCTCTTTAGGGCAATTTGAAACAGAACAATACTTGCTGTTCTAACGAAACAGTCTGTAATAGAAGGGTTTAATGTGTGCCACACAGCAAGGTAATTCCAAGGTGTACTCTTTGCCATTAATTGTATCAGTTGCCTCTAGCATGATTATTTCTTTTTAAAGAACCCCTTACCGAAATTTCACCTGCAGATCACAAGTATGCCTGATGTTGAGCTCTATAAACAGCCTAGGAATGCTGTTCTCTGGCAGTAGAGATAAAGAAGGGAGGAACTGTAGGGATTTTTAATCTAGCTTGCTTTTTTTTTTAAGGCAACAAAATATAAGCCTAGCCTCCATAGGCTATATACTGTGTACTAATTTATAGTGATAGCAATGATTTTGATTTTTTGTTGTTGTTAGTTGCAAAATCGTTCCCGACCCATCGCAACCCCATGGACAACGTTCCTCCAGGCCTTCCTGTCCTCTACCATCCTCTAGAGTCCATTTAAGCTCACGCCTATTGCTTCAGTGACTTCATCCAGCCACCTCATTCTCTGTCGCTCTTTCTTCTTTTGCCCTCAATCTTTCCTACCATTAGGCTCTTCTCCAGTGAGTCCTTCCTTCTCATTAGGTGGCCAAAGTATTTGAGTTTCATCTTCAGGATATGGCCTTCTAAAGAGCAGTCAGGGTTGATCTCTAGGACTGGCTGGTTTGATTGCCTTACAGTCCAAGGGACGCACAGGAGTCTTCTCCAGCACCATAGTTCAAAGGCCTCAATTCTTTGGTGCTAAGCCTATCTTATGGTCCAAATTTCACAGCCATACATTACAACTGGGAAAACCATAGCCTTGACTATGAGCACTTTTGCTAGCAGGGTGATGTCTCTGCTTTTTAGTATACTGTCTAGATTTGCCATAGCTTTCTTCCCCAGAGGCAAGCATCTTTTAATTCTTGGCTGCAATCCCCATCTGTGATGATCTTGGAGCCTAGGAAAGTAAAATCTGTCACTACCTTCATTTCTTCCCCATCTGTTTGCCAAGAATTGAGAGTGCCAGATGCCATGGTCTTGGTTTTCTTAATGTTGAGTTTAAAGCCAACTTTTACACTCTCCTTCTTCATCCACATCAAGAGGCTCTTTTTGATTTAATGTTGACTAAAGGCCAGTGCAACAGCTTCTCTTCCCACTCATCTGCCTCTCTTATCTGCTGATTGAGGCTCTTTAGGAGCTGCTGCAAACTATCCTATGAAGGATATGCAAAGACCCACAATACAGAGGGAAGGTCTGATGCTTCAAATTTTGCTGTTTTGATATTACTAATATCATCTTACAATACCACAGAACTCAAGGAACTATAAACTAAAGCAAACAAAGCTAAAACTTGTGCAGCTTTTAAATTATAACATACAGTAGAACCTCTGGTCAGGAACACTTCTGACCACAACCAAATTGGGTTCCAACCAAAAAATTCACATTATTTCCTTGGCTGCTTCTTCTATGCCATTTTTTTTTATAAGTGCCAAATTTCCAAAATTAGGTTCAGGTCACAACCAAATCGGTTTGCGATCAAAGTTATGGAACGAACTATGGTCGTGACTAGAGATTCTACTGTACTGGAAAGCTGATAAGTTCTTGAGTCTTAATACAATTTTGAATGCTTTGTCTCTTCATTTTGTATTGGTTCGAATAAACATTTATTTTCACAGCTGACCAATATAAAAAAAACTATGCAGTAATATATAGAGCAAAAGCAAGAATTGCCAAATGGAAAAATGACTGAGATATTAACTTCTGTTACTTTCCTATGGAAGCTAGGTTTACTTTTTTCCTTCTTTTCTTAAAAAGCAAGCTGAATTTAGTTTCTCCCTTTCTTCTCCCACACACACAGGTCTGGGAGATTAGTCAAGAACTGTGTTATTAGTAAAGGGAAAACATGTGATTATGTCCTGAATGGATTTCCATTTTAATTTTCAGCTGACGTGGCACAGAATGAATGTTAAGAACTAACCATTAAGTTGCTGTTGTTTTATGAATGATCTTCAATCCTATAGTCTTTTTCTACCTAAATGATAGTTCTAATCTCGGATTTGTGATTCTACAGTCAACAAGACTATGGAATTTTTGTAATTTTTCATCAGCCCACTGAAGTAATTGATCAGGAAGATAGCTTCTGAAAACACTTTAAGCTTTCAGGTAAAACCAGTTGTACCAGATAGAACTAAATTAAGACAAAATCAAGTACAGCAGCATGAAGACTTACACACAAGCAAGGCACAACTGTGACACTGTGGGTGTAACGTGTAGCATCATACCAAGAATGGGCAATTGGAATTCTTTGCAAAAGATTGAGAAAAACAGATCTCATGAATCTATTGAAAATACCTTTTATAAAGATGGTATAGAACAGTGATGGTGAACCTTTTAGATACCGAATTCCCAAACTGCACATCCAGACATGCCCAAAACGAAAGGTGCATGCGCACATGTATGGATATGCACATGTACGGACATCTGTGGACATGCACACACATGCGCAGCAGAGACCTGAAGACCAGCTGGCCAGTGGGAGTCGGGGCATCCCAACACCAGCAGTGTGGCAAGAGGTAAGATCTTTTCCTTTCATGAGTTTCTGTTTCGTCATCGTTTGCAGGGAAACAGAAGCTCACAAACACCACGCAGATCTGACCTGGGACAACTGCGCACATGCCAGCAGAGAGGGCTCTGTGTGCCTCCCTCTGGCGTGCATGCCGTAAATTCTGAAAGTCAAAAACTCAATTCATACAGGTAAGTCCTTGACTTACGACAACAACTGGGCCCAGAATTTCCTTTGCCAAACAAAGGAAGTGGGTTGGGCTACCTTTTCTGCCGCAGTTAAGTGATTCATACTGTGGTTAAGTGAATCTGGCTCCCCAAATTGACTTTGCTGGTTAGAAGGGAAGGTCTCAAAGGATGGACACATGATCCCAAGATGCTGCAAGTCATCCCAAATTTTGATCAGAGACCACAGGACTACTGTAAAGGGCTTAAATGCAAGAACTGGTCATAAGTCACTTTTTCAATGCCATTGGAACTTCAAACAGTTGCTAAACAAATGGTTGTAAGTCAAGGATTATCTGTACACACACATACAAACACAAAACAGATAGAGGCTAAGCAACCATCCTACTCCCAGACCTGGGAGCAAAACCAGGTTTTTAGACCCTGAACAACTTGAGAATGGGAGCAATGCATATGTTTATGGAGATATAACTCCCTTTAACCTTCACCACTGCCCCTAGTCTATTTCAAAGTTAGGATTTAGCAACATCTCAATAGCCACAACCTTGCCTACAACTAAAGGTTTTTCAACATGAATCCAAAACTGAATGTGTGCTTCCATCTTCCATCTTTCAAGTAGCATATAATTTCCATTGGTCAATCTGTGCTACTGGCTTTAGACACAATTTTGCAAACTGTTCCTAGGTGAAACAGAAAATTAAATTCAAAAGTCACTTCAACTTGGCACCTGCCCAGTGTGTTGGGCTCCAAAAATATGATAGCCTTACTGCCTGGTAATTCTGGGAATTTTATCGCAACATATATGAATGGTGCCAACATCACATCGTAAAAACGTACTAGCATTTAAGTCAACTGGAATTTTGACTAGTTAAAACTATCCAGCATGACAATAAGGTCATTGTCTTCTATAAAGGGTCAAAGGGTTACATTTTCTTCATCTTTATTCCATGGAAGATTTGTGTAATCCCATTTCTTAATGTTATTATACATGGCTAACAAAAAAATCTTAACAGTAGTATTATTTGTGTCCAGTTCTTCTAACTTGAGAAATTGCCAGATTTAAAATCCAGAATGACTTAAATTTACACTGACGCTTATTAGCAGAAGAAAATGTTTTACACATGCCAAATTGCCCAATTGTTTTTCCCAAGGGAGCTTTTTTTTTCCAATCAAAGAATGAACAATAAAGATTACCTTTACTCTCTTTTTTAATAGATTTGGGGGACACAGAGTTTACTATGATGTTTATTAAACATCTGCTTACTGTTTATTGCCTCTCTTGTTCTACTAGAAAGCATTTAACACTAATCAGAAATGAAAACCGCTCCAGGTTTACATAAACTCCAAATAAATCACCTGTATTTATTACAGAGTTGTAATATGGCATTGCATTTCCTGTTAATCATATGAGATATGCTCTCCTAAAAGTGAGCTATTTCCCTACTGAATCCCATTCTTTATCCCTTTCCAAGCAATGCATTTTTTCTACCTAGTTTTCCCCCATCACAGCAGAATATCCCATACTGTTCCATCTTAAATAGTGTCTTGACAAGAGCTTTTGGATGGCCTGATGTGCCACTGTAAATGTGGATTTACAGCGGCACGAGTGTTTGCTGACCTGGAAGGGTTGAGATTTTTTTCAAAACTACAAATTTAGTTTACACATTTTGATTAAAACTAGCTTAAGATGTGTGTATGCAGTAACGTTTCTCTGCCCAGAACTAGGCAAAATATATTCTGAGTTGATTAATCTCTCCCTCACCCTGACCAAATTGAAAAAGATAGGCAGTGCCAGGTTCAACAAACAAGAGGTGTACATCTTGTAGAAGCAAACAGACTCTTTCAAATTGCTAGCTGCAATTTAGCAAAGACACTTGCCAAGTCCAAGTTGGAGCAAGGTCATTGGCAGTTTATGCAAGCCAAGCCAAAAACTGCCTAAAGCATAACATTTGCGTCAGAGCAGAGAAGTTCCTCTGCCAACAATATTTCAAGAACTGCCAGCAGACAACACTTCTGATCTTGGAAATGCCTCATGTATTCGTGTTCCTTTATTTGCCCTGGATTTGACTGCATCTTTTTGCACTCATGCAAACCACAACTACTCCTATTTTACGATTATGTCCCACCAAGTCACTGTTGACTTAGTTATAATATAAATAGACCTTCTCTAAGATCTGTCCTCAATCTGCCCCTTTAGATCTTCCAACAATGAAGCCATCCTTTCTATAATTGACTTCATTCATCTTACTGCTGGCTGTTGTTTTCTCTCTCCTAGTACAGATAATTCATAACGTAGGACCAGAATTTGGACCAGACATTGCTAATCAACGTTCCTGATGTTATGACTTTTCTTTGCCATAATTGTTAAGTGAATCACACAATCATTAAGCAAATCCAATTTTCTCCATTGACTTCTTATTGGAAGCCAGAAAGATGACAAATGGCAATCATGTGACCCTGGGATCAGAGGTGGTATTCAGCAGGTTCTGACCAGTTCTGGAGAATCGGTAGCGGAAACGTTGAGTAGTTCAGAGAAACGGTAAATACCCCCTCTGACTTGCCCTGCCTCCATCTATTCTCTGCCTCCCGAGTCCCAGCTGATCGGGAGGGAATGGGGATTTTGCAGTAACCTTCCCCTGGAGTGGGGAGAGAATAGAGATTTTACCGTACCCTTCCCCTGCCACACCCACCAAGCCATGCACACCAGTAGTAAAAAAAATTGAACCCCACCATTGCCTGGGATGGCATAACCATCAGAAATACATGCTGGTTGCCAAGTAGCCAAATTTTGATCATGTGGCCATGGGGATGCTGCAACAGTTGAAGATGCAAGGGCCTGTAAGTCACTTTTTTCATTGTAATTGTAATTTCAAATGGTCTCTAAACAAATGGCTGTAAACCAGGGACTATGTCTATCATAAACTTCACAAGAGAGCTAATCTGTACATAGTGTATCCAAAATGTGATAATTAGGGTCTGGTTGTTAGTACTTTCAGTAAAAACTCTTGATTTCATGATTCATATTCCTACTTATACCCACCCAAAGGAAAAAAAAAATCTAAAGATTCTGTGACGCAGAGGTTCAATTATAGGTTTATTCAGACATAGTTCTTAGGTTTTGGCTTAATGTGTGACAGTAGCCACCCGCTTATGTGAGCACAAGTGGGTGAGAAAAAAGCAAGTAAAAAACCTTGTTAAAAGAAGCAGCTTGTGGAATCTTATAAACTGACTATAGGACAAATCTTCCTGAATTAAAATCAGTTTCATCAAATGCTAATTAATTCTAATAAAATGCTAAAGAACGATGGTTTAGGATAAAAATAACAGCAAAGATTCCAAAGATGATTTAAGACCGTTGATTTTATTTTATTTTTGGTGCCCAAGAGATTTATGGCTTTCAATAATGTTAGAGTTCCATATTCTTTTTTAGATTTAGTGAAGGAATTTCATATGTAGAACTTATGTTATGAGTACTTTTAGCTGGGGAGGGAAATATACCCATTCACAAAATTAATGCTATTCAGGGATAGGGGAATAAAGCACCAGTTTACTTCATCTTTTCTAGCTTATGAGATACTCCATATTTATTCCTTTCTCTGGGCAAAGTTACACAGAGAACACAAGAAACCACTAAGCTTTGGCCACCCATCACTTTTATTTCCTACAAAAACCTAGAGTTGTTTTGGGGGCCAAAAGGTTTTCATAGAAATAAATATTACCCTGAAGAGTGGTACTCTGTTTTGCAGTACACTAGATTTCCGTTTTATGATGGCTTTGTAAAACAATACAGAAATCTGATAAAGTCAGATAGCCCAGCTCATGTCAAAGGTGATGTCTATTATACTGGTGCTCTAACTTTTACACTGGGATTTCAGAGCTATTCTAAGATCCCACTCCTTTTATCCTTCATTAATATTGCCAGCTTCAAATATTTGTGTGTTTCTGATCCACTAAATCCATGATGGCGAACCTGCAACACGCATGCCATAGGTGGCACATGGAGGCATATCTGAGGGCATGCATGTGCACACTGGCCAGCTAATTTTTGGCCTTGCGGAGGGCGTGTGGTGGCTGGTTTTGCCCTTTCCAGGTTTCAGGAAAGCCTCTGGAGCCTGGGGAGGGCAAAAAACAGGTGCACTGGAAGTCGGGGAACATGCTGTTTCCGGTCTCCAGAGGGCCTGGAGGAAGGGGGGGCGTTTTCACCCTCCCCAGGCTCAAAGAAAACCATGTGCGCATGCGTGGGGGGGGAGTGGGGGGGCACACATGAGCAGGTGGGCACATGGGGGACATTTAATTATGGGTGTGGGCACACACACAAGCACTTTTGGCACCCAAGGGAAAAAAGGTTTGCCATCACTACACTAAATGGATCAGTGTTTACTTTTTATCTTGGAAGGTTGTTCATAAAAGACTATACTCTCGAGATGTACTTGTTTTTATGCACAGGTTATCCCTTTTATTCTGAGTATCTTCCCTGACTGAGATATTCTACCTCCATGTGAATACCCATTTCTCTTAATTTACAGCTGCTGCTTCAAAAACCTGGAACACAGAAGGGTGATATTACAAATCAGACAAATCTAAGCTGCTTTTTCTTGTTACTTTACCCGGAATGGTAATTGGACTATATCAACCCCCATCATTTCGGATTAAATATCTCCTTTACAGTCATGCAGTTTTAATTAATTTTCCACAGTATTCATAATGTTATCCTGTCTCTCATTTAAAATTTAATTAAAATCACTTCTGAGATCATCAAAGTTGCAAATTAGGCAGATTAGACAAAAGTTTGTTGCAAAGACACACTAAGAATACACATTTAAGGAATGTATAACCATCTATTATGGATAATAAACTGAGGAGTTTTATTTCAGCAATATAAATGGTTCATATCTGGCTCTGACCTGGCAGGTCAGGTTCTGCTAGATTAATAAAATTGAAGTACATGGAAGTGTGGTTTGGATGTGAACTCTGTAATATACAGTCAGGGGTCATATATTGTTTGATTTAACTTTGACTCCATCACTGTGGCTTGTAAACCATGATTTATCACTTAATATGTTGTGTAATCTCAGCTAATTATAATTCAGAAAATAATGTTCAAATAAGCCATGGCACAGATAAACCATGGCAGTGGAATATGTGAACCCAATCATAATCTACAATATACAGAATGCAGAAAAAAATACTCGATAACTTCTTGGCCCATGGGTAAAGGTCATTTGATTTTCAAAACTACTCCAGACCAATTCGCAATTTATGGGTATTCTTCAAGGGTAGTCTCATGTAGAGTACATTGCAATAATCCATGCAAGAAGTCACCAAGAAATACAAGACTATGAACAAGACTCCTGGGTTAGGAACAGATGCCTTCAATAGGAATCTATGCGAACTGGTTGTTAACATAAGTGCAGCCCATCCCTGAGAAGGATACTGTGGTTGATGGTATCAAAAACTGCTGAGTTCCAGGATGCTTTTTGAAGAACTGAAAGTAAAATTCCTAGTATAAAAATAATATGCCAGTTTAGAGATAGGGGAGAGAAAACAAATATTGTGTGAATATAAAAGCAAATCATGCAATTGCATGGATGTTTACACTTATTTCTTAAAATCACTAATATTTAATGTATACACTGTAAGAGTCCAGACTGGCAGTTACTAAGGATATTTAACTATCTTCACATATTGTAATATGGCTTCAATATTCATTGACAATCATTAGATAGGGCGCAGTGTTAGGATACACATACTTTGGCTCAAATGCTCTGTATCACACCTCAATTAAGATCCAAGCTACCCTCTTGTTGGGTTAGCCCTCCTACAGCAGGTTTTCTCTGGTTTCTAGTAAACAAAGAGTGTCCTTTCCCCCTGGAACAAAGTGCTGTAGCAGAGTGGATAATGTGGGAAGCATGGATGATCTTTCTAATAGCAATGAACTTGATTCTAGTCATTTTCTTTGCTTCTGTACAATGCTTATCCAAGCATAATCTTGACACGTACAAATTTCACGGTTGTTCTAAGGAACTGAAACAGAATGTGCTTCACTTCTTCCCTTAAAAAGTCTGATCTAAAGAAGATGCAGTAGAAAGATATGTAAATCGATTTTGGCATGAAGGGAATGCCTAAAAATGAGTCTTTCCATGTGTACTGATACCATTGTACCCAGCCCTCTCCTTGAAAAATGAAATATCCTGGGAAATATTGAAAAGGGAGAATATTATATTTCCCTGGATCAGAAATGGAGAAACATGTTTTTAGGGAGGAAATGGACTCACTCTTTATAGCCCCCACCTTTGTCAATGGGCCATTAAAAACATAACAAAGATCACCCCCCTTCAGCTCCACTTTGATGGGATTAAGGCATGATAGTATTAGCCCTTTACCCATCTCACCACAGGGCACCTGGGAAAAAGCAATGCTCAACAAACTTGGACTCACAGCACAACCTAAAGAGTTACCCCTGCATGTCCCTATGGGATGACAACCAATCAGAATACAAGATCAGGTTCAAAGCCCAGAGAGGGCGTAAAATCAGGGACTTTCAGCATCTCGGTTTCTTTTCTTCTTCACCCAACATCTGGAAGCATGTGATCATCTTTTCTGTTCAGGAGCTCAAGCCATGTGATCCTGTTCACCATTAAACCATTTTTCCAAGCAGCCTCCATATTTCTAGTGTCTTTTTCCCCATTTGGAACTGAACCCAGAAGGACATTTCTTCTAGCACCCTTAATTGCTTTTGTGATTGGACAACATTTGTTTAAAAAGATATAGGTCTTCCTGCTTGAGCAGGGGGTTGGACTAGAACAGTGGCTCCCAACCAGATTTTTCCATGGACCGGAGGGAATGTGGTATTGCATGCTGCCTGCATCCCATGGATAGGGCTTCACTTGTTTGCGTAGTCCGGTTGCTGGCATGCTGCAGCCTGGACCCTGAATTAGAAGACCTCCAAGGGCCCTTCCAGCTGTTGTTATTTGCAGCATCCGTCTTCAAAAGATTCGTCAGGCTGTGGGTTTCACCTCAATGCACCTCAGGTACCGACACATCATGGACCTATGTCTGCTTGTTATTATGGGAAGAAAAATCAGGTCCTGTTCCAAGCCAGGAGAAAGATGCTGGAAATAAAATGTAGGCCGCATGGAAAGAAGGTCTCTTATTCATTTGGATGCCAGAAACATGACAGAACCATGTTTTTGGGGTGGCAGACAAAATGGCTGAGTGAATGGATGGATCTTTATGGGGTTCTGGGATTTAGTGATTGAGAAGCTCCAGGAGGTTGTGCAATGTAGCGAGCCTTTGGTCTTTTACTATTCCAATGGTGGTGGGTTAATTCTATACAATACGCCCTAAAGGTGATGTCCTGTCCTTAGAATTTGGGTGGGTGGTGGAAAATAAATTCTTAATCCCATCCACTCTGGGGGAGCAGGCCTGGATTTCTTAATGGGCAAAAAAAATCCATCTCTAAAAACTTTGGGGTTCTGTTTGAGACTGTTGGGGCTGCTTTTCACCTTTAATATTTTTCTCCTTTGGGGAAATAGTCTGCCCTTTGATATTTCATTCTCTCGGATGGAGGAGGCTTCCGACATTATCAATGACTTAAGTGCTCTTCGAAAGCACATCTAGTACCGACCACAAGTCAACAAGAAGTATATTTTAAAATGACCTGCCCTGGGGTAAGGGGTGGTGACAGTTCCTTAGAAAATAAAACTGCAAGCAACCAAAGAGTTTACTATAGGTCGTATTGCATGCTTGTGTTGTTTATAAATGGATTAATAATAAATGTCAACTAGACCAGCAATAGTATCTGCCACAATAAGAACAGGACTGCCGCTCTCGCATTCCCATCTCTGCTTATTCGGCCACGCGGCCTTGATAGGCCCCACCCCCATTCCCGTTTTCCCGAGAGCGCCCGCGCGCACTTTTTCCTAAGAAGGGTGTCACCTTCCCGTCGTTCCCCTCCCCTAACTCGCTCCGCCCCTCCCACCGCCTTTAGACACACAGAAACACACACAAACACCCCCCCAGCGCGCGGTCTCCCATTGGCCGGCCGCCTCACGTGCTCTTGGTGCCGCTTGTTTTCCTTTCTCGCCGCCCGGCGACGACAGTTTCAGCCGGGCGGCTGTAACCGGTTTAGGCCGGGGAGAGGCTGAGGCGTCAACTGAACAACTGCGCCGCGCCCCCCCTCTTTTTTTCCCCTCCTCGCGACTGCCGCTGACGTTTAAAGCCGCCCTCCTCCCTGCTGCTGCGGGGTGGTTGTGCCCGAGGGAGGAAGCGAGAGCCAACTGGTGCTTTGCCGCATCCGCCCGGCTTCCATCCGCAGTTCTCGCCCTCCCCTGCCGGCACAGGTTAGTCCCGGTCTTCGGGCGGTGGCGGCAGCGAAACGAGGGGGGAAAGACGAACAGGAGCCCGCGTGAAGGGCCGAGAGAGGGGGGAAGCAAAAGAAGCTCCTCGTGTACCGTAAAGGGCTCTGCCGCCTCTTCCTTTGTCGACATCTCGGGACCCTTTTGCATCCCCCTCAGCTGGCTGTTAACGGTACATAATGGAGCTCTTTCCTCCCTCAGCAATGGGGTGCTATTCTTGGGCGGAAGAGATCACCGGGTCGGGGACGGATGGGTTTATCCCCATTGTTTTTTCACTCGTGATCTACCGGTTACCCAAAAGAGCCACTGGCAAGAATTGTCGGGGTTACTGGGCGCTTGTTTGTAAGGAGACACTTTTACTGAATAAAGCACAATTTACTACTTGCAAGCTTAAGACAAGATGGCCAGACAAGATGTGATGACTCTTCGTGTTCTTGACAATCTGACATTGTAGGGATGATTAGTTAGCTATATTTCATTCAGACCCCAAACAGTTCTGGAGAATTCAGACTTATGACAAATCCCGGATTCAAATCGATTTCAGGAAACCTAAAACAATACCAATTTATATGACAACTACACGAAAGTGAACTGCCCAACTTGGCTAAAGAGCTATGCACAATGAAGGGTAAGACAGTGATGCACGTGTTAGTTATCACAGTCTTTGTATGAACTGGGGAAACAGCTCTAAGCAGACTTATGTGTTCTGGAAAGAAAAAAAAATGAAATAACACATTTAGGAGGAAGTAGCACAAGTAGAATTTGACACTGGCACACAAAGCAATTAAATAAGCAGCTTGTGGGTAGATTAATAGATTACAGCACACTATTCACTTGAGAGAAAGGCAAATTCTAAGAGTAATAGTTTAATGGGACAAAGATGAGTTCAGAGAAGGGCAGAAAAAATGGTATTTCCACACATGATTTACTTTATGATATTTTAATGCTTAATAAAACTCTACTTTGGAGACTTCTGCCACTGTATTGACTGGGGGTGGGTGGGTTTTACTTAGTTTTGCAGGTTGTGTGCACAGTGCTACTCCTTCAAGGTCAGTGTTAAATTAGTCTTAACCTTTGGAGCAATTTAAGATAGTGTGTCCCCATGTGAGTGTGTTTTGGTTTTACTCAAGTGTACTTCTTGGTTTTGTGAAAACACAGTGCTCCTAAAACTGGAGACTTAGACTAGTTAAAAGATGAGGATTTGTTAAAAATGAGGCTATTGTACCTTTGATTCTGGATTCATATTTTTTGAAGAAGCTGTGGACTTATAAGTCCAGTAACAGAGAGAAGTTTAGTTGCAGAAATTTAAAAATATTTCTTCTGGGAAAGGAAAAAGCTGTCAGATAGGAAGGAAAGCTCAAGGCTAACTGTTTCTTTGCAGTCCTCCTTTGTGACTTCAGCTGTTGATAGAAAAAGATGAAAAAGTCCAGATGGATAAATGGCATTCCTCTGGGCCTAGCCCCCCCCCCCTTTGTTGTTGTTAATAACAGATTCCAGGGAGGAAAAGCCAGGATTTTTTAAAGTGCCTATTGCTCTGATAACAAAAGAAACTGCTTATGAAGAGTTTATGGCTCTGACAACTTTATTCAGATATTTATTTGCTGTAGCCATTGGCAATTGTATGCCAAACCCATACATACAATAGTCATTATTTTGAAAAATGGAAAAGTCGAGGAAATGTGTGGATAATCTTAGTTGGGAAATGATATCTTTGGCTTCTTTTGAACATTGTTATTTTGAGTTTGCTGTTGAAATTCTTGTATAGTACAAGATGAGAGGGGGATATTAAAAGCATCCTACTTTTCTCCAATTGGCCTTTTTCACAATTAGTGTCCAATGCCAGATTCCTTGTAGCAGTCAAGTGTAGAGTTGAGTAATATCTGATTTGAACCACAAGCTTCAATGTGAAAATTTGCCATGATTGAGTCAACTTCGATATCAAAATAATTGTTGCAAATAAATAAAAAACAGCCTGCATTTCCACAATATGCTTTACTCATGGTTAACTTAACTGTGGTTTATCTAAATCAATTTTCTAGGTTTCCGCAATATGCTGTAGTATATGAACATATGTATAGTTGGCATAACATGCTGAGCTACAATGTAGTGGTTTGGTACGTAACTCAGTGTCATGTGACAGTAGCCTTGATATGTCAGAGGGAAGGCAAAGATGGATTAATTGTGTGACAGTAGCCTTGATATGTCAGAAGGAAGGCAAAGATGGATTAATTGTCCATGACATACAACTTCTCAATAAAAAGTAATAGCCTACATGTAAATTTCTACATATTTTTGGCACCTGAAAATCTAAAAGAAAACTAGTTTTTCAATTGGATTGAGTGATGGCTTATTCAGTCAAGGTTATTCAGATATTTTAATTTAACCTATTTAGCCACCAACCATCTTTATTAAGTTCTAGTCATTTCATACATACAGGATACAGTTAATTGTTTTTAATATGTGGTAAGTGTATATAGCCATTTACAATCAGGAAAGACAAAGCCCTTTTATGATGGCTAGTGCTACAGACAAAATCCTTGGTTTAATTCTAGGCTATAGAGATTTCAGGACAGCTATTAAGAGTTGAGCAGTTGTCTGCTCTCTTAGAAGAAAAAACAAAAAATGAAAGTTGGTTGGATTGTTTGTACTTTGCAAAGCAAATGGAAAATGATACCAAATCCTCATGACAAATTATTAAATTCATATGCTTTCTCATTCTCCCAAGTGACTCTGAGTGGCTTACAATAATATAAAAGCATAAATGTAAACTTTACACATACACACAGACATAAATTCTTCATGCCAAAAATATGTAAGGTGTGTGTGTGTGGGGGGGGGGTATGTGGACCTTCCTTTACTAGCCTGTCCATAATATCTGTCTATCATTTGTGATTTGAGCTGCTTTAGAAACACTAATGAAAGAAGAACTTGTTCTTTCTGTTTATTGCTGCTTTCATATTATAGCTGAGTCTGATCACTTTTTTCCATAACAATTTGAAATGGTTGTTGGAAATCATCTTTAACTTGCCAGGAAACATCCTGTGACCTCTGAAATCTCATTTGAGACAGATTTCCTTACCTAAGCAGAGAAACAGAATGACCACCAGAGAGCAAAAATTCAGAGCAGGAGCAATTTTTGACCTACTGTCAGCTTTCCTATTGAATTTCCTTGTGGGAAATTGGCAGTGAGCATCCGAAATCTCCCTCCCTCCTTCCCTCCCACTTCCCTTCTTTTCCCTTCTTTTCTTCCCGTTCTTTCTTTTCCTTCCTCTCCCTTTTTTTGTCCTCCTCCCTCCCTTCTTTCCTTCCGCCCCAGAGACAATTAAGTTATTGGTGCTGGGTGGAGCACCAGGTAATTGTGTGAGTGACTAGGAGGAAGCTGTCAAAGAACATGGAAAATGAGGATCACTGGACTGCAACAGTGCAGTGGCAGCAGCGCTGAAGAAGCAGTAACCCATTAGAAGTGAAGCAATCACAACTTTTCCAAATTTCATTCTCTGAGTCCCAGTATTCTGTAAGCCCATTTGAGGTACCTTGGTTGAAGAAATTTGGCTTTCTGCTTTAACATTTTGCCCACTTAAAGATTACAGACATAAGGGATTTAGTAATATGTAGATAATGGACAGTGTCTTTGTTATTAAAGCCTTCAGTTGTCATCCTGATTAACTATGATAAACCATACTTTACTTTCTTTACCTAATTACTTTTGCTTAAATTTCAATTCAACCTGCTCTTTTCTAGCCTTAAGCCAAGCAGCCATACAGGTACCATATTTTTCAGAGTATAAGACGCACCAAGTTTTTGAAGAGGTAATTTTTTAAAAAGTTTTTGCACTCTGCAGACCTCCCAAACCCTCTGCATGCCTCCTTTTTTTGTAAAAAAAACGGGGCATGCAGAGAGTTTGAGAGGTCTGCAAAGGGCTCCTGGGGGCTGGGGGGGCAAAAACGAGCAAAAGCAGCCCATTTTTCATGGAAACGTCCCCATTTTTTGCCAAAAAAAGGGCGTGCATAGCCTTTAGGACGCTTGCAGTGTGCTCCTGTGAGCTGGGAGGGGGGGACAAGTAAAAAACCGCCTGTTTTTTGCTCATTTTTGCTCTTCACAGCCCCCAGGAGCACTTTGCAGGCCTCCCAAACCCTCTGCACGTCCATTTTTTTGAAGGGGCGGGGTTTCTGGAGGCCAAAAATGCTGTATTCAGTGTATAAGATACACCCAGATTTTCGCCCTCTTTTTTGGGGGGGAAAGGTGCGTTTTATACTCTGAAAAAATACGGTAATCCTTGACATACAACAATTTGTTTAGTGACCATTCAAAGTTACAGCAGCTCTGAATAAAGTGACTTATGACAATGTTTCACATTTATTACTGTTGCATTATTCCTATGGTTGGGGAGATCAAAATTCAGGTGCTTGCAACTGGCATTATTTATGACAGTTGCAGTATCCCAGGGTCATGTGATTACCTTTTGTGACCTTCTGACAAGCCAAGTCAGTGGGGAAGTCAGATTTATTTAACAACTGTGTTACTAACTTAATAACTGCAGTAATTCTATTTAACAACTGTGGTAAGAAAAGTCATTAAAATGGGGCATAAATCACCTAACAGTCTTGCATAGCAATGGAAATTTTGGCTCAATGGTGGTCATGTCAACGATTTCCTGTAGTTGCTGCTGTAGATTTCATGGGGCATCTGATGGTGTGCTGCATTTCTTTTCTTGTTAAAGACAATGTATCCTGAGTACATGGTTGTTTATTGTTATCAAAGTATGACTATCTCTGTTGTAAACATGACAGAGACTTAAGTCAATAGAATTCAAATAACTCACAAATGGATTTTCCTTAGCTAAGCTATGTAAGGTGATTGTATCTCATACAATTGTAACATTATTGATCCTTTATTAATTCACAGTAGTTATTAATTTGGTAAGTAGTTTATTAATTTCTAATCCATATCAGAAAAACGTTTTTTTCTAACAGGTTATTCACATGCTTTCATTGCCTTTCATGCAAAGTCATTGCTTACTGTGTATTCCACAAAGATGAAATGCATATTATGACATGTTCTACTGGCTTTCTGCAATGCTCAAAGCTGAAGGTCTGTAAATTCTGCATTGCAGATTAAAGCAAACTATGAGAAGAAGAAGCATATACAGACAAGAGAATGTCCACAGGAAAAAGAATTTTTGCAGTAATAGATGCTTTAGTTACTATTACATTAAATATTTTATATTGGGTTAGGATTTGACTGTAAATAATATACTTGAATGTTGGTATATAGTTTCTTCTATGTAGGGCTTTCACACTGAGATCTATATAAGTTGCAAGTTTGTTAATATATCTATTTCCCAAAAGAATGAAATATTTGAAGACTGCTGTGCAATAATGTAAAGGAGATTGTGATTTAAAGTAATGGTTTGTCAGAGCTTATCCCATATACTGGATACCCAACTTCCTGGTCCTTTGAATATGCAGTATATCCTGAGCATAAAGAAGTCTGTAAAGTCTCCGTCCAAGACTGTGTTAGCTATTCATATAGAAGAGAAAGAGCTTCGTTTGACTCTTGATGTCAGTAAATTAATGGATCTAGCCAGGAATATTGACTGTTCATCTTGGGCTTATTAATAATGAAATTAAAGAATCAAACAATTTAATTCTAAATAAATTAGATTCATGGTGTCTTAAGTCATAATGTAGTTGTTTTGGTTTTAGTTTAACCTACTGTATGAGTGATTGAATTTAGGTATGTTAGATGTGATTTAGTCAGTAAATTGTGGTGAAACTGATTTCATACTGTTGGTTTATATTTCATGTAAATTATGGTGAAACTATGATTTACATGAAATATAAACCAACAGTATGAAACATATAGTTCAGTTGTAATTTCAGCCATTATGGTTTGTAAATAACGTATGGTTTAACATCATGAATGAACCAGATCACTATGACTTGTTCAATAAATCTTGATTAAAACAAACGAGAACATAGTATATTATGTGAAGTAAACATCTGTACCAGTCAGAAGAGGCTTGATTAATATATGCTATCAAGTCAGTATAGGTAGTCCTCAACATACAACCATTTGTTTAGTGATTGTTCAAAGTTACAATAGTACTTGACATGACTATTTTTCACACGACTGTTGCACCATCTTCATATGATCCATAATTATGATGATTGCAGTGTCCCTGGGTCAATGGCTCACCTTTTGCAACTTTCTAACAAGCAAAGTCAACGAGTAAGTAACCTGGTTCGTAAGTGAATCTGGCTTCCCCATTGACTTTGCTTGTCAGAAGGTTGCAAAAAGGGTTCACATAACCCTGGGGCACTGCAATGGTCATAAATATGAACCAGTTGTGAAGTATCTGAATTTTGATCATAGGGATGCTGCAATGGTAACTGTGAAAAACGCTTCATTGGGAAAAGGTGGACATAGCTTCAATTTGTGCACTACTCCACAGTCTTGAAAAAATAGTTGGCTTTTAAATAGTATATGTTTCATTTGAAGAATTAATCAATTCTGTATGATATTTCAATTTGGTTTCATAGAACCTCATCTCTAGTTTGCTAATAGTTATTATCAATTTGGCAGATTGCAGAACTGCTTCCCTCCCCTTCAGAGAAATTTAACATTTGGCTTTGCTTTGATGTACACTAAATAACATTTTTCCCTTTAAAATTCAAAGTACATGACTTACCCACTACACCATTTTTACCCTGTTTTTATTATTTTGGCTTGTATTGTAATTTTAATCCGGGTTTTTTCTTGAAAGAATGTGTGCAGATAAATAAAATAATAACATGATGGTTTCTTCTCTTTCTCAACAGATTACTACACTCTTTGAAAATAATTGAAGATGGCACTTTGTCAGGTTACCTTTGAAATAAGAGGAATATCTCCACCAGGTACAAAGTAGTTTTAGTGCAGACTTGCAATAGAATTGAAAGTTAAGTTTCTAAGTAACAAATTATATTCAGGCAGTTGTAGATGGGATTTTTGGAAATTTTCATTTGTTACATTTTGTAGGTATGCTTGGCATTTAATGAGTATGTACTGTATGTAAAAACCTATTTTTAATGACCCAAGATAAGTTTCCTTAGTTCAAGCATATTGTTTCCAAATATTATGCCCTCTCAAATATTTCTACGATTATGTCTTGTAAGTATATGAAAACTTGAATTTCTATATTTACTCTTCAGACCAGTTTACCAGCTACATTTCTTGCTTGTACTATCATTCTGTGTCCATGATGGCAAACCTATGACAAGTGTGCCACAAGTGGCATGCAGAGCCTTCTCTGTGGGCATGGGAGCCGTCGTACCAACTCACTCTATCGAGCATGTGTGCACGCCTCCCGCTGGCTAGCTGATTTTCAGGTCTCTGCCATGCATAAGCAGGGAGTGGGGTGCATGCAGGAGGGACGGGGGGAGCACAGGGGGGTTGCAGTGGTCCCCCCGTGGCCCGTGTCTGCTCCCAGGAGGCAGCAGGGAGGCCTACTAGGCCTAAAGCGGGGCACCGGGGTGGGGTGGGAGTGTCACACATGCACGGAGGGTGTCGCATGCGCAGTACATTATGTATATATGTTGTCTAATTGTGTAACTGATCCCTTTCAAAACTTCCTAAGATAGCATATCCAGAAATATTTTATAACAAATCCCCTAGCGCAGCGGTTCTCAACCTGTGGGTCGCAACCCCTTTGGGGGTTGAATGACCCTTTCACAGAGGTTGCCTAAGACCATTGGAAAACACATATTTTCGATGGTCTTAGGAACGACGTAGACTGAGCTTAAAACTACAGCTCCCGACAGCCCCTTCTGAGCCAGGAAAAGAAAGACTGGATTTCAGCTGGCTGCTCCTGCTCAGCAAAGCTTCTGATATGCTTTGGGAGAGCTGCTCTAAGCCACAAGCAATGAGCGGTCGCCCCTCCTTTCCTAGAAAGGGAGCCTCGCTTGGTCACGGTAGCCCCTGATGGCCTGGCGAAGATCTCAGGTGAGAAGAGCGAGCAGTGAAGGGGAGCAGTGGAGCTGGGACCGATTCCATTGATCTGCTGGGCTTTCTTTGGCCAAGGCAGGAAGGAGAAGCGGCTACCTCTCTTGGGAGGCGTGTTAGCTACTTCGCCCTGCTCGGTGAGGGGCAAGCTGGATTAGCGACAGCTGTTTGGCACGGCCTTTTTTTTTTTTTTTTTACGCCTCTGCCATATTACGGAATATCCCTTGCCGAGCAGCCGAGGGAAGCATTTTCACTGCTTTCCCTTCAGGCTGCCCGGGCAACCGAGAGGGAAGAGCAACTGTCGTGGTGGCAAGGGGGTCGTGCCAGCTTCCCCCTTTGAGGTTCTTGGGCCAGGCAGCGGGTTTTAACTTCAAACTAGGGAAGTGAGGCTCTGGGGCTGCAGCCCGCTGAGTCTCAAAGGAGGCATCCTCGCACTTTGCTTAGTTTGCTGCATGAATTTAACCTGTAACTTTGCATGATGTTCGAGTATGGGCTTTGAATCCAGTTGGGTCAGTGCCCTAATTCGTATTCAGTTAATTATTGCTTTTCTATCCCCTCTTCCTCTGGAAGTTTAGAATGCCAGGCCTGGGGATGGCCATTCAAATAACAACCTCTGAGGAAGATAACATGAGTGTTAACAGCTCCAAGTCAGCCACTTTTGGTCTCTTCAGCCCAAGCCATAATCAGTATTAATTCTTGCCTTAGCCCTGTATTCATACATTGCACTAGCGATGAATCAAGCTACTGTTAGGTTCGTGGCAAACTGAATTATAAACTATATAATTTGTTATGTAGTCATGTACTATGGTGGCTAAGTACACTGTGAGCCATAATGATTTTGATACTGGCTGAACTCATTCAAAATGTTGGTGACAATAGAATTATTATTACATGGAAGAGATTTTGCAATTGTTTGTGATGAGTTTAAAAAGGATAGCCTTCTAAGCTTATAAAGAAATTTCCAGAAAGCCTTCTGACTTTCTTCTAGTTACATACGTTTAGTTTATACAGTATGTGAGTGACCTGTGAAAAGGGCCAGTTACATCTGTTGATGCTATGCAGCTGAAGTTCAACTCCTCTTGAATCTGAGTGGTTTCATTATCCAGAAGTCATAAAATTCTTCACAGTGGGCCTTTCAGACTTTTTATGGAAATCGTCTTTTCTGTCTTTAATCAGTTGCAATGACGTGGCAAAATATCTCAATTTGATTGTTGGATTTTTCACTGTGTAGATGCAAATGTGAACTCTTACTAGTGGTTGGACTCAAAATGGGTCTTTAATTATGTTCAATTTATAATAATGAAAATACATCCTACATATCAGATATTTACATTACAATTCATAACAGTAGCAAAATTACAATTATGAAGTAGCAACGAAAATAATTTTATGGTTGGGGGTCACCACAACATGAGGAACTGTATTAAAGGGTCGTGGCATTGGGAAGGTTGAGAACCACTGCCCTAGCATCTAGCAAGTTGTGGATGCCTTAGATTAGAGGCAACTGATTTTTTTTTAGCCTAGAACATATGAGCTTTAAATGTTTTTACAGAACATACTGATGTTCATAGTATTAAAAAAACCCCACTCTTGTGCTCTCAAGTGCAATAGCCATATAATGCCAATACATGCACCAGTAATCCTAATGTATCTCAGTATAATCTTTACAGCAAAATTCAGACAAAATTATAAATTTTCTGTTTTGCTGTGTGCGCTTTTAGTGCTATTATTTATTTAAGATGGGATGTGAATTAGGTATGTGCAAATGGTGCAGAACACACTTCGAAAAGCTTCTTCAATAATCTGGAAAGTGCTTTGAATTTGAAATAATGTTTTAAACTGAAAACAGAACTGGTTTGTGTGCAAAACACTTAAGTGCACTTCCAAAATAATAATAATTTAAAATGATAGGAAACAGCTATTTTGTGTGTAAACAAGGCATTTCAAAATAATGTTTTAAAGTAGTTGTACTTTGGACGTAATGATTATATGGTGAAGGAAAAAAAAAACTATATTATAGTGTTTAAAATAAAACAAATATGACAAAAATAAGAATTTAGTTAAAAATGTAATAACTCTGAAATTCAATCCTTAAGCTTATTTAGATCAGATATCAGTACAGGTTGTATCATTTTGCTTCAGTGTATATTATTTGTTATTTGCGTTAGTTTGAATACTCAATATTTAAACATTTATCATTTATTTTCTGATACTTCTTTTCTAGGAGAGGTTTTAGGTATATGTGGAAGCTGTTATTCTCTAGGAAACTGGAATCCGCAGTGTGCAGTAATCCTTCACCCAGAAGATGAGGCTGGTGATACGTAAGTTCTTTTCAGTAGTACATTAAAACTCAATAATAACTGTAACAGTAGTCTGTATTTGATTGTGTCATTTATTTCACTTGTATCAAATTCCATTGTTCTTAGCTGATTTGACATGCCTAAAAGTTAAGGATTATTTGATTGATTATTACATTTATTTCCCATCTTTTTTATACTTCAAGGCAGCATATATGATGCCACCATCTCCTGTTTTTCCCACAGTTAACACCTTGTGAGAAGGGTTTGCCCAGAGACACATAGTTTGTTTTCATGCTTAAAGAAGGACAAGACTGAGAATTCATTGTCTCCTGGTTTCTAGTTCAGCACCTTACTTACTACAACAAATTGGGCCTCATATGTATTTATTGCATTTGTATCCACCTTTTCTGTATGAGTGCTCAGGTGTTACACATGGGGGTCTCTCTCTCTCATTTTATTCCCCAGTAGATTCATTGGACTGAAATAACCTGGTAGATACATTGGATTGAAACAACCTGGTAGATACATTGGACTGAAAAAAATGTAAGTGGCCCAAAGTCACTATCTATAGTCAAGTGAAGACCTGAACTCTCCAGATTTCAGTCCAGTTCTTTGACTACAATCACTAATCTGACAGCAAAACATAGTTGTGTGGCCAAAGTATTTAATTGGCTTGTTTGATGTCCTCAGTATTCATTAGGGGCACAACCACAGAATGCCTAAGGTTTAAAAACAGATTTCCCCGGATCCATTTTTATAACACATGTTAAATTTCTAAGTACACCTCTCTGTTATCTTTATTATAAATTGAAATTTCACATGTCTGCAACTAATTTTGGAAAGTGGAACCCAGAATGGAAAATAACATGAGACTTCTTCCCCATTCCCACTTGTTTGCAATTACTAAGAAATAACAGAAGTAGGTACAAAGGAAGGAAAGAATTCCAATATGCTTACATTAACTATGCCAGCGGCTGGAAGGTGTAAAAAGGGATACCTTTGATGGAATAAGATGAAATGTTTCCCATGGCCCACACATTTTCTTAGCCCTATACTAAAGGACCATGCTGATGGGAGAACAGTTGTTCAGTCTACTATGGATTAGTAGGACATCCCAAGTAATCATTATATTACTAAAAAGCACACCTTTTCAATGTGGTCTTACTGTTAATTTCATATTTTCTTTTTCTTTTCTTTTACTGTTAATTTCATATTTTCTTTCTTTTTCTATTGTCCTCATTTTACCTAACTAGCTTGCATAATTGGGGAAGTAAGAAATGCTGTTTTGCAAAAATTTGAACTTTCTGATTAATTTCAGCATGGAATGTTTTTTCTCTCAGTCCAACTGAGTGGAGATATTCTGCTCATTTACTTAGATGTGATTATATTATAATAAATTGTATTATAGCCTGGTTGGTCGTAGGCATTCATCAGCCCAGTTAATACAACATTGGGGTAGTTGTTAAATACTGTTAAAGCAGTATTATTATCATAAATGAAACCTTTGAATAAGTTGCATTCCGATAAGGTTAATCTCTAATTGAGAAATACATTCTAGTTGGCAATTGATGCACAATTGCACGTTCTCTTTTTTTTTAATTTTCTCTACACCTTTCAATGCAGTATAATAGCCTGCTTGGGAAAATACCTTGTTTTTTCTAAGAATGAGTCGTTTTCAGAGGACTTTTGAAATGGATCCAAGAGTTATATTATATATTGACCTTTGTTAGTTTATATTTGAATAAAAATATTGTGAAAGTCAAGATTGTTACCTGGGTAATTTTTTCGCATGCATTAGATTTCATGTTTCTTTTTAAAATGTAAACAGCTGTTTATTTGTTTGTTTTCACTGTTTAGGAGCTTTACTAGAACATGCAAGCAACTTAAATGCCTCTTTTAAAAAATCCTGAACAATGTGCTAGGGTACTGGGATAATTTTTATGTTCTGTTTAACTTATAGAGGTAATTAAAAGCTATGATCTCTACTATTAAAGGAAAAGGGAATAGAAAGGTTTTTAAATCTCATTGTGCATGCATGTGTGTATACACTTACACAGTCAGTGATTTTTATGTGTTGTTATTTAACTTTCCTGTATTTTTTTAAAAAAAATATTTTTCTGCAGTCTGCTGTGGAAAGCTACAGTTGATCTTCCCAGTGGAAAGAATATTACATATCGATATTTTCAAGGAAGCTTCTTAGAACCCAAGGTACATATACATCAATGAACTTCAATTAAACATCTTGGCTATTTGATGGTAACGTGTTTAAAAATAAAGTAATGTACAGGCATTTCCAGACTTATGTAGCTATTCCAAAAATATTGTCTAATTCAATTTTTGAACAAGTCAGAATCGCACCATCTGTCCAAAAACTGAAGTATATTCATAGGAATCTGAGGTTGGAAGTTTGGTGGTGGATAATGAGGGACTTAATTGCTAATTAATTTTCACACCTTGAAAACTTTACATATGGCTTATGAAGACATTTGTTCCAAGTCAAATTTATATGTCAAGTCTTGCATAACTCTGGGAATGTCTGTATTTCATAGTCAGCTAATGAAATTCAAATATCCTGACAGCAGACTCTTTAAATCCACATTTTTTACACAAAAAGTATTTTAGATAAGCATAAAATCTGTATGGCAAAAGAAATGCCTGTATTTTTCTGTATAGATAGAAATGATAATTGATCCATTCTTCTCAATCCATGTACTTTGCTCCAAATAAATACTTGTGATGAATGCAAAGAATTAGTATATTCTATGCTTTTCTTATTCAGTTGTTTTCTGTGTAGAGCATAAGTAGCCTAAGAAAAAATATCAAACTTAATGGTAACTTCAAAACACCTTGTTGCTGATAACTTAAATTTGAATATAAAGTATTAAATATGGCACTCACAATTTTTTTCAAAATAGAAAATAGAAATTCTGTTTGAAGGACATGCTAGAAGTAGATAATGACATAGAGAAGGCAGGAAATCCGTAAGTTAGAACTCTTGCCAAATCAATTCAGTATTGTCATAATTTTGTTAATCACTTACAATATAAATGATAAGATAACCATTAAAATCATTTAAACATTGGTAGATCTAATGTAATAAGATATACCCCCTTATAATACATGCAAACTTCACAGTATGTATTGGTAAGTGTGTTTCCTTTGAGTAGGTACTCTGTATCGTGCACGCTATAAGTACCGTGTGATGCAGAGGCTTCTGTGGTAAGTATACATTTTATGGAATAGCAGAGTAGAAACATACATAAAGAATCGGTAAAGGGCCATCATGAACCTGGTTGCCAACAAAAGTTTAACAATAGATGGAGTTGGTGGGAGATGATATATTGCAGTGCAGTATACGTTTCAGTGTGGGGGATACAGTACAAGCGAGATGAAAATAAAAGAGAGGGGATGAAAAAATAGAGTTTAGTGTGACTGCAATTCAATGAAAAATGAATGTATCCTGTGAATTGGATTAATGATAGGATAGTGCTTTTATAAACTATTTTTGCTGTATATCTATTTTTCCTGTGATCGTGGAGACAGCAGCCAGACTGGGTATGCTCTGTCCAGTAACCAATTGGACTGAGTCTACACTTATGATGTTATCGGGCCCTTGTGTCTCCTCCCCAGTTCAGACTCAGTCCAACCAGGACTGGCTGTGAGAATTGATCTCTCATCCAAAATTTAACTTTATAACCTTAATTGGTTATTTTTCCTTGAATTGATTTTTTCTTTGACCAAATTGGAGGAAAATTCAAAACTGCTTTCTGGCTACCTCTCTTCAGTCGTCTGACTGCCTGTGGCAACGAGTTCGCTCAGGAAGCCTGCCTTGCAGTCAGATCGGCCAGCTCACGAGCTACGGCTCCGGAGCTGTTTCCCCACGGCACTCCTGGACTCTGGGCACTTGGAGGGACGCACGACTGGCCCTTTCGCGTGCAATGGTTCCAGGTGAGGTTTGTGGCCATTCAGTGGATCACCCGGCCACTAAGACAGTTGGTGGCCATTTTGCGGGTTGGAAAAGCCCGCGAAGATAGTGGTGGCCATTTTGAAGGAAGTGGCAGGCCCCCGTTCTCCAGCTGTCTCTTGTTTCTCCATCGTTCCTTGGGCGCGGCTTCACAGCCGTTGCCTCCAATGGTTTTTTCTGCCATTCCAAAAGACCAACAGCAGTTGTTCCCCAGCAACAGTCAGGTTGACTCCAGAGGTCCTTCTCTCTCTGTATTGGTGGATCTCCCCAGCCATCTATCAGGGGTCTCTTTTCAGGAAACCTCCGCGCCTCGTAGTCATGACGGACGCGAGCCTGATGGGTTAAGGCGCTCATTTGGAGGATGAGATAGCTCAGGGTCTCTGGTCCAACTCCGACCTCTCCCACAGTATGAATTGGCTAGAATTGAGGGCCATCCATCTAGCTCTCCTTCAGTTCCAATATTCAGTTCGCCACACACATGTGCTCATTTGGACAGGCAACACGACAGCCAAGGCTCATGTCAATCGCCAGGGGGGGATGAGAGTTGTTTCTCTCATGGAGTCCACCTTTCACCTAGGGATCTGGGTGGAATTCAACCTTCTCTCTCTCCACGCCAAACACATCTCGGGCTCCAACAACTCCAGGGCGGACTGGTTGAGCTATACAAGAATCGACCCTGCTGAGTAAACCCTCAACTGTCACATCTTCCGATAGCTGTCAACCAGGTACGGGGACCCGATCCTAGATCTCTTTGCAACGGCATCCAACAAACAGTTGCCCAGGTATCTGTCTTGCTACACAACACCAGGCGTGGAAGGGACGAACGCCTTGAGGTGCAGGTGGACCCGCTGTCTACTTTACGCCTCCCCCCCTTCCCCCTGATACAGAGGGTCATTTGGAAAATGATAGAGGAGGCTGAGCTCATTCTGCTCGCACCCCATTGGCTGCGCCGGCCGTGGTTCACAGACCTCATCAACCTCTCAGTGGGGCCAGAGTGTTGTCTTCTCCTGATACCGTCTCTTTTTCATCAGGATTCCATCCAACACCCCAACCTATCTTGGCTCCGCCTAACCGCATGGAGGCTGAGCGGGAGGTCTTGAGGATGGCTAACCTTTCTGAGACTGTAATCCAAACCATTCAGGCTTTCCGACGCCCAGCCACTAATAGAATCTATGAATCAACGTGGCAGACTTTCAGCACGTGGTGCATCTCTAAAGTTGTCTCCCCTGGGGGCTTCGGTTTCCCAGGTTTTGGAGTTCCTGCAACAGGTACTAAACAAAGGGCTTATGCCTAACACCTTGCGGAGGCAGGTTTCGGCTCTGTCCTCGGTTCTCTCTCTTCACTGAAATGAGCCTCTCTCCTTGCACTCTCATGTACGACGCTTCATTAAGGGTGCGTCTAACCTCTGCCCTTCTGTCATCCACCGCTTCCCCTCATGGGATCTCACCAAGGTCATTGACTCCCTCACTGGACCACCCTTCGAGGCTCTCAGGTCGGCCTCCCTGCATCACCTCACATTGAAGATAACCTTCCTGGTGGCTATCACGTCGGCATGATGCGTCTCAGAATTGACAGCTCTTTCCATCCGTTCCAACCTGCGTATCTTTCAACCAGACTGTGTGGTCCTTCGGATTGATCCCACCTTTGCCCCAAATTTGGCCTTTCATCAGTCCCTGGACCTCACCCTACCGAACGTTTGCCCTAATCCCTCCCATAGGCTCGAGCACAAATGGCACAGGTTAGACGTCAGAAGGGTTCTTAAAATCAGTATTGCGAAGACGGCTGTCTTCAGACGCACTGAGGCGCTCTTCGTCTCTTTCCATCCCACAAATAAGAGGCTAAAGGCTTCGCCATCTATGGTGGGGTGCTGGATTTGATAGGCTATAACCAGGGCTTACATAGCAAACCACCTCTTCCCTCCATCTAACATCATGGCGCGTTCCACACGAAGCACGGCTACATCTGCAGCATGGACAAGGCAGGCCTCAGTGGAAGAGATCTGCAAGGTGGCCACCTGGGTGACCCTTAGTTCTTTTATCCGCCATTATAAGATGGACAGATACGCATTGGCGGATGCAGCTTTCGGACGGCGAGTTCTCCAGCAAGTTCTCCCTTCTTCAAGCTCTTAGCCCAGTCTCAGTCCCACCCATGGACAAGCCCAGCTCTGGTACGTCCCATGCATGACTGCTGTCTCCTCCAACATTGGAGAATGGGGCATTGGTTCTTACCTGATTACACCCCTACTCTAGGCAGGTGGAGACAGCGGTCATCCCCACCCTTGGTTCCTGGCCTAGTGAAAGTGGGCATTATGGTGCTAAGGGGAGAATTTTTTTTTTCCGGAGGATTGAAAGCAGTCAACTAACGCACAGCAGTCTACTTATCTCCTTCGTCACAAAGGCGGGAGGACACTCCCCCGAGGTGATGACATCACTTTGGTAAACTCAGTTCTATTGGTTACTGACTGAGTTAACCCATGCATGACCGCTGTCTCCACCTGCCTAGAGAAGAGGCGTATCAGGTAAGAATCAACTCAGCACCTGTTGGAGATCCGGGCCATCCAACCAGTTCCTCCCTATCAGGAAGGGCTGGGTTTTTATTTCCGCCTGTTTGTGGTACCAAAGAGTTCTGGGGGGATGGAGACCAATTTTGGATCTAAAATAGTTGAACCGCCATATTGTCTACTGGCGGTTCAAAATGCATTCCTTGCACACCATCCTGCAGGGAGTCAGAAAAGGTGACTTCCTCACATCGGTGGACTTGACCGAAGCTTACCTTCATATTCCCATCTTCATAGACCACCAAAAATATCTCCGTTTCTCTTATAGGGGGAGGCACTTCCAGTACCGAGCTCTTCCGTTCGGTCTGTCCTCGGCCCCCAGGGTCTTCACAAAGGTACTGGCAGCCCTAGCCGCCTACATCAGGTCATCTCCAGTTCGGATTCTCTGTTACCTGAATGACATTCTCTTGGTTCAAGCAGAAAGAGATCTCGCTCTCACCATTCATACCCTGCAGAATCACAGGTTCGGGGTTAATCTCAAAAAGTCACCTCGTTCCCGGCACTCACATTCTCCACCTCAGGGTCTTGATAGACACCGTGGCGGAGAGGGTGTTTCTGTCCAACAACCGCATACTCAGTCTGAAGGAGCTTGTCAGGAAGGTGCTACGCCTCCCCAAGGCGTCACTTCTTCTCCTCTCCCAAGTCTTGGGCAAGATGGTGCCTTGTTTCGGGGTTGTCCTGTGGGCCAGGTTCCACAGCAGGACCCTTCAATGGTTCATGCTTCCACATCAAAAGGCCAACAGGAGCTGTTCTCTTCGGGTTCCCCTTCCCAGCCAGGCTTTACAAACCCTCAAATGGTGGCAGTCTTCAGCGATTCTGCAGGGGACATTTTTCAGAGATCTGTACCGTTTCACACTTACGATGGACACAAGTCTAATGGGGTGGGGGGCACACATGTAGGACCTAGTGCCTCAGGGTCAGTGGTCCTTCGAAGAGAGCCAAAACAGCATAAATTGGCTAGAGTTGCGGGCTGTTCTCCTCACCTTCAGACAATTTCAACACAAAGTTCAGGACCGCCACATATTAGTCCTAACAGACAATGCCACGACCAAGGCGCACATAAACAGGCAGGGGGAAACATGTTCCTGGCCCGTAATGCAGGAGTCCAATTTGTTGTGTCGGTGGGTGGAATCTCACCTGTCATTTCTCAGGGCAGAGCACATCTCGGGCCTCCAACGTCCAGGCGGACTGGCTGAGCCAGACAAGGATAGGTCAGGCGGAGTGGAGCGTCCATCCAAACCTCTTCCATTGACTGACACTACGATTCAGTCTCCCAGTCCTAGACCTGTTTGCGACGTCAGTCAACAACCAGGTACCCAGGTATTACTCGCGGTTCATGGATCCCATGGCAGAAGGAGTAGACACCCTCAGGTCCCATTGGCCCAAAGGTCTCCTGTACGCATTTTCACCCCTTCCCCTCATTCAGAGAGTAATTCGGAAAATGTTGGAGCAGGAGGCAGAACTATTTCTGCTAGTGCCGAATTGGCCATGCTGGCCTTGGTAGGCCGACCTAGTGACTGTCAATCTCCACTCCATGGCAGATTCTATGGTCTCTCCTGTCTCTACACCAAGGGTCAGTTTGTCATCCCGACCCCCAGTGGCTACAATTAACCGCATGGCGGCAAGCCTTAGCAGCCGATAACATCTCCTTCAATGTCATTGCTACCATTCAGGCATCACGCAGAAGTTCTACTAACCGCATTTACGATGCCACTTGGCGGGCATTCGCACTGTGGTGTACCAACAAGACGATTGACCCACTTAAAGCATCCATTCCACAGATATTGGACTTCTTACAAAGGGGGCTTCATCAGGGCCTTACCCCTAATACATTATGCCGACAGGTGAGTGCTGTGGCTTCTGTCCTAGATGGTCTTGCCTCCGACCATCTACCTTCGCATCCTTTGATCCGGAGATTTCGCCATGGAGCGTCCAACCTGTGTCCCCCTGCCGTCCATAGGTATCCGACTTGGGTCTCGTGTACTAGAGGCTCTGACTGCCTCGCTCTTTAAACCTATGAGATCCACCTCTTTGAAACGGTTGTCGTTTAAGACGTTGTTTTTTGTGGCTATAACGTGTGTTCCATCCAGACTGAGTTGTTTTAAGACTGGACCCAACATTCATACTGAAGGTGAATAGCTGCTTCCACAGGGGTCAAGAGTTAACCTTGCAAGATCTACATTGACCGCACTGCTTCGCTCCGCCACTCGGAAGCTCTCTTCGTTTCCTTCCGTCAGGCTTCCTTGGGTACCAAGGCTTCATCGTCGAGTCTGGGGCAGTGGATCAGGGCCTGTATTAAACTGTCTTATGAACTCTAGTCCTTGCAGGTTCCTCTAAATATTACAGCTCATTCTACACGTAATGCTGCAACAACTGCTGCTTGTTCCACGCATGCAATGTTGGAAGAAGTCTGCCGGGCAGCCACATGGGTGTCTCCCACAGTCTTCATACATTATTACAAGTTAGACAAGTATGCGTTGGTTGGCGCAGCCTTTGGATACAGGGTGCTGCAACAAGTGCTTGTGCCTTAACGGACTTTCCTTAGTATCCCCACCCTAGTGGACAGCCCAGTCTTTGGTACGTCCCAGTTTGGCTGCTGTCTCCATGATCACAGGAAAATGGGTGTTGGTTCTTACCTGATATGCTCATTTTATGTTGAAGTGGAGACAGCAGCCAGCCCCGCCCTGGTATGCGTCACACAATGGAACCTTTTTTTGTGCGGAGGAGAGAGAAACATAGACTATGGACTTGCACATGTACCTTTTGCTCACAATTCTCACTTGAGTCTAGTTTTCCTTCATCTGAACTGGGGAGGAGGGCCCGATGACATCATAAGTGTAGACTCAGTCCAATTGGTTACTGAACGGAGCATACCCAGTCTGGCTGCTGTCTCCACTTCAACAGAAAATGAGCATATCAGGTAAGAACCAACGCCCAATTTAGCAATTTTATCTATTCCTCGGATGTTTCATATTCCTTAATCTTGAGCTGAGAAACTGCTTACATTTAGAACTGAATTAAGATAAAGTTCAAATCAGTTTTTTAATGTATTAGAAACAGAGGAATTGAACATGATTTTAAACTAAATGAAATAAAAATTGGAAATGCGGCAACTGATGCATGTTTACTTCCATGTACTATTTGACATTTTAAGTATCAAGGTGAATTATTTTTTTAAAAAAAGTTTTTTATTTTTAGACGAACAATACATGAAACATAAAACCATCAATACATATACATATAGCATGTTGTTTGGTTACAAACATCGGTGCATCACCACTTTCAATTATATATAAAATCACAGATTGTCCATCAAGTATACATAGGTACATTATTCTCATTGTAGATCATGTGTTCAGCTTACAATTGTTATTCCTTCATTTTAAACAAATATTCTAGTAGTCTGTCCTCATATTTCATCATCCATTGTTGAATATTTTCAATTTTTTTTCTGTTTTACCTGTCTTTTGTTCTATATTTTCTGTTTGCTGTTCTATTGTCTCAATTCTCTTTTCCATTTTCTCTGTTCTTTTTTCAATGGTTTCTGTTCTCTTTTCAATGTTCTCTGCTCTTACTTGTAATTTTTGTATTCTTTGCATAATCGCCTTTAATGTTACTCCCTTGTCTTTTTCCTGTTGAAGCATCGTCTGTATTGGTCTTTGTCCTCCTGCAGGTGAAGAGGAGGGGGTTGTTGTTGCGGAGCCAACAGTTGTTATTTTTTTACTCATCCTCTTTTTTGTGTTTTAATCCACCTAGTGTGGGGTGGGATTATAATCTCAAGTGACCATGGGGAGGTCAAAAAATAAAAAAATAAACAGGAGTTAAGGGGCAACAGAAAAGGCCAGAAGAAGAAAAAGGAAAAATATATAATAATATAAAAAACCAAAAAGGTAAAAATCTTTAATCTCTTGTATGCTCTTGTCCAGTTGATTCTAATTAAAAAAGGGGAAGGAAGAAAAAAAAAAGAGGGAGAAAAAAGGGAAAAAAGGAACAGTCCACAAATAAAAATATAGAAATATGAAGATGCAAAAAATATGAAAAGGAAAAAGAAAAAGAAAAATGTGTTTAAATTTTCCCTCAGTCCAATTCACTTAAAACAATCTAACAAAGAAAAAAAAATTCAAAAAAGAAAAATAAACAGAAAGTCACAATTTCCAAAACAGAGTGAGGTAAACACTGCCATCAAAAAAGAAGAAAAAGAATTCAAAGCTTTTATAAAATGAAAGCCTTTCCAAGGTCACACTGAGCTTTCCCTTAATTTTTATTTATTTATTCTTTCAAGGTAAATTTCCAGACACTGAAAGTTTCCCAAAGGACACCTGTATAAACAACCGTGTTCCTCCCACTATCAAGCCTTGATTAAGTAACCTTGAAGGGAACAGTTTCTCTCCAAACATTCATACAAGAATAAAAACGTTTCAAATCCACTAGGTGGCAGTGATACTTGTTTCCCACTCTCAGCTTTATTACACTCTGCCTTTTACTTTCTTTAAAAAAAATAGAAAAAGGAAGCCAGGAAAGGGAAAATACGATAGTTCATTAAGCAAAGGTAAAAAAAAGGAAATTCTTAGATAGTTAAAGCTTAATTATACCAATGATTCCAAAGAGTCCAATAAAGAGAGTAAAAAAAAAAAGCGCAAAGAGCCAGTCCAATTTAAAAAGTGAATTACAATGTAAGTCCATTTAAGCTTCCGTCAGTAAAAGGGGGGGGGAACCTTCAATTGACCATTCCTTAAATCCGCTGCTTACTCTCTCATCAGTCTTTATTTTGAATTAAATCTCCAGATTTAGGGTGTTCTCTCTCCAATAATTTTTTTAAAAAAACTGTCACCAAAATGACATGCTTTTCTCCTGCCCTTGCGTTATGGAGCTGTCAGCAGTTTCAGATGTCAGCGTTCCAAATATCATGCAGAATTAAATCAGAGTCCAAGGCAGAGCTATCCTTAAAGTTCCAATTTAATAAGACAGACATGTTGGCACATCTATGGAATCCCAAATCTAAAAGCTTCCTGGGATTCCACCCAGTTGAAAGTTCATGATCTTATCCCCACACCCATAAATCCATCACATGGTCCAATCTTCTTCGGCCATGCTGGCATTTCTACCCATCTAATTCCGGTCAGATGCAGAGGTGCGGAGACAAAAGATGACCTTGATTTCTAGAAAGGAATGACAACAACACATTCCACAATTCTACTCCTTACTATTCCCCCTCCCAATTACACTAATGAAACAGCATAATGAAATAATAGAGAGTGTGGCAGGCCAAAGATCCTAAAATGGAATATGACTGCAGGCCTGATACCAGCAGCCTAATGGCTGACTCGTAGTCACCAGCAAGAGTGGTTTTTCCCTGGATCACCAGAGACTTTGCGGGTGTCTCTGGGATCGACAGGGTATACCCCTACCTGTCACCGTCTCTATGGGACAGTTTAGGTCCAGTTGGACCGTCCAGGCGACCAGAATTCAGCGGCAATCCCAGAGCTCCAGGAAAGTCCGTTGTTTCACTGTGACAGCAAGCCCCTCCCATCTAAGGTGAATTAATTTTTTGAGACCTTTAACAGAAAAGATGCAAATCTCTAAATTTTTCATGAATTGTATTTGGAAACTACCAATTTTCTAAAATTTATAATAACACATTTACATGTTCGTTAAGTTTGATTTCCTAATTTGTGATTAAAATGGCAGTAAGAAAAGAAAACAGCAATTTGCTTTTGGACTTAATCATTAGAGATTGTGAAAGTGCCATATTTTTTTTTGTTACAGCAACTTATTAAATGACCCTTAGTCTCAAATATTTTGGACATAACACTCTTGGAATAGTAGTATAAGCAGGTTGATTTGCCAAGAGATAGTTATTTGCATATGTACTAGATTACAGTGCCTTGAATTAAATTGAATTATTCAAACATATAGTTCAACTTTTCTCTCACTTTCTTGCTACCATATTTAAAAAACTGGTTCACATTTGATTAATGTTTCAAGAACCTTGCTTGACAGAAAAGGACCTACTTGGGATACTCAAAAAACACTGATTCATTAGCATATATTTAAAAAACAGCTATTAAAAAACTAGCATAAATACACATGGCTGGCAGAATGTTAGATTTTACTTTTATTGTGACAAGCAGGAATTTGTTTTTTTATTTTTAAGAAAAATGAAACTATATATGTCATAGACTCCCTCTCTAGCTCAAGCATCTTGAGAAATCTATAAATGGTGCTTTTTTTCCTTGTTTTGAGATGAGGTCTTTCTGTTTCTTAACCAATCAAAAACCCCATCTACAATTATTTTGTCAATTTGAACTTAGGTGTTTATTGTTATTTGTTTCTTTAGTAAGTTTTGACTTGAACAATGGAAGTTAATATCTCCTTCCTAGCATCTCTGAGGGTTCATTTGAAAACTGAGACCTCGGTAGACAAAGTTATTTTCATGTCCTTTTTACTGTTTTTCATTTGGTATGTTTATCCCATTGCAATCTTTTTATTGATGAGGAATATAATGTGCACAAAATACTTTCATATATGTTAAAATGTATCTTCTACTTTTAATTATTTTAATTTGAAATACATTGTTTGACCATGGGCATGCTTAATACAAACATTTAATAAATTGTATGAGTATTGTACCTAATAATTCAGAGATACAAGTGATCATAAATATTTAATTTGTAAAATCTCAGCAGATGATTGTGTCAGTAATTCAAATACCCCAGAATTTTAAGTGTTTGTTTATTTAAGTAGCTTTTATTCTAAAACATACAGTAGAACCTCTGGTCACAAATGCTGACCACGACCAAATCGGGTTCTGACTACAAAAATCCCAATTTATTTTTTTTCATGGCTGATTTCTCCTGTGCCTTTTTTTTTTTTTTGGTGAGCAAAATTAGGTTCATGTCACAACCAAATCGGGTTGTGACCAAAGTTATGGAACAAATTATGGTAGTGACCAGAGGTTCTACTGTATTCTGCTTTCAATGGGAAGAATGATGAAAATCAGCAGCCCTATATGTAAAGAACTAAGTGATGGAAAAGCCCTGCTGGCATATTGTAGATACTCAACCACAGACATAAGGATAGTTTTCCATAGTTTTTGTGTCACCTTCCACATAATTGGAAGGAAATAATTTACAATGCCAGGTTTCTTTGGCCGGACCAGTCCTTCTGTTTTGTAAAATTATTATCCCAGCAGATCAGTGCTTTGTCTGTTATCTGATAATTATATGGTGACCTTTGGACATGTGGAGGACCTTGGTGAAGTAATTCATTAATATGTATGACAGTGTCCATGAATTACCTCATCTGTGACTCTGTTCTCTTTCTATTAAAGCTTTAAGTGCTAGTCCTATAAATTTTATGGTAGTTTTTAATAAAACTCCTATACAAACTTTGTCCTAGAAAAGAAAATACATATTTAGTTGCTTCTACCAAAATAAGCAACATGAGATATATAAAATACTGAACATGGGATGTTATGCCATATGTATTGAGTTAATGTTCCACCCAGGGACAGGATTTCTAAATTAATTGATATATGTTACGAAGTCACTATTGTATAACTAGACAGTATATTCTGGCTAACATTCCATCTCCCAAAGGATGCTAAACTCACACCAGATTTTCCTAACAGTCAGATGCAGTATATTTATCTTTTTCTGCTTCCTGTTGCTTCTAATTTACAGGATGATTTAGTTACAAGGTCATTTTAATGATGGTCAGATCTCTTAATAAAACTATTTAGTGCTTGATTCAGCTGTGTGCTTATATATTCACCCTTTCATAGCAAGATGTCTGCCATCTGATCTGTCCTGAAATTTAAGGTCACTCTGGCTAGAACTTCATAGGTTCAGACTGTTTTCTTCAGCAACAAAATCGGCTTACCAGTTGAACTGTTGTTTACTTAATGGTTTTATATTCTCCAGGTGGCCTTGCTTTTAAATACTAAACATAAATGGTCAGTCTAAACTCATTTCATGATCCAGATTTATTGTCTTCTCAAATACTACTATTTCTTGGGAGTCTGCAATCAAAGCAACTTCATTGCCTCCTGCCCTAAACATAATGGCAAACCTGGATCGGTGGCAAACTTAATTCCTTTTCAAAAAATATGTTTAAATTAAAATATATAGTGTTTGTCTTCCTAAGGTCTAATCCTGAGATTGGACCTGTATTTACTAAATAATACTTTGCTAGTTCAAATAGATCTTAGACATCTATGTAAATAATAGAAGAAACTATTCATAACCTAAATTTTTTTGCATGTTATTTAAAGTTTAACTGGACTTTGGACAAATTATGCTTTAAAGTATAATTTTAGAAAAAGCTATAAAGAGCAGCTGAGCTGAGTTGATACTTTTCAAACAAATACAGGCAGTCTTTGACTTACGACCATAATTGAGCCCAAAATTTATGTTGTGAGACATTTGTTAAATGAGTTTTGCTCCATTTTACTACCTTTCTTGCCACAGTTGTTAAGTGAACCTGGCTTGTTAAGTGAACCTGTTAAGTTAGTTATATGGTTGTTAAGTGAATCTGGCTTCCCCATTGACTTTGCTTGTCAGAAGGTGGCAAAAGGGGATCATGTGACCCAGTATCACTGCAACCGTCCTAAATATGAATCTATTGCTAAGGTCTGAATTTTGATCATATGACCATGGGGATGCTACAATGGTCATAAGTGTGAAAAATGATCAGAAGTCACTTTTTTCAGTTCCGTAGTAACTTCAAACAGCACTAAATGAACTGTTGTAAGTTGTACCTGTATATATAAGAAGTAGGCCTGTGGCTACTTCTGATGGAATCTTTTGTTAATTTTTGGATATTTCACACGAAAAAGTTCTCTTTTGAATCTAGGTAATTGCCACTGATTTTCAGCCAAAAGTCCACTCAGTGATATATTCTGTATATTCCACAGTGACTTGTAGCCTAATTAATAATTACAGAGGCTGCAATACCTGCATAATTTGTGATTTCCTGCAAAACAATTATGAAAATATAATCCTATTCATAAGTATGAAGTATTCATACTTTATAATCAGATTTTAGAAAGAATGTTTTCCTAAACTACTCTATGTTAAGAGAATGATATTACTCCCAGTCCGAGCTTCCATTTTATAAGAAGCCTATTTATATGACTATGGTTGAAGGGTATGTTTGGATGGGATTATACCCACTAGTCGTCTTTAGATTTTCACATGTTCAATCTAGCCTCTGAATGGCTGAAATATGCAAATTTTTTAAGAGATAAGGATGAGTGCATAAATATGGGAAATATAGCAAAAAGCTGCCATTAGATTCCACCGATACCATTCTTTGCCTGGAAATATAATAGATTGGATTTTGATTTTACAATGGGCTTAAGGTTATCATAGTAGCATTGATTATTATAATAAACATGGTTTAAATTGAGGACAGTCTTTGTACTTCAAAGGATGTACAAGCAAATTTGGCTCATGAAAGAATGTAAATGGAATCGCCGATAAGCATCAATTTAACAAAAATTATTGCAGACATTTAACTTTTAAATTACAGACTATCGATGGTCCATGCCAAGTCATAATTCACAAGTGGGAGACTCATCTACCAGCACGATCAATAACCCCTTTAGGTATGGGCATCAACTGCATCTGTTTGAAACATATGCATAAGATTACTAATGTTACAAAATGGTTTAATTGGGTTGATGTTATTTTGTAGGATTAACATTAATCTTCCATTACAAAGGGATCCTCCATTAGCCAACATGAGCACTGCTTTCACAAATTTTGCAAAATGAATTTATATGACAGAAGACTTATGAATAGTATTATCATGAGTCCATTTTTATCAGGTATCCACAGGTTTTCATTGCCAAAATTTATGATTGCACATCTGGGTTTTAATGTATGGCATGGTTTGATCCCAGCTCTCTTACCTTCAACCTAGAAGCTAGGAAAAGGTGTGGGGATCATCCTAGCACAAGTATATTATGGTCTGTAGATTCAGTACACTGAATCTTACTTGGCTTTCAGAAAGGAAAAGGAAGTTGTTCATTTTTAAAGACATTGAAATACTATTGATAATCATTATACTTTGAGATTGAAAGTCCATGCTGATATTTTCAAAAATCATGCCTGAGTGATAGAAAGTACAAATTGTTAATGGTAAGTTGACATTTAAATACGAATTAAATTTTCTTAAAGAGAACAATGACCAGAAGATTTATGCTAAACATACTCATGAATAAAACAGGTTTTAAAATAAGCATGGGTTACTGTAAGCATAAATCATATACCTTTTGTTAAATTAGGAGAAACAATGCAACTGGAAACCTGGTATAATTTGGTATGTTGCCTCCATTAAAAAGGTGATTTTATGAAGTAGCTTGTTTTCAATGAACCTGAAAATATTGTCACCGGCCTTTTCATTCTACACCTTTATTATAATTTAAAGACATCATTTCTTGTTCAATCCAAATGTATTGCTCAAAAGTAATTTCCATTTATTAAAAAAAGGCTTCAAATTATTAAACCTAGGTTGATAGTCTTAGGCTACAGCTGTGTTCATGTTTACACAGGACAAGTCAAAGGGAACTCGGTGAGACCCTTTATATCTACTCAGTGTCTGAGTAGATATACATGTTATCTGCTGCTTACTTTCATTTTCTGGCTTCCTGATTAAAAACAAGCCTGTCATAAGTTACTTTGACTTATTGATTCATTTTTTAGTTAAATAAATAGAGATTTATGTCCTTCAGTAATAAAAGTTTTTTTCATTCTCTGATAGTCTAGATTCCATCCTGTTCAAGCATAGATAACATCTTAAATTCAGGTAGACTCTTTGTGACACAGCATAAATAACTTTCAACTGCCTTTAAAGGTAAATTAGTAACTTATTATAATCAAAATATTTTCTAGACTAAGTCTCTAGGTACCAGTGACTCAACTTGCGCACATTTTAGAAAAGATATTTGTGATATTTTCCAGCTAGTATTAAAGTTTTTTTTATTTACCCTTTCAATCTTGGAGAAAATAATCAAATAGAAAAATGCATTATTATCCATGAAGGGGATTATTATTATTCTAAACAGAATTTTCTTTGTAATAGTGGAAGAAATGTGTCTTGTTCTCACATTGAGAGATGAATAATAAATATTTATAATTTAAAATTTAAGAGAGGGTTAAATATAGCTATCAATATGTCAAAAGTTTTATTTTCAAAAACTTATATAATTGTGTTGAGTTTATTGTATATTTAAAGAATTCATTATTTACATTTCTGTAGCATGTGAAGACTAATGCTTGAAAAGAAAAAAAACATTTAATAAAATCTTCAAACCATAAACAAGTAGCAAATCAGATATTTTATCTTCTTAGCTGATACCATCTTCTGATTCATTCCATTAGTAATATATGATACATTGTCAAGTTGATGACCTATTATTTTAATATTTTAGATAACTTGGATGGAAAGAAATAACATCTTTCTAAGGATGTAAACAAAACTAAGCAGTATTTTTTTAGGTTGCAGTAAAGTTACTTAGTATCTTTCTATTTAAATGCTCTGTTGAAAACAGTGCTGAGTTAGAGGTATTGTTAATTGTGTAAACCACTAGTTGTCTGATCAGAAATAAGTTGCTTAAGTCCAGAGAATTTATTCTTTGGCAAGTGTGTAGTATTGCTGCCTAAACTAACAATTAAATTATAATGTGCAAAAGTGAACTATTCTCACACTTTGTCCTTTTAATTCTAGATAATATTTCCATTGATGATGGAGTCTTTGGAGTCTTTGGTAAGTGGTCCTAACTTTAAAATGTTAAGATGTAAACACACTAGTAATAACAAGATGCACTTTAAATGAAAAAATGCTTTTAAGTAATTAGAATGGTAGAGAAGTAGACTCTTTCAAATTCTTAAAACTCCAAAAATCTTTTTTTAAATTTTCATTTTTAATGTGCCACAAAGAAAGGTGTAACCTTATTGATTTTTGGGGCTGTGGAAAGCATTTTAAAGCCTAGTGACTCACGCAAAGCATCACCACTTAAGTTTATGAAAGACTTAATCTGGCTGCTTGTAAGAATTCCTAATTGCTTAAATGGGTATGCAGAGACCTTTTCATTTTGACTGCAAAAGTTGAAGTAGTTATGTATGTACATACTTGCAGAGAATGAACAAAACTATTCACAGCAGTTGCACTGCTCTGTTCAAGTGCACTACTCCTAAGCTACATGACTTGGAAAGATTCCATTTTTTAAACGGAAAAATTACTGGGAAGTTTTACTAAACATAATAAAATGTAATAAGACTAAACTAGAATAAAGATAAATAAAAGAAGTTCAGAAATACAGAGGAAAGATAAAAGGAGAAAATAAAAATAAAAACAAATAAAGAAATGGCTTCCATCTTTTTCACCACATCGAGTTTCAGCTAATATAGTAACTTTACTCTCTTAAAATTATGAATAAAATAACTTATTACTGTAGCCTAATTTTTATTAGATATTAGCTGATAACCCAGCATTGCCCAGATATTTATCCCAATTAGACAGGAAAAGGAATGAATTATATGCAGTGTCAAAACAAAGTAATTTTATTTACAGGCATTTAGAATGAGCACAGCCTTGTTGAAAATGTCCGGACCAAACGTAATTTCTAATGTTGGATTTTTCCCCTTACCAGAGGGAGCCTCCTTGTGGAGTACTGTGAAGTCATTACCATGGCAACTCCACTGAAGCCATTTTAAGGCACAACAGGCTGTATCTTAACAGAACACACACCCCGAGGGGTATTAGGGGTGTCTTACCCTCACAGTATTTGTTTCCAGAGAGTAAGTCATCTGTGTACCAAGTTTGGTTAAAATTGCTCGAGGCGTTCCAGAATTATGCACGCACGCACGCGCGCGTGCACACACACACAAACACACACACACACACACACACACTTTTATATATATAGAAGAATAGGTCACAAATAATCATCTTTTCAGGCAGTGAAATGATTCAGCAAAAGGTTCATTAGGAATTACCAAAAATATCAAAGTAGTAGTTTCCCCTGATCAAATAGTCCAAGTTTATGTTTCTTATTTTTGCTCTTCATAATCTTGGCCTTTAAATCATTCCAATGGCATCACAGTATCTGATCTTTCATCAAAGGAGTCTTTGGAATTCAAAAGGAACATTCAAAGCTTTCACCAGCCTACTTTGGGATTTCTTGTCACACCCGTTCCATGCCCAGATTCTTTTCCTGATTTGTTTCTTGCATTTTGGTAATCTCAATTTTGTTTTTTTCCATGCCTTCAAAATTGTATAATGTGTGTATCAGATAAAAGGTTTTTATTTTTTTTAAAAACCCATATTCTAAATGTTTAACATTGAAATTGTATCATTTCTTAGATACTAGTTATTATCTCAGCCCATTTTTGAAGGATTATTTTAAGACAAGTAAAAGTTATAGCTGGCTTGGCCTTATAACTCTTTTTTGCCTGGTCCTTCAGTTTCCTCTAGTGCTCATTTGCAACCTTCATCAAGCCTCAGTTCCTAATACAAGTTTACTTCTGTTTCAGTCATTTCCCATGAGTATATTATTTAATTATATAATTGTTTTCAAATCTTACAGCAAAATAAGAAATATTCCAAATCTCTGAGTTCTCCCAATCCATTTAAAACTGAAAATCAAAATCTTTTTTTTTGTTTTTTTGCAAGTTGTATATTATTTTAAACTTTTAAATCACTGTTTAAACTCCTTTAATTCAAAGAAGGTAAGACTCACCAGGCGTCAGATTTTGAAGTTCTTTAATATCCATAAAATAGTTGAATTGAACATTTCCAAATGTGATTAAAAAGTGAGTTTATCTGGCTTATCTGCCACTGCTGGGAGCAAAGATGTTGTCTCCCTTGGCTTCTGGCACTCAAATCCATGGGAGACCACTGTTGTATGGTCTCTTCACAAGAAGTTGTCAGACAGAGCACTCATGGGTGATCTGTTTTTTTCCTATCTGGAGAGATTCTAAAGAACTGATCTACTTGCCAGTTCTTTGTCCTGCATGGTAGTCATCCACAGTGGAAATGTCTTCAGTTAGCCAATATACCCAGAAAACTTGGAGACAATCAACAAAACCATTGATCCTTTCAATGCACACTGTCACATTGTTTATAGGAGTAACTTGGGTTCCTACTTTTAAAATTTAATTCTAATTATTTTAAAATATAACTCAAATGAATCCTTCCTACTGGTAAATTAACATTAGGAAGCCCTGTAATAGGAAAGAAAGCTCTTGTAAGATCTATCTCTGCAGTAGTTCCTTCCACCTGCAAAATTCAACCAATTTAATTTAGAGCCAGTACTACCACACAATGTATTTGCTGCTGGTAATGCTGGGTTGAGTATGTATTAGTGTATCTTCCTTCTTTCCAGTGTTTCTTTAACTTGACTAGGGAGCAGCTTACAAGAAAAAAACATGAATTAATCCCGTTTCTACTACCGTGTTTCCCCAAAAATAAGACAGGGTCTTATTTTCTTTTGCCCCCCCGAAATATGGCCTTGATTATTATAGGGGGAGGGCTTATTGTTTTGGGGTTGCCGGGCAGCTGCTCCCTTGTGAGCGGGCTCCTGAAGAGCCGGGCACAGGCTCAGAGGCGAAGCAGCCATGAGGTGACCATGCTCACGAGTAGCTGCCCAGCAAACCCCCTATCCAGCCTGGCAGAGCGCCACTCCCTGACCTAGGGGGTATCCCTAAGGCGCCAAGCCACGTGGCGCTCTGCCTGCCCCCCAGCTCCCACAGCTTGGCATATTAAGGATACCCTCTAGGTCAGTGCATGGAGCTGTGCCCAACTGGAGAGGGGTTGCGCGAGCGCCTGTTCCGCCCCCAGCAAGCATGACTCCCAGCCTCACTGTGCCCTGGCCCTGCTCTCCCTGAAGGGTGCCGCCTCCACGCTCTGAGCATAACTTCTCCAGCTTCCAAACTCCGAAGTCCTCCAGCAGCGAGAGCGCATTCTTAGAGTGGCTGCTGCTGGAAGACTCGGCAGCCGAGTTTGGAGTTTGGAAGCCGGAGAAGAAATTATGTTCGGAGTGCGGTGGCAGCGCCCTACAGGGAGAGCTGGGCCAGGACATGGTGAGGCTGGGAGGCATGCTTGCTGGGGGTGGAACAGGCGCTCATGCAACCCCCCCCTCTCTAGCCGGTCAGAGCTCCATGCACTGACCTAGGGGGTATCCCTAATGTGCCAAGCCGTGGAAGCTGGGGGGCGGGCAGAGCACCACATGGCTTGGTGCCTTAGGACTACCCCCTAGATCAGCGAAGGGCGCTCTGCCCAGCTGGAGAGGGGGTTTGCCAGGCGGCTGCTCGTGAGCATGGTCACCACATGGCTGCTTCACCCCTGAGGCTGTTCGGGAGCCCGCTCGCAAGGGAGAAGCCACCCGGCAACTCCCCCCTCCGGCCAGGCAGAACGCCACTCCCCAACCTAGCGGTATCCCGAAGACGCCAAGCAACGTGAGTGCCTTCCCCCCCCCCCGGCTCCCACGGCTTGGCGCCTTTGGGATACTGCTAGATCGGTGAGCGGTGCTCTGCCTGGCCGGAGTGAGGGTTGTCCAGGGGGCTTGTTTTTGTGGGTGGGCTTATATTTTTGCCCACAGGAAAAATGTGGCAAGGTGTTAGTTTCAGGACAGGTCGTATTTTCGGGGAAACATGGTATGTAAGATTGATTTTGGAAATCCAAACTTGAATGGTACTAGTATTCCATGTAATAGTTGCTAAAATTTGGCCAACCCAAATCTATTTTGATGTGGATCCATATTGATTAGTTCAGCAGCTATAAGCTTAGGATGGATTTTCCCTGTGGAAATGGATACTAATGCAATAGTACCATATATACTGAAAAATAAACCCATCCATGGATAAAGTGGCCATTTTTAATCCAAATAGCTTAGATACCATATATACCACCTGCACATAAGCCAACCTTCAAAATTTCAGTTATGTTTTAATTTGTGCAGTTGGCTTATCCATGGATGATGGACTTCTCGTGGTATTTCAGTTATAATTGAAGGGTTGCCTTATTCTCTGATGGGCTAGTTTACAAATATAAAGAGGTACCTTATTACATACTGTCTATATTTGTGGTTAAGCCTATCTGTGGATGAGCCACACAACTTTTTGGTTATATTTTTTTACCCTAAAACTTTCAGCTTATCCATAGTATAAACTAGCCAGATGTTTTATTTAAACAAGTTTTAATGGTATTTCAGAATGTAGCAAGATGCTTTTATAATACTTTTTTTTGTTTTGTCAGATGATGTGGAGAGTGTTGATTCCGGATGGCTGACATGTCAGACAGAAATAAGGTTACGGCTACATTTTTCTGAAAAACCACCTGTATCAATAACAAAGAAAAAATTCAAGAAATCTAGGTTTAGGTATGGTTATTTTAGTCCATTTACAGTTTATTAAAGTGCTTGTCTTTGCTTTTATAATGCAGTGATTGTTATATGCGTATCTTTTGTATGGGCTTTGTGTGGACTCTTTCAGAAAAGCAATAGTAAAATCAATGCCAACATTGATTCTCAGTGGGAGAATTGAAGTTTGTTACAGTTCTAAAACTGGTTCTTTTGAACCTCTGGAACAATGTCTATACTAAGCATAGTCATGCATAACTTTTTAATAAGTGTAAGAAAAAAGTACATTTTTAGTAAATGTACTATTAGAGTAACCTTGGATGTCTTGTGTAAAACACATTTGGATCAGTCAGGAGCTTATCTCTTTCAGCTTATTTTCCATAATGGCCAATGAAATGCTTCTAGGAAAACATCAAGTAAGGTATGAGAGTAATAACCTTTTTCATACTGGCCTTTGAAGGGCAGTAAGTAAGTAAGATCTTTATTACGGTCAAAGACCAGCAATATACATTTGTCTTTACACTATATTAAAAATACTAACATTAAAATATAATTAAAAGTATTTACATTAAAAGTGGATAATAACATTATGGTCCAAAGATTGTTAAAGGTATGTCCAGATAATTGGTACAAGATGGTACTATACTGTAGCCAATTTTTTTTTCTTATGGACATTGCAGCAGCACAGAACTTTGCCACTGCATACGTAGTAACCGGGTTAGTGTCCTGGAGGAGAAAGCCTAGATAAAAATTGTCTACCCTCCCTGGCAATCTCTCTAATAAGGGGAAAATATATGCAGACCCTACAAGCTCTGTATTGCTCGCAGTGTAATAGTACTTATCGGGGAGCAGGAAGAAAATCCACAGTTGACTACTGGATAATATTATATGACCTCCTGAAGTTCTTACAGAAGATAGAGGTAGACTCGCGACTGGAAAGTGGTCATAATACAATACTCCTTACTCTCACATTGCACCAGAATTCTCTTAAGGGCAGGCACAGCCTACCTACCCAGATTAGAAACTCAAAATACCCAGGTAAAAATTAAATGGAATGAGAAAAACGCTAAGGAAGTTACCAAATGGATGTTAGCCCCTGAAACCATAGAGTTACATACATCTCTACTAAGAAATAACTCTGGGGGATCTTATCTAGAGGGGTTTGAATCCTTAATTGTAAACGTGAATTCGGTTCTCAGTAACAGATCACTCGCTCACCCCAAAATGCTAGCTCACCCCAAAAAATAAAAAATGGTTTGATAGAGATTGCGTTCAACTAAAAAAGATATATAATGAAGAGTACAAGAGGTTCGAAGTTCATTTTATTTATATGCCGCCCTATTCCCGGAGGGACTCAGGGCGGCTCACAAACCCAAAGGGAGAGGGGAGGTAAACACAAAGAAACTACAACAGAAAGGTACAGAAAAGTAAAGGTGCCCGCCTTTGAAGGGCAGCAGAGCAGCTGGTCAATCAAGTATACTACATCAAACTTAGGTTTGTTTTTTTTACTGTTTAGAGTGAAACTCACCCTTGAAGGTTTGGAGGAAGAGGATGAAGATGATGAAGATGATGACAGACTTTCACCTATGCTTCATCATAAAATGGCAAATACGTTAGATTTTTCGCTTATAAGTGATACTGAATACAAATCTCGACATTCTCAGCCTGAATGTGGATATGGTCTGCAGCCAGATCGCTGGACAGAGTATACCATACAGACCATGGAACCAGACAACCTTGAATTAATCTTTGACTTTTTTGAGGTAAAGGCTTGGCTATGTATAAAACTTGGCTCTTTTGTTTTGATGACTAATGAATGTTGATGTTCAGACATTTTTTAAAATATGCCCTAACAGAGAATGAGGTATTTGCTCATGTCATCCTCAATTGGACTACAATTTTTATTTAAAGTTCTTGTATGTATAGGAAGCCTGATACTTTTTAGATGTTATGGACTGGAAGGATCTGTCTCTCCCTCTGTGTTTCAATAACACTTGTCTGCTAGCACAGCATGATGACATCTAGCACAAATCTCAAATTGATGTAGGAATAGGCAGCTTAGTATCCTCCAGATATTTTGAATTATAGTTTTCACAGTTATCTGTTGGTTATGCCTGCATAGAGCTATGGATCTAAATGGATCAAAACATCCAGACAGTAATATGTTATCTATACCTTGACTTAGCATCCAAATGGAGACATCAGGGTGTTACTTTAATGAGAAATTTCTCTAGCCTTAAATATCAGCACCACAGTTCATTAGCCCTTCTCAAAAGCATTGAATATACTACCAGATATAGAGAGCTTAGACAGATCATCTAGTTTTATCAAGAAATTATTATTTAAAATCTAAATCTAGCATGGGGGTTTAAAAATAGTGATAAGATGAGTAATTTATAAATCAAACATAACAAAGGCTTTAATTAAACATAGAATAACAGAGTTGGAAGGAATCTTGGAGGTTATCTAGTCTCTGCTTGAGCAGGAGACCTCATAGTATTTCAGACAAATGACTGTCCAGTCTCATCTTGAAAGCCTCCAGTGATGGAGCATCCAAAACCTCTGAAGGCAAGCCATTCCACTAGTTGATTGCTCACACTGTTAGACAACTTCTCCTTAGTTCTAGGTTGCTTCTCTCCTTAGTTTCCATTCATTGTTCCGTCTTGTGGAATACCTTTCCAATTTTAGGCAAAGTTGATATTAAGGGAAATGCTTTCACCTTCTGCATAAGCAAAGCAATAATTTTAAATACATAATAACTTTGTAATTGTAGGAAGATCTTAGTGAAAAAGTTATCCAAGGAGATGAGATTCCAGGCCATGTGGGCTCCGCTTGTCTGTTATCTTCCACCCTTGGAGAATCAGGAAAGAGTGCTGGTATTCTCACGCTTCCCATTATGAACAGAGGTTCCCGAAAAACAATAGGAAAAGTTAGAGGTATGTTTATTTTCTTTTTAAAAATTGGTAGCAATGCAAACATGAACTTAGGCTAAATACATTTCCCACTACTTGATTTTTAAATACTGATACAATTAGCACCCTGATAGAATTATATGCATGCTGGAAGGAGGGTAATAATCTAATGTCTCCACCAAAACACCAAGGCAATTTTAAGGAAGAAAAGCATTTTTTGCAATGAAAGTAACAAGGATCCATTTAGTGATTATTGATATAAGTGAAACTATCTTGTTTAGGTTTGGAAAGCTTGGTTTTTTTCCAGTGGACTTAAATGAAATGTAGCTTAATTGTTAAAAATGAAGAATCAAAAAAACAATTCTATTTACTCTTTTTCCATAGTGGACTATTTAATTATTAAGCCCATTAATGGTTTTTCCTGTGATATGGAAGCTTCATATGCCAAATACTGGAAACCAAGAACAGGACTGGATGTTGGCCATAGGGGTGCTGGAAACTCTACAACTACAACTAAGTAAGATCATCTGATTGAATTATAAATTCATACATTGAGGCATTCTGTATGAAAGGTTGGGACGTTGGATTCTTAGATGCTAGACTTGGGTTATATTATAATTCAGACCAACAAATGACGATTACCTTTAATGCCATCAACTAAGGTATCCTTTTCAGCTGGCTGGGATTTTTTGCTGGTTGGACAAGGCAGTCTTTTTGCTTTTTTGGCTCCTTTCTTCAAGGCTCATCCCAATCAGTGTTGAAAGATCCAGCCCATGGTTATTCTAACATAGCTTCATGCTTCTGATGTCCATCATTTTACCTGTGTGGTGTAGCATTATTTCACCAAGAGCAGCATTTATGTCTAACCTACCAAGGCCAATCTAAAAAGTAGTCTTTTCACTAGCATTTCTTCAAATGATTTCTGGCAATTCATGCTTTACAATGAACTTCCAAATAATTATACGCTCTTCTGAGCATACACATTCAACAACAGTGATGACAATATTGCCAGCCTTTCATCGTAATATTCTATCACAAGGCCACAGACGTTTAATCACCTTATGATGACCAGATCCTCCAGATAATACTTTTGTAGGTGAATTTTAGAAACTACAAAGAGCTAGGTGCCATAGAGACCACAAGAATTGATTATCTGTGGTGGAATTATTTTGAGTAGTCATCTATAAATTCAAGCAACCTGCATTTCCCTGACATTAGTAGGCTTTACATCGCTGTGCTGGTCTTAGGAACTGACTTAGTAGTTTGAGGCCAGGGGTATTTGTGAATAATTCTGTAAGTTCTGGAAAGTCTTGAACAGAGTTCTGTGCAGTCATAACATTGTGTGAGAATTCAAAGATGATCACTCAAGGAATTAAAATAGCCAAATCTGTAATTAACTACTGTATTTTTCGGACTATAAGATGCACTAGTGTATGCACCAAGATTTTGAAGAGGTAAGTAAGAAAAAAAGTTGTTCTCCCCGACCTCCAGGAGCACTCTGCAGACTTCAGCAGGGCTGGGGTAAAGCAAAAGTGCCCCTGTTTGTCACCAAAACGGGGGTATTTTTCCCTTCCCTCCAGCCCTGCTGAAGCCTGTAGAGTGCTTCTGGGGCTTGGGGGAAGGCAAAAACTCCCCCATTTTTGCAAAAAACAGCCCGTTTTTCACCCATTTTTCCCAAAAATGGGATGTGAGGGTGGGGCTTTGGGAGGCCAAAAATGGCTGTATTCGGTGTATAAGACGCACCAACATTTCCATGCTCTTTTCGGGGGGGAAAGGTGCGTCTTATACTCCAAAAATATGGTAATTCTTCTGTGGTCTTGCAATGGAGACAATCTCCAGCATATATAAAGCAATAAAACATATGGATATTCTAGCAAGGATACTCTAGCATATAAAAATGAAATCTGCCACTGTATTATGGTTGCTACTGCTTAAAATAAGATATTTTAACCTTCTTGGGTTTGCATTGGTGAAGTTCAAAATTTTCAAAGAAAATAATTTATTTTGTGAGGAAAAATAGAAGTTTCTAATGTGCTACTGCTGAGTACAGTCTGCATGAAATAAAATCCCTTGTTCCCCTCATTTGTCTGAAGGGGAAAAGTCAAATTATAAAGGCAAAAGCTAGAACTTCAATTCAACACATTCTAAAGTGCTCTCCCCAAACTACTCTTAGTTTTCAACTAACTTCATAAAATTAAAACCTTTGGTGTAAGTAATGTTTATTTTATAGTAATAAAATATTTATAGTGCAATATCATCAACTATGTGTATGACTTTTGAATTACTGAATACAGTAATATTTTTGACTTTGTTATTTTGTAAAATTCTGTAGTGTAAGATTTTATGTGTGTGTGTGTATGTGTGTGTGTGTGTGTATATATACATACATACATACATATGAAAACTTGACTTAAGATGAATCTTTACATATTGTAGGTCGTATCTGTTTTATTTGTATTTGCACTGATTTTCTTTATATGTGGGTCTTTTCAGACTTGCTAAAATTCGAGAAAATACCATTGCTTCTTTAAAGAATGCTGCTAAACATGTATGTATACTACTTTTTAAAAAAATAGATTTCTTTTTCCATACTAACATTTAGAAATGTCTGTTTGCAAGTAAATAAATGATCCATACTTGAAAGAAACTGGCTGAAATCCAACTAATGTTTTTCTGCCACTGATAAGCCCTCAGTATAAGAGTGAGAGAGCCATTCCTCCTCCTGTTCCCATATGTGCTGTTGAAAGTCACAAATTATTTTGGGTTCCAATTATAGCCTGTAACTTTTTAATGAAAACCGAGTAGGATGTATCTTTTAAACTAGTTTTTGAATGACACACATGAATTAATAGATTAGTTTTTTTTATAAACATCAGTGTTTGGACTTCTTTTTCATTATTTACAACTATTGTCTCCCCTCTCTCCAAAAAGCAAAAGTGGGATATTTCTGCAGTTTAATTATACAACACCTATATAAAAGATAAAAAGATTTGGGGGAAGAGGGAAGCAGTATCTTGTTTAGCCTTGCATATTTGAATTGACACATTTTCTATGAAAATTTTATGTTGCTATACTTGGGATTTTAATGTATTAACCTCTTTAATAGGTTTTAGTGATATCCCAAATATTATCCTTGTAAAATCATAATTACTGTCTTGTGAATTTTCACAGTGGGAGATTCTTAATTACTTTACAACCTAATAGCTACCTCAAAATTCTAGCTGTATAATGCAAGTCCTCCACTCAAAAGGCAGAAGAAGGACTGCAAAAGCGTAAAGAACAAAACCTTTGAAAAGACTATGAAGTTATATCATTCTTTTTAAAATGTCAATATTGATTGTTTACTTTAAAAGTGTCTTATACTAGCAAATTGCCAGTTGATGCAGTATATAAAATGTAACGGGAAGCAATGGCTCAGTGGTTAAAAGCATTGTGGGCTTGTCAGCTGGAAATCTGGGTTTGAGACCCAAGCATTGCACAAGGTGAGCTCTTGTTACTTGCCCAGCTTCTGCCAATGTAGCAGTTTGAAAGCATGCAAGTGCGAGTAGATAAATTGGTACTACGGTGGGAAGGTAACAATGTTATGTGCAATGTATAGTCATGCTGGCCACACAACCATAGAAGTGTCTTTGGACAATGCGGGCTCTCTTGGCTAAGAAATATAGGTGATCATCATCCTCTACAATTGGACATGACTGGTTAGGGGAAATCTTTATCTTTAAAATATAATAACTATATTATATTTTATATATTTTATATTATATATAATATAATAACTCTAGGTAAGCATGATGGAACAAAATCGAGAAAAATATTAAATATCAGAAATTATTTCATAGCACGTTTGGGGAAGCAGCAATAGTATCATGAGAAAAAAGTATTTGTCAACAAAATTAATATCTGTTATGTCCCTGATAATATATTCATTTCCTCTGGAAAACCATATTTACATGGTCAGCTTAACTGCTGTTCCCACTAAAAGAAATTGACTCCATTTGCACCAGTTTCTTTATTTGTTTTGTGATTGGAAAACTTTTTAAAAGCTTGTTACTTTTATAATATGTCCAGATGAAATTGTGGGGAAAGAGTGAATGTAAAAATTATTCTAGATCTTAAATTTTCATACATTTCTTCTTCATGCTTTCATGCCAGGGGTGAAATTCTACCGGTTTGGGCCGATTTGCCCGAACTGGTAGTAAAAAATGCTACCATTCATCTGAAACCGGTAGTAAAAAAAAATGTTTAACAAACTAAAAAAAGGTTCTGACAATTAGCTGTGCTACACAATGGTAGAAACTTTTTTAAAACTTTTTTTTAGCATTTGGGGTCCTCTTTGCTCCCAGGAGGCTTCCCTGAGGCCTGCTAGGTCAAAAATGGGGGGGAGGGGGGTTTGTTGCTGAGAAAGAAAGAAGGAAAGAAAGAAAGGGAGGGAGGGAGGGATGGAAAAAGGAAAGGGAGGAAGAATCACAAACCTGGCAGTAGACGCAGCTTCAGAGGATACCTTGAAAGAGGTCATCTAGTCCAACCCCCTGCTCCAGCAGGACATTGTTAAAGTAAGTTTCTGTCTTTTGACACATACCCGTCAGATGACTACATAGTCATGCTCATTCAGTCACATGAGACACCCACCAAACCACGCCCACAGAACTGGTAGGATTTTTTTTTAGATTTCACCACTGATTCATGCTCATGTATTCTAAGAGATCTCCCCACTCATTCTAAATTGAAGACCGCTCTGAATTTGGGAAGAAAGCTCTGTGGATCCAATTCAAAGTCAAGGAATTATTTTAGAATTCTTGCCCAAATTATGTACCTAATGCCTAAAGGAATGTTAATGCATAGTAATGGGATAAGGGATAATTTATGAATTCTATGAAGGGGGATAATACTGAACATTGCTTGAATTTTTTGTCCTTGCAGCCTGAAGGTACCTAAAATGTTCCCCCCACAGAACCTCATTAAGCTATTTTTGTATTGTAAATCTCAATAGTAAACATGGAGGAAATTTTTAATTTCATGACGTATTAAATGACTGTTATGTGATTTAGTTAATTAAATGCTTATAAATGAAAATAAAATAAAATTTATTTTTGTGTGCTGGGCCTTCCAGCTTCTAGGAGTGTGACTCCTGGCATTTCTCTCAAAGCATACATTGAGCCATCAGATTCCATTGGAGAAAGATGACATGAAAATAATGTAACAGGCTTGGAATGAATGGGGGAGAAATATTTTATGTGCATGTTTTTTGCTTCTCAGATTCTAAATACTACATTGTTTATCTCCCCATCCTTCCCCCCCCCTTACTTTTCACTTAGGGAGCAGCCTTTGTGGAATTTGATGTTCACCTTTCTCGAGATCAAATCCCAATTATATATCATGATCTTACTTGCTGCATTGCAATGAAAAAGGTATGTTCATTGTACACGATTTAGTTAATGTTTTGAGCGTCCATTGCATGGTTTTAATTTAAGAAACTAACATTGTTGATAGCAATACAATTCGATTAATGGTTTCTGTTTTAGAATATTGTATTTTACCTATTTATTTCTTTCTCTTGATACTCAAGATTAAATAGTGGGGTTTAAAACAGCTATTTATCTGAATGAATCACAGGGATATTTATTAGAGTAACATGTCTCAAATGGGAAATTTGGAAAAAATTGTGGTTTTCTAGAAAGTACTGTCTTTCAGTGGAGTATTTGGTTTTTGCTTTGGTTTTTTTATGCTATCTTCTATACTAAACACCTAGAAATCCCTAATAAGGGAATATTTAATATCCTCAATGTTATGTTACTTATTAGGTTCAGTTTTTTCTTTGCTTTTTAATTAATATATCTATTATAGATTATTTAATACAAATTTGTATAAATAATTATTACAAAAATACTTACATTGACTCTACAACACACATCCTGCGTATGATCATCTGGGAGTAAATCCTATTAAATTTATGTATTAGGTTTTTTTTTAATCTTGCCTATATTACTTTGTACGTAACTCAAAGCAATGAATGTACCTCATTCCTCCTCTTATTTTTCCCATAGCAATCCCTGTAAAGTGGGCTGGGCTGAGAGAGTGTCTTGCCCAAAGTTGTGAGTGTGTGTGTGCTAGAATTCACATTTTCCTGGTTTCTAACCTTAACTATCAGATCTACTTCTTAGCAGCTAGCCTTAGAAGAATTTCTAACATTCAGTGATTTTATAACCTACCTGTATTTTTTCATTCTTTCTGTAAAGAAAATGGAAGCTGATCCATTGGAATTATTTGAGATTGCAGTTAAAGAGCTTACATTTCCCCAGCTGAAGTTGTTAAAGGTACGGTATTGTATTGGCTGATTCATTAAGCATTTCTCAAAAAATACACCAAGTAACAGTGTTATTTATCTGGGCTGCCTATGATTAGGGCAACCATTTGTGGGCAGTTCCATTCAGTGGGAGATACGAAATTGGCTCAGTGGTCTCTCCCTTGTGAGGTACTCCAAATGTTCTCTTACACTTTGTATTTCATATCTTCATGAAGCTGCTGGTAGAAGTTATCTGATTATTGGGGTGTAAAATTATTAATATACTGCTTGTATTCATTTTAATATTGTCATCTTAGGCCTTAGAAATAGAAATTTTATAAATACATTCCTAACATTGACATTTGTAAGACTATAAATGTCAACACATTCATGAATCTGTGCTCTGCAAAAATTCAAATAGCAACAAGGTTTTTATTATTGGGTAGGCAGTTTATGTCTTTATTTTTAGGACAAAACTTTACAGATACTGCTTAAAAATAAATATGTTTGAAAGGTTTTGTGACTTTTGATAAACAAAGGTTTCTAAAATATTTATTCTTTCAATTTGTAGTTGACACATGTGACTGCATTGAAATCTCAAAACAGTCAAGGTATGTAGAAATCTAAACTCTTGGTCATGCTTGCACAAAGCATATTTATGAATTTATTAATGACCTTGCTGGTTAACTTAAATCATTTGCAGTGTGTTTAGGTGGGAATAGATTTCATAATATAGCACTGTTAATATGCAATATATATTTGCTATTTATGAGAACTCTCCCCAGTTTTTAGTGATTTACTATCCTATTTTTAAATAAAGCAATAAGCCACAAAAATTAGAAAAACAAACAATAGATCTTTAATCAAATTAGTAATATCTCTTTGGAATTGGTTTCCTGATTAAGCTGAGCAATATACCAGATACATTTTGATAATTTTGTAGTGAGGTATTAAAGAAGGCCAATTACTGCATAGATGTTTTTTGGTCCAGTGGTTCTCAATCTTTCGGGCATCAGAGACTGGTTCTGTGGAGAGAGCCTTTTCCATGGACCAGAGAGGGTGTGGCTTCATGTTCTGCCTGCATCCCGTGGATGGGGTTTCACTTGTTTGCATAGCCCAATTTCTGACATGCTACGGACTGGTGCCGATCCACGGACCGGGAATTGGGGACCTCTGTTTTAGTCAAACTCCCTCCTATTTTACGAGGCATCTAAGATGGATTTTATGACAGATGCTTATTGATTTATGAAATGTTTTTATCATTCAGAAAAGTCAAGGAAGAAGATTAATGGGAAACAATTTAGATGTGCTGTTATCATTAAATTAGCCACTACATATTGCATTTATCTTACTACAGCTCTGCCTTGGAGCAAGATCATTGACATTTCTAGAGATCAGGCAATAAATTGCTGGCCTTTATAAATGGATGGGTAGTCTGTCCCAACCGAAGCTCCCTGAGACCTTGGCTCTGAAAATGCCTGTCAGAATGTTAATGGTGTGATTTACATGTTTAAAAAGAGTGATATAAAATTAAGGATGAGAGTACACAATCTCCTAGTTTCACCCTTAATCCTTAAATCCAAAAAATGGCCCTTAGTTTTTCAGTTGTGTCCCTTCCAGGGACATCATGGTCTTATTGAAAAGCTTCTGATCATTATCAGGTTAGGCATGTGAATTGTTACCTCCAAGGTGAAAAAGATTGGACATCTCTACTTCAGACTATGCATCATTGGTAATTGCATTAACTGTTTAATTGGGTGCCCTTTATTTAAAAAATTTCTTTCATTTTATATTTCTTCTCTACAGAGTCATTTAAAGATGAAGAAAATACACCTGCTGAGATGCAACCATTCCCTTCTTTACAATCAGTAAGCTACCATTTAGTCTGTACATTTTAGTATAAGCTCTGAAATAGAATACTGGAGGTATTAAAACCTAAGAGAATAATCCCATGATTAAAAAAATTATAAAATAATATTTGGCTCTATTACAGATAGCGAGCAAGATGATGTAAATAATTTTAATTGTTGTTGTTGCTTTGTAAGTATTTTTAAATCTGTTGCATAATCAGAGCTGAACTTTTATGCTTCTAATGCTTGTGGCTAAAGACAGATTATAGACAATGATTCCAGTGTGTCTGTCTCATGGAGCTTTGTTAGCATTTATTTTCTTAATTTGATATTATACATGTAATATGAGTATACTCAAGGCAAGAATAGCCAAAATACATATATCAAATTTAATTTTAAAAATTACATATAATCAATGAAAATAAATCAAGGCTAGGTAGCAGATAAATATCAGATAAACATTAAGGTGGCTATTGCAAAATACTAATCTTCGAAACCAATGGACATTCTTTCAGATAATGTCAAATAGGTGTCCTAGATCAAGAATTCAATAAATGGAACATAGGTGTAAAAACCTCCAGTGTACTAAACTGATAAAAAGCAGATTCAAGAAATTGATTGTTTAAATTAGATCAGTTAACTGCATGCACATTTTTTAAAAATGTCTATAAGTAGAAAATCTTTATGTTTTTAAGAAAGCTGATTAAGTTAATGAAAAGCTAGGAAGTTAATATAGCAAACAGTGCATTCATTGATGAAGTGAACATAATAAAGTTTATATATTTTTAAGAATCAAATTTTGCAATGTAGCATTAAACTTAAAAGCACAGACTTTAGAGGATTCAGTTTAGATAAGGGTTAAAATTTCCTTGCGTTGGTTGCACCTATTTTATGTGATGGTAGATTTTCTGTGTGGTATTCATTACAATGTAATAGAATATTTGCGAATCTAATTGATTCTCTAGCTGCCATTTGTAGTTATTTGGAAGTCATCAAAAACAACTCTTATAAGTTCTAAAAGGAACTCCAAGATACAGTATTTTAAATTTAAAAAATCACTTTGAAATACAGGCAAGTTAATACAGTTTTACTGATCAATTATGTAATGCCAAATTTACAAATTGTGTATGCAAAATGATAATTTACATGAATATATGTAAATTACATAGCATTTACAGTTTTTGTCCATAACAGCCAAAATCCATGGAATGCAGGTCTGTAAATCAATGTTTTATACTTGGCCTGATCAGTGGTGCTTATATTGCTGGAATTCCTTTTTTTAAAACTAGGTACTAGAATTGATTCCTGAAGAAGTTGGATTTAATATAGAAATCAAATGGATCTGCCAGCAAAGGGTAAGAATCAATGTTTTAATATACAATGTTTATATAAACCTTAAGTTTTATCTACTTCCTTTAAGCCAATAGGTATATTATAAAACAATGGTGTTGGAAGGGATTAAGACATTTGCAGTAGTAGTCTGTTACTACAATATATAGGACCATGAACTACCACAATATTGATGCATACATATATTATACTGGAGCTCTTGGTGTGAGGAAGGTTTTTTTTATGATGAAAGACTATGACGAGTAAAACATGGAGATATGTAATCTGTATGTGATTGAGGTAAAAATTTAGAATTGTTATTTAATTCCATACTATACAATGTTATAGAGAGAGAGAGCAAAATTTCCCAAATGACTCATCTGCTTATTTGACATGAAATGGTAAAATAACAATTCTATTCTGTACAGTGAAGTTATATATATATATATATATATATATACACTTTATTTACGGTCACAGACCAAAACACGAGTGCTACAAAAGAGACATAAGAGAGTTGATCATAGCATCATAGAAATCAGTCACCAAAAGCTTAACTAAGAGAAGTTACAGCATTCTCCTCTAATGGTTACAGCTCTTAAGAAAAATTTGGAAACCTGGGAGGTGATGTATGAGGAGCCATTTCCAAGGCAATGTACAAACAAATTACAGCCATTAGGTCTAGAAGGGACGATTTCAAGAAGAGACAGTAACTTAGATCTGTCTGCGTCATACATGGGGCAAAATAGAAGGACGTGCTCCACAGTTTTAACCTTGGCTCTGTCACAAAGGCATAGCCGCTCGTTAATCGGGAGCCTCTTAAAACGACCATCCAAAAGTGCTGATGGCAAGACATTAAAGTGAGCTAGGGAAAAAGCTCTTCTATACTTGGGAATGGTTAAAGTATAAAAATAGGAAGCCATCCTCAATCCATAATTATTAAGTTGGTTGAGAGTCGGGGGGGGGGGGAGCAAGTTTTGTTGGCTCTGGCTCGTAGATATTTTAATCAGTCCACAAGTCATTGGACTACCCTAAATTGGGCGTCCTATTCTGTACAGTGAATCCTCCATGTATAAGACCATTTGGTGGCAAGATGTGTCTTTTAAGGCCAAATATTTGTTAAACTGATTGAAATTCACTTCATATTGCCCTTATTTATGTTTTTATATCATTTGCATTAGTATACATGACATTTTCATCAACAAATGCTGTAAATTGCAAGTGATATTAATGTTTTGTCATTGCCAAAAATCTCATAAATAACATCAATTGTCTGAACAAACTGAAAAAAACTGACCTCTGATATTTTAGGAGTGATGTCTGAATGCAAATTTAGTCTCTTGTTGCTGAAGTCCATTAATTGTAGTTCCATTAAATTGAGGGAAATTTGCTCTACTGATAACTTCAGTGATTTGGAGCCAAGTTATATGTCAAGACATATTGTCTAATCATGATCTAAATCAGTATCTTTCCATTAAACTTCAATAACCCTACCGCTGTGGCTTTTATTTTTTGTAGGATGGTGTGTGGGATGGCAACCTTTCAACTTATTTTGACATGAATGTCTATCTAGATATAATTTTGAAGACTGTTCTGCTCAAAGCTGGAAGAAGGAGGGTTATATTCTCTTCATTTGATGCAGATATATGCACAATGTGAGTTTAATGAAAATATTTTAAGGGCCATTTCAATGAAGTAGTTTTATCTTAGAAATGCTTTATATCAATAGAATTTAAAATACCATATAACTAGAAAGTTCACATTCTCCCTTCCTCCCAAATGCTAATAAAAACAGACATGTGCCAACAATCCTCATGTTACTATGCTTGAAATCTCTAAGCCAGGGAATAACGGTATCTATGGCAGCATTGAGTATCCCAAATTAGTAGCCAGCCTGCCCAAAGATAATGGGGAATGTACTCCAGCAATTGTTCATGGGCCACAAAATCCCCAGTTCCTATTATTAAAAAATATGAAATATTTTGAATCCCTCTTCTGAAGTAAAAAGTATTACTAAAATCCGGCAAAGTTATACATGTAGGAAATATTACCTAAATATTTGTAAAGAAAGAAATCTATATTTGTAAGAGCCCAAATAAAAAGGTTACAATAGACTAGTGGTATTTTACATGGAATATTTCAATTCAAAGGAAACTCCTGGCAAAGGTAACATTTCCTATATATATAACTTTGCTGGATTTTGGCAATACATTTTATTTTAGAAGAGGGATTCAGAATATTTCATATTCTCTAGGAATAGCAACTGAAGATTTTATGGCCCTTCAACAATTGCTAAGGTACATTCCCCATTATCTTTGTGCAGGCTGGCTTTACTAAGGTATAACTTCACTCTAATTTTCTTACACCTTTTAGGATACTCCATAGCCATTTCTATGCGCATAAGTGATATTGATTGTTTTAAATTTTCTAAATTAAGAAAGACTATAGTTGTGTTATTAGAACCATGCAGAAGATAATAAATTTTTTATCTTATTTTAATTTTCTAGGGTCAGACATAAGCAAAATAAGTATCCCATATTGTTTCTAACTCAAGGGAAATGTGATACTTACCCAGAACTCATGGATCTCAGATGCCGTACAACAGCAATTGCTACAAGTTTTGCACTCTTTGAAAATTTGCTGGTAAGTCATAAAACAATAAGATTGTGTGTTTTTGTGTGTGTGTGTGTGTGTGTGTGTGTGCGTGCGTGCACGCGCGCTGCAAACTAAATATTAGAAGGAGACTGTAATGACTGCACAGTGTCTTTATAAACATCACGTGTAACATTTCTGATGCATTCAAATTGATCTAGGCATTGTAATACCCCAGGTACATGTATTTAATGCTACATGTTTCTTTTCTAGGGTATTAACGCACATACTGAAGAGTTGCTTAAAGCTCCATCATATATTGACCAAGCCCTATCTAAAGGCTTAGTTGTCTTTTGCTGGGGAGACGAAGCAAATGAGCCAGAGAACAGGAAGAAGCTGAGGGAATATGGAGTTCATGGTCTGGTGTATGATAGGTATTACAATATCCTAACTATCACATGTAACTTATAGTGAACTTCGCATTTTTGAGTTGGGCCCTATTATGACTGAACAGACTATAAACAGAAAAAAAATTATTTCAGTATTTCTGTTCTTATTTAAGAATTAAGTTGACCAACTGCATTTCTAAGGCCAGGTGATTGCTATTGAAACTTAGGTGATCAAAATTACCCTCCATGCTTATATCTACTATGGCTGTTTATCCAGGCCTTCAGTGTGGGAGTCACCTCACTTCATTGTACTTGCCATCTTATACCTTTTATTTTTTAATGATTTTATTATAATTTCTTTCTTTTATCATGGTGAACTGCCCAGAGTTATTGAGAGTCTGGCAGCATGCAAGTTTATTAAATTATCGTTATTATTGTTGAGTGTTGGGCAGCACGCACATTTAATGAGACATTATTATCATCATGTGTTGCAGCGATGTCCTCTGCACTTTCAGTTTTGAAACCAAATGCTCTTAATATAAAGTCACTAATAGGAATGATGAACATACTTAATGCAAAATACTGTATGCAATTTTAACTGTATGCAAATGAGCAACCAGCTTTGCCATGGTGTGAGTGGCATATTGTAACAATTATACTTGCTTCAGGGATGCCTGTGTAAAAGGAGGAAGGAAGAACGGATAAATATACATGCACTTCTCATCACCAAACGTTGTGCGGCAGATAGTCTGCATTTTATCTGCATCAGGCCGGTAATTAAATGAAACATTTGCCTAGGCCAAATTTATAGTTCTTTTCAATGTTGCATCAAATGATTTAGAAAGCAGCAGATCTAAAACATTTATTTCCAAATGTCCATTTACATAGGACTAACCCCTAGCAACCATGACTAATCTAGAAAAAAAAGCTAAGCAGTATTAAAGCTGATTTGTACTTGGACGGGGGATTACCATGAAGTCCCAAAGCAATAGATTATACTGGGAAGTCAAGCAAATATTGCTGAATGAATTATTTCTGCATTTTGGTCAGTAAATTATATGGATGTGTTCATGTAGTCATGAGTCAAGCTCTGCACAAGGGATTCTTTATATTTGCATATCTACATAGGAATCTAAATCCAGATCAGGTCATAGAATTTACTAGAATGTAAATCTATACCTTTGGGTAAGTATTATGTCCTGATTTCCTTTCCAGTACATCCTGTAACATGCAAAGCACTGCATGCATGAATCATTCCATGCATTGAACAGTTCATTTCAGGTGATCCATTTCTGTACTGAAATGTATGTTTGATCCAGATACAAAAACCTGTGTTCTGAGCCAAAGAGTTTTGAGTGGATTAAAGAAAGTGAGAAAAGGGTAAGGATATCGGTGTCTAAGGGAAGGGAAGTTGAGAAGATGGGTATGGGCTACTTGAATAACCACCACTGTCCATGAGTTTTTCCTTAATTTGGCAAAAAGAAAGATAAGGCACTAAGACAATTGGTGGGTGGACCAATATGCAGCCTGTGAAAAAGAAGGGGGGAACAAAGTGTACCAGCTTTACCCTGCTTGCACTTCAGAACAACCAGAATGGCTTAGGTGTTGATTCTGCAAAACGTCAACCCACTCAGAACTGTTTGGTAAGTTTCCATTTCATGCACATCCTTAAATTCTTGGAGGAGGCTGCACTGAAATTCATTGATAATAAATTAACAGTTACTTGGCTTTATTATGTTGAAGTATTTGAAGAAGTAGAACAGCTGTCTCTGATTGCAACAAATTTCAAATAAAGTTTTTCATTTGCTGACCTAATCCAAAATTTAAACTTTTATCATGCTAATGTAATGTTGTAAATAGCTACTCTGTGGGCATGTCTACACTCCTTGCGAGGAACAATACTGGCATTTGGCAAAAGATGGAGGTGTACTAAACTTAACAATGTTATGGATGTAGTCAGTTTCAGAGAAAATATCCCACTTGGCCTCACAGATTCTGGGAAATCTGGTTATGTCCAAAAAATCTAGTTGGCCTTCAGTTTTCTAGTTTCTATTTTTTGAGCAGGATTTTATGTTGTTTACTTTATTGTCATTGCACTTCATAAAACAATTAAATGCCATCTTCAGTGTACATTATAACTGTAAAAATAAAACACAAACATGCATCCTTCACATTCTATACAATTGAATTGAAAACTCAATATTGCATTAGTATTGCACTATACAGTATAATTTAATATATTAAATTCAATATAGAATTCAATTTTCTCTATTTGAGATCAGGATAATACTTAAGATATTCATTACAATTCTTTTACTGTGCTGGTTTTATTTAAGGGTGTTTCTATTCCCTCAAGCAGAGTATAGAGATAAAACAATTGTATTTATCAGACTTCAGGTGCAGCTGTTGGTGTGTTGTTCTTTGAGCTAATTATTTGATCCTCATTTGGAAGGAACATACTTAGTTCTACGAAATAAACAGTGGTGCATTGTAGAATAGGCATAGGCATAGACAAGAAGACTGCAATGCCTTGCAAACATTTGAGGATAGTGGAGACAATGGGTCTTAGTTATCATCCTTAACTGGTCTAGAATGAATCAATCATTCTAGGGAATAATTCATCTATCAGCCAATCTGGATTCCACAATATCTGCATCCCTGTCCTTTCTCCTCCATATTTCTGTTCAGCTATTAAATACTCAAGACTTTAAATTTTAGCATACTTTACCTGTGAGGATAGAAAACTAACCATTAGTCTCATGGTTGACCAACCATTAAGTGCTTGTCCAAATGCATTGGTTAATTATCTCCTTAAAGACAGTTCACAACTGGAAAGCTATTTGGGAAACCTATTATGCCATAACATCCATCAACTGGGTCAACTCTAGGCATTTTGTAGGGAAGTTGGCATCTCAAAGTAGAGAATATTGTAAAGGACTTGATTGAATGAAACCAGGTTTTGATTGTTGACTTTAGTACTACAATTTTTAAAAATCCTCAATTGAATTTCATACTGCATTAGATAAAACTCAAATAGCCTTAAATAAGAGAGTCAGTTGGTATAGTGCCTAAGGCAGTAGCCTAGAATTGGGGACTGTGATTCTAATCCTATCTTAGGCACAAAACCATCTTGGTGACCTTGGGCCAGTCATTCTTTCTCAGCCCTAGGAAGGAAATAATGCCAAACCACTTCAAAAAATCTTGCCAGGAAAACTGTAGGGGATAGTCTGGAACAGTTGCCAAGAGTTGTTAACACTGACTCACACAAAAAGATAGAGTAAAATAGTGTTCAGATTTGGAAGACAAAATTAAACCACCTTGTTGAGCATCACTATCCAGCAATGATGTTCCTATCTATTGGTGTAAGATAAATTTGTAAACCACCGTGTTATTCAGTATTACTTTAGTATTCCAAATGTGGGTAATTCTGTTGAGAATACAATCCAGTCAATAATTAGCAAACTAATTTGGGTTTAGGATTGCCTCATAAGAATTCAGAAATAGAAATGTGGCACATTTTAGAAGACAGCAAGAAAAGAAATTTAGAGACATACAAATAGCACATGTTGAGCTATTAAACTAGTTTTTTTTTTTAAAAAAAAACTAATTCGGAACACACAAATCAATAATTTTATTTATTTATTTATACATGACTATTATTTTGGTGACAAAACTACAACTTGATCTTTCCAAGCACTAATCCAGCTTGTCTTGTTTTGTATACACAAGACTGAATTTTAATCTTATCTTCCTTTTCAATCAAAAATTCAACTAGAGTCAAAGAAAACAAATATTTTGGCTTTCCTTTTTATGATACCTTGGGTAGACTTATTGACACATTGATAGAGCACTAGCATAGGGCAACTTGTGCCTAACATATGGAATCCTTTCCTATCTTATTGGAAACAAGAATATATAGTGATCTTTCTGCTACTTTAATAAGCCCAGTGCCAACAAAATTTAAGTTATTGCTGGAAGGCTAGACTTCAAAGTTATGAATGAAGGAGCACATAGAAGAATCAATTATTGCCTATCTTCTTCAGATTAATGCTATTCTCCTTTATTGGCAATGCTATACCACATATAAAATGCCCAGTTGAATCAGGTATATACCTAGAGAGTGCATCTCCTTTCTTAAATGCTTTCTGAGGATAGAATGTTGCTGCTGTTATGATTGTTATTACATTCTTTGAAGAATCATGGCTCTCACAAATTTATGTTAGACTAGAATACACTTATGTAACTATTTGATAATAAAGTGATTTTTCTCAAGCTGTAAAGCAGGCAATTTAGCTTCAGCTTTTTTCATATTTTAAAAAAATCCATTGTGTCTTAACTAAGGGCAAAGTGAAAATCTTAAATAGAACAATCCTTTTGAAACTATCTTATAGTTGTAATATTTGTGAAATTAGAGCCCTGAGGACGATTCTTAGTTTTTTGAGAACAGGCAAAATATGTATACTTATAAACCATTGAAAAGAATCTGAGCAGGATGGGGAACATGCGGCCGTAGATACTGTTGGGCTCTCTTCCACTCTAACTGCCAATCATCAGAGATAATCCAGAGTCATTTGTAGAACAGATTTTCTACTCTACTTTAGAACATTAAAACTGTTGAGCATGCTAGCTTCAAGATCTGTAAAAAAGGCAAGCAACTAATTAGCCCTTGACACATGGATTCCTCTTCCTCTAGAGTTTTACAAGATCCTCAACTTCCACATGATATGCCAGGTTTGTATTTGCTTCCCAGAATGCTTTTCTAAAATAATTCTGGGATCCCTGTTTCATTTAATTCCTTTTGTATGGCATGCTTTTGATTTGAAAACAAGGTTTATACTATGCTTTCTTTAGCAAGCAAACTATAGAGTGAGGGGAACTTCTTTCCTGAAGGATTTGGGGTGACAATTCTGGAAGAGAAGTCACATCAGAAAAGAGTTTGGCTGGCTTATTATTTTTTGTGTGTGTTCTGATGGTTTTTTAAGGATATGAATGAGACAGGAACATAAACTACATCTGTTTCCACTTTTGAAATTACTCTAATCTCCCTAATTTCTGCCACACAGCATTGATATTTCTGGGGGTGAGGGTGGAGATTATTATGGAAATGAGCAAAATCAGATTTCCTTATCTATTTCAACCCATATTTGGTAACCAAACAAGAGATCTTGCCAAATTTTGGGCATTTTTTGCTTTGTTTTGGCAACCTAATCTCAGTTCTGGGCAACTATGGAGTGCCTACCCCTAAATATATATTTACAAATTAAATAACATGGCATGTGAATAATAAGTAGTGGAATTATGCTAAATTGATGCATGTAGTCTGAAATTTGGCTCAATTTATAACCCAGTAATGCCTAACAACCAATAACATTTCTGGCATCCATATTAGCATTGTTACCTCCAGATTTCTACTTAGTAACATATTAGACCTATTGGAAACGATCATTGATTGATATAGATGAACATGCTAGGATACAAACTGTACATATAACCCATTTTAAGTGATGATTATTCAATTTTCAATAATTTTTAAGTGTTGACATTAAACTTTTATGTGGCTTCCAATACAGCTTTGTTACACATTGATAGTAGATTTTAATTCTTTTCTTTGTATGTCTCTTAGGATTTATGACTGGATGCCTGAGCAGCCAAATGTATTCCAGACAGAGCAGCTTGAACGACTGAGGAAGGAGTTACCAGAGCTTAAAAGCTGTGTATGTCCCACTGTTAGCCACTTTAATTTTGGTCTGTGTAACTGCAATAGCAGTCTGATGAGAGCAAGAATGGCAGAAAGTGCAACCGATATCCAATAGACTCACAGAGAAAAAAAATGCTGTTTCACATGAAACACATTAATTTCGCTGAATATGGTAACAGACACTGCTCATTTTGCATCTAAATGAAGCAATAACTCATGGTCCACTGTAGACATTAAATGTTACTGTAGATTATTGAATCTTGCTAAAATGCCTGAATAATTCTAGTTCTATGGATCTCATACATTTTAAGCAGTTTAAGATAGAAACTATGGTATTGTAACATGCACCTAATTTCTGAAGAATCATAAATGCAATAGTTATCTATGTAGCTAGGATCCAAGCAGCCAAATATCATTATTTTAAGTGATTCAAACTCAGTCAAAGATAATGTACTGTATTGTATTTTTTTCAAGTGGAAAAAATACCTCAAGTGTATGCATTTACACTGATGCATGCAACTATACAAATGTGTGCCATGACATTGCAATCATTAGATTCTATCCCCTCATCCACCAATTTCCTTTGGGCTATTATTCTTTTTCTATTTATACCGCCAGACACAATGGTAAATAGTATGATCTCTTTAGCAACCTAAGGGTGAATAGCATCCCTTCACTGTTTTTGTATCTAAAGTTTACTGGTGATCTGAATGTTGTAAATCAATATAAACCAAATTGCTAGTGTTTTAATTCTGGGTTGAAAAAAATATCATTGTACTTAAATATTAAATGCACAATCCAAAAACCAGTGGGGTCTAAGTGTGATACTGCAGATGTATGCAGCAGTCTTTGCGCCCTTGTGGTGCTACATGGTGCAAGGGTAGAAAGGGCTGAGTAAAATGCTTGCATCTTTGCTGAAAAACCACACACCTCTATGTGGATATAGTAAAATGAAGATTTTATTATTTCTGTATTCCTAGCCCAATAAATGTGATAGTGTTGTTGTTGTTTTAAAACACAGTTTAATTGATTTTCAGACTGTAATAGGGTCATAGTCTTTAACCTCTAGCTAATGTACACTGTGTATAACTTGTTCAAAATTATGATGAGTATTTGTCACATATTTTTGCATGACTTTAAGCGCAGACCTCTACAAACTTTAGATAGTTGAAACTGAAGTTTCTTTACCTTTGTATTGAAGTGTTGAATACATAATAAACATTGAAATATAAATATATATATATATTTTATCTTGCAATGGCCAATCAACTTGTATGATATGAACCTTGTCACTGCTGTACAAAGCTAATTGATATTATAGTTCAAATAAATGCAAGTATGTATTACTAAGTATGAATTATTGCATAAATGGAAGTCTGTACACCCCAGTTGTTTGGATAAAATAGTTTGTTTTTCTAAAGTTTTGTATTGGTGTTTATCCTCAACAGACAACAGGGTCTTAAGGTCTGGGCACTATCCTACTTTAAAAATAAAAGCATGTTTTATAACTACATTCTGCCTGTCTTTTATTAATAGTTTGGAAATATTGTGAATTTATCTAGTATTTGCATTAAATCTTATTACTCAGTCAGAATTAATTTAATTATATCATACATTCTTTTGTAGGAACATATATTTGAATTTTATCTGCTTATGCCACCTGCTTTTTACACCCTATATTGCTATTATTCTAGATGATAGCTTCTCTAAGAGATTCTAGCTATTTGGCTCTGGTAATTTAAAAACGTGCTAAAGCAATTTGCCTTGTACTATACAATCCATAATAATGCTTGATGTTAATGAGAAATGTGAATATATATAAAGGGCTTCATCTTGTTTCAGTCTTTTCATTAATGCTGCATTACCTATTTGGACATGCGGGTATTCCTAATACAGAGATTCTCCCTATAATCCATCTTGATCAGTTTTAATTTACATTTGCTTTCCATAACAGTTCAACATTTTGTTAGTTATTTTATGAAATAGCATGTGTTCTGTGAGAATGGTTTAGATAATAGTATATAGCTTTTCTTGTCTTATAAAAAGTTTAAAAACTTGCCTCTAAAATGAAAGTTCAAATGATTCCCTAGCCCTCAAGCATACTGTCAAGTACAATTTGTGAAATGCAGATACGTTGGTCATTGTTTTTGAAAAACATTGTACAGAGTAGCTACAGAGTGCTACAGGAAGGAGAAAAAAATGAAATAGGGAGACACAACATCTAAATACATGTTAAAACAATCTGTGTTTCAAGAAAGATTTGTCGTGCTGCATGAAATGAAACCAAAGCCTGTAACTTGAAATCTCTACTTTATTTTTTAAAATGATTTGTTTTTATTGGCCTATGAGAATATAACTTCTCTAACTATTCTGATTGTTGTGTATGTATTTTCTTAGTAATGTTCAAGTAATGCTTAAACAGAAACAGGAGCATGCTCTAGACATTTTTGCCTTCATTAACATGATAAAAGACTATTAGGATATCACATGCTATTGTCTTATAGCAATCTGCTTTCATTTTATGCTTTTTAATGAAATAATATTCCATCTTATGTCTTGGCCTTCTGAAGGTGGAAAGTGAAGTACAGGATAATTTGCTCACATCTGTATAGGTCCTTAGCAGATCTCCCTTCCAAACCTTTCTAGTTCTTGGATATGTTCACAGCTTCTTTTTCATTTTAATGGGCTGCTGCAGTGGTGGAGAGCAGGCAGTAATCTTATCCAGAATTTTAATGCAAGGATTGTTTTTTTCCCCATTTCTTTTCTATTTTAGGTTTGAAAGCTCTTGGAATAGTATCTCCTTGTTCAACTGTACAAAAAAAAGTTTGGACTTTTTAACATTTTCCACTGTTGTAAATGAATAAGGTTCCTGTGATAACTTCAAAAATCTGCAGAGCACCTGCCCGTATTTAAAAAGATAAGACCTCTAAATTGTTTTACCTTAACTATTGATGGAAACAATCCAAACACATACTCATTTCGGAAATGAAGAGGTTTGTTATTCCCATTACACACATCTCCATGTTTAGTCCTCTTAAAACATTAGAATGTCAGCAAAAACAGTTTGTTCCCCAAGCGATACCTTTAGTAAAAAATTACATGGACTGGTTTGGAAGGCTGTTATAAGTCCTTCCAGATGACAACATAGGAAAATTATTTTGTCTTTTTTACTTCCATAAAGTTGCTCTTGAAGCAAAATTTCAGTCACCTTTTTTGAATTGCAAATGAAGGCCAATTCTGTTCATTTTGTGGTAGATTGCTCCTGGGGTACCAAATTTTACAATAAAAACAACCATGTGTGTCTTACCCATTCAACTGTTTTCTCCCTATTTTGTGTAAAATTAGAAATCTTAGAGGTACCCTTCTGACATTTCATTAAAAAGCATAAACCTTTGGGAGCTACAGTTCAAGTTTCCCTGCTTGCCATTGGCTTTGGAATCCAGCTTAATGGTGTCCTGAAAAGCCTAAGTGAGAAATTGTGAGGAAGGCTCTTGATTCAAGAATGGGCATAACTGGATCCTCCTGGCTTGTTAAAGCTATCTGAGAGATGTTATATGGTTAAGATCATCCTGTGGTACTATTGAAAAGGGCATGATTCTACTAGTCTTGAAGGATGTGATGGTATATTTCCTCCTTGGGAAGCCATTGCTTGAATTTAACAGCCCTGGACAATTTTCACCCAGTCTCCAACCTTCCTTTTCTAGGGAAGATTGTTAAGAACATGATATTCCTCTGCCAAGTTCTTCACACCAATCCCATCCAACTACATTTTTCATCTAATATTTATGCCAACATCTTATGAAACATTGAACTAACCAGCCACAATTTAAGTGTTAACCCTAAAAATAGGATTCATCACTCCATAATTTGGGTAAGCAATGATAAGTACTGTATGTTGTTGAACAAAGTTCCTGTAGCAATGAGGGGATTGAAAGGGAGAAAGAAATGAAAGGTTTGAGCACATGATATGCATTTGACAACCAAACAGCAGTTTTAAATTTGGGCCTCCTGGTTTCACCCAACTGAAGGATTTTCAGGGGTAGTGGTTTTTGGTAGGTTGGAGTTTGTTTGTTTTAAATTCTACTTTGTTTTGGTTAGTTGTGGGGAAAAAAACCCTGGTTGTCAAGAATAACAGGCTGCAGAACGTGTCCCTAAGCAAACTATTTTTAAACAATGGCATCAAAAGCATTCTAGCTATGGATTTCCCTTCCAGCATTCTAAGCAGTAAGATGATTTTTCCAAAACCAGATTCCAAAAGTACAATATTTTACTCTCCACAGCTTTGATTTAAGAAATTCCAACAATTCCAAGCTGGTGTGAATGGCCTGATTATGACTTCTTGCGTTAGAAAACTCTAAAATGTTAATATGAGGTTTTTAAAGTGGCTGAAACAGAACAGCAAAGCACGTTCATGCATACATTTTGAATTAGATGGAAAAATTGTGAGATTAGGAAGTATTAGTCATAATTGCTCAGCTGTACTATCTCAGCGTTATTGTGAAGATAAAATGGAAAGAACTGTGTGAAAATGAGATTAATAACAGCAAAAAGAGCAACATAATACAGGAAAAAAAAGAATGATTACTTGTTGTCTTGTTGTATTCGGATCTTTTCTCTTATAAGATTGAGATTGTCTTGGCAACGTTTCAACGAGGTCTCATTCGCCATCCATCTTCAGGCTGGATTTTGGGATATATATATATATACATTTTAAATAAAAGTTCTGTTGTTGAACATTTCAAATGAATTAAAATACATGCTTCTGGACAGAGGCCAAAAATAATGCTACAACCAAAAATATATTTAAAAATAATCCATAAAATAAAAGTAAATAATTGGATGCAGAACAGGCAACATAATGTATTGACATTATGTGTATGTAATCAATCAGCAGCTAATAAAAACAACCCAGAAGATCTCAATATTCTTGAAACTGATAATGCTTCCTCAAAGCTGGTGAATACAGTTTTCTTTTGAGATTTTTGATACTAAATCCTGGATAAGAAAAACCAAATAATCAGAAGCTTTCTGTACAGTCCTTAAACTTCTGGGCCAAACAAAGCAATACTGGTGTATAGTGGTTATTTGAGATTATCACTCTCTTCAAACAGCAGAATTACTTTTACTGTGTAGGAAGTTATCACCCAGCCCTCTCCCAGAAAAATGAAATATCCTAGGAAATATTGAAAAGGCAGAATATTTCTCTGGATGTGAAAAGAAAGAAACATATTTTAAAAGACAGAATAGCTGCCTGTAGCTTCCTGCCCATCCCCACTTTGTTAATGGGCCATTAAGAAGGCCACGCTAGTCCACTTTACATAATAAAGACTTCTCCACTTCAGCTCCAGGGGGATGGGATTAAAGCATGATAATATTGGCCCTTTACTCAACTGACCACATGGCATCTGAGAACTCAACTAAACCTGGATTCAAAACGCAGCCTAGAGAGTTGCCTCTGCATGGCCCTATGGGAGTCTGACAACCAACTAGAATACATTTCTTACACAGGAATAGGAAACAGAGAGGTGGGGACTGAACAGGTTATAAAAAGCCTAGCAAGTCCCTCCCTTAGCCCTTCTCTTCTTCTCCACCAACATTGAAGCATGTGATCACCTTTTCTGTTCAGGGCTCAAGCCATGTGGTCCTGTCCATTAAACCATCTTTCCAAGCAGCCTCCATGTCTCCAGTGTCTTTTTCCCCACTTGGAGCTGAACCCAGAAGGACACTTCTTCCATCAATTGGATGTTTTAAAATCATATACTATTACTACAGTACTTTTGGTTACCCTAGTGCCATTTGAGATTTTAAGCAGAAATGCAGACTGCAGTTTGAATCACCATGTTTCCTATCCTTTTAGTCACTTGCACAGCAAAGGCACACATATGTACTAGCATAATATTTAGTTACTTTTTAGTTACTTATTCTGAAGAAAGGAAAAAAGGGGGACGTGACTTAGAGCACTAAAATATTTTTTACACATTTTTTCTAAATTCTGTTGAATATTTGGAACTGACAAAAAGCTAGAGAGCTGAGTCCCCTTAAACTTGCATATGCTGTGTGCCATCCTCCCACTAAATAAATTATTACCCATGACAAGTATATTCACATCTAGTTTGGAGAAAGATTATCTGATTTAGAATTGAATCAAACTATTTGGAAATCAAAACTCCTTAAAAGGTGGAGCACCTGTGGTCCTAAACCCTTTTTGTTTCTCCAAGGCATTGCAATCCTGAAGTTCCTTAGATGCTGGGCTGATCTGAACTCTCACAACGTTTCTCTGAACGTACTCGCTCTCCCAACGGGGAGCTTACCTAACAGATCACACGATCACGGGGATGCTACAAAGGTTGTAAGTGTGAAAAATGATCGTAAGTCACTTCAGCCTCGTCGTAACTTTGAACGGTCACTAAATGAACTGCTTTTAAGTAGAGGACTACCTGTATTTGTTTCCTGTCCTTTATGAAAGGCAAGGGGGTTCGTCAGTATTTCGGGAGGAAAGTTTTTCCATATGGCATTGGGGAAGTGCAGAAAAGGCAGAGATCTTTGTGTCCGTTCCCCTCTACCTACCTACCTACCTACCTACCTACCTACCTACCTACCTACCTACCTACCTACCTACTACCTACCTACCTACCTACCTACCTACCTACCTACCTACCTACCTACCTACCTACACACACCCCAGGAGATAGTGAGGTTACATCAGTGTTTCTCAACTTTGGCGACTTTAAGTCCTGTGGACTTCAACTCCCAATATCCCAGCTATGCTGGCTGGGGAATTCTGGGAGTTGAAGTCCACAGGACTTAAAGTCACCAAGGTTGAGAAACACTGGGTTACATAGTTGGGGGGGGGGGCTGGGGAATTCTGGGAGTTGAAGTCCACAGGACTTTTCACCAAGGTTGAGAAACACTGGGTTACATAGTTGGGGGGGGCTGGCTGGGGAATTCTGGGAGTTGAAGTCCACAGGACTTAAAAAGTCACCAAGGTTGAGAAACTCTGGGTTACATAGTTCTGCGGCGGGTGGGTGGGAGAGGGCTCCAGCCGTGTTGCCTGTGGGGAAGAGAGCTTCATGACGTCATAAAGGTGAATCCATTTGCAGGTTGCTCAGATAATTCCTTGAAGGGGGCGGGTGTTAAAGCGGGAAGGGAGGGGGCGGCAAACGAGCGCCGCCGCCAGAGGAAAGAGGCGGGCGGCGAGGAAAGAGGCGGATCTCCGCTCTCATCTCCTTGCCTCCCTCTCCCTCCCACCCCAACGCCGCCCTCGCCAGAAATCAGAGCATCGCAGGCGGCTGCCCCGTCTTTCCTCCCTCCTTCCTCTGCGCGCCGCCGAGATGGACGCCTCAACTGCGGGCAACAAGGAGCGGGAGGCCATGCAGCTCCTGGCCGAGGCCGAGAAGCGGGTCAAATCCTCCCATTCTTTCCTCCGGGGGTTCTTCGGGTGAGCCAGCCGGCGGGAAAAGGCAGGAAGGGAGAGAGGGAGGGAGCAAAAGGCACCGCTATCCTCGGCCCTAGAGGAGACTTTCCTCGGCGCTACCTCCAGACAGCTCCGGGGCTTCTCATCCGGGCCCCCTCCGCGCCAGCATCCTTATGCTGTGCTCCCCACCATCAACACACGTACACGCACCCCGGGGCGAAGGGAGAATTTGCTGGGGTGGCTTATAGGGGGAAAGGGCGGCTCTGCTGGAATAGGGGCTCAGCCTCTGGCTCGGAGCTGCACCGTGGAAGAGGCGAACCCGAGTCAATGAGGGCCGAAGCTGTTGCGAGTGGGGAAAGAAATGTGGACTTAATTCTACATACCCTCAAGGGTTGTAAGTAAAAGGATCTCCCTCTCCCACCCTTAATCTGACGTTGCCACCTGTCAAGCCGTGGCTGCAGAACGTCTGAAGGCGGGTTGCAGGAAGCCTGCGAAGTGACAGGGCACATTTGAGAGGTCTACGAAATGAGAACAAGGACTCTGGTGAAATTGTAATTGGGATTTAATGCAGCTATGGACTTGCGGCCGTAGGGATGGAGATTTAGCGGGAGTCAGCGGAGGTAATCCTAAAATTACAATGGTTCATTTAGTGACTGTTCAAAGTTACAGTGGTGACCTATGACCGTTTTTTCATCATTAACAGCCTTTGCAGCAGCCTCAGGGTCATGCGACCAAAATTCAGATGCTTGGCAATCAATTGGTTTGTATTGATGACCTTTATTGTATCCTAGTGCGAAGTGATCCCCTTTTGCCGCCTCCTGGCAAAAGCAGAGTCAATAGGAAAGCCCGATTTCACATAACAACCAGGTTACGAACTGATCAACTGCAGTGATTCGCACAACAACTGTGGCAAGAAAAGTCATAAAATGGGACAAAACTCACTTAACACGTGTCTCCCTTAACCACAGAAATTTTGGGCTCAATTGTGGTTGTAAGTCGAGGACTACCTATATAGGTAAGGTCAGTGAGAGGTGTAGATATGATAAAGCTGCCATCAGAAGCAGTGCTTAAGATGGCTCAAATGTATATTTTAAATTCATAATAATTAACCCCCTCTAGAGTGTGTTTTTAACATACAGTCTTAAACATATACTAGGTTTCTTAATTCAGTACCTTCAGGCACGTTGAATTAAAACTCTCATAAATAGCCAGATAAGAATTAACTATTATTAACATATACGGTATATAAAGGATATTAATGACTAACTCTATAAAGGTACTGTTTGGAGTTAAGGCCTTAATTATGTTGCCTGGAGTCTTTAAAAAGTTTTCCCCCTTCCATTCATTCATGTCTGATTCTGAGAGACTGCCTGAATAAGTCCCTGTTGTTTCCTTGGTAGGGATTTTCAGGACTGGTTTGCCATTGCCTTATTCCTAGAGCTGAGAGAAAGTGACCGGCCCAAGGTCACCCAGCTGGTTTTATGCCAGGTTTTCTTTGAAGACATTTTGCTTCTCACTTCGGAAGAAGCTTCTTGGATGAGAAGTGAAACGTCTTCAAAGAAAAAACAGAAAAACCAGTTGCTTCTTGGGAAAAAAAAAACTCCTTTGGGACAACCATGACCTGGATGACTGAGAATCTCCATAGAAACTTGTGTTGCAAATAAGCTAATTTTTTATTTTCTACCGATTTAAGTTTGGCATAGAAGTTCCATTAGTCTGGTTGGATTTCTTGTATAACATAGTCTTGGGTTCTTCTGTCTACCATCCCCACCCTCCCTCCACCCCAGTCAATTGAGACTAATGTTTCATGAAGGCGGCAAAGTAATCTGTGAATCATGAAAGCTTATGGACGATTATTAAATCTTCAATGTACTGTTACAATGCTATGCAGCTTAACTACAGCAGACATAAAGGCTATCTTCTGTAATTTGTCAGTAATTCCCTTTCATGGCACCTTGAGGATAAAAGAATGTCTGTTTATGGTTCTTCATTGATCCACAATTGAGAAAACTAATAGATTGGTGAGTATCAGGAGGATGGTGTTTTGTGTGGTTCCTTAAAGTAGCAACATTTAGCCAAACTTCATGTGGACTATAAAGTTAAGCGGGGTTACGTCTACTTTGCACAAGGATGAGAAGCCAGAAAATATGAGGAGGGAAATCAAAATTCCACCCTGGAAGAAGATAAGCGCATAGCATTTCTATATTATTAATATTATTACTATTGTATGTTGCTGAAAAACTACATGGACATGCCCAGAAAGCCACCAGGAGTTCATTTTGAAAGAGAATCTGCATGTCTGCAAAGTGGTTTACTAATCAAGCTACTAGTCTGGGATTGGGGAAGCCATATTTCATGACTCTGCTTAGTCATGAAGTTTAGGAATCTGCCTCAAAGATCTGAGGTAAGATAAAATGAGGGGAAACATTCAACATCCCCCTCCCCACACAACTGCACTGTCATTTAGTCCCTGAAATTGCCTAAGTTAATGCAACAATATTAATAATATTTAATAATTAATGTTTATACAATTTGTTGGGTTCTAAAAGAACCCTTTAGGATGATTTTATGGCACTGTTTCAATAATTACCACTTCAATCTCTTTTCTGCTAATGATATTGTTTTGCTGTTTACTCTTAGCATTGCTATACTGCTGCTGTTCTTCAGTTCCCTTAGTGTTTTGCATGCCACCAAGGGAGATAAATGCCAAAAAGAAAATTAAAAAGCTACTAAATACAGGTAGTCCTCGATTTACGATCACATTTGAGCCCAAAATTTCTGTTGTTAAGTGAGACATTTGTTAAGTGAGTTTTTTAAGACCCATTTTATGACCTCTCTTGCCACAATTGTTAAGTGAATTACTGCAGTTACTAACCGGTTGTTAAGTGAATCTGCCCTCCCCATTGACTTTACTTGTCTGAAGGTGATCACATGACTTTGGGACACTGCAGCGGTCATAAATATGAAGCTGTTGCCAAGCATCTGAATATTGATCACATGATCAGGGGGATGCTGCAAAGGTCATAAGTGGGAAAAATAATTACACGTCACTTTTTGTAGTGCTGTTGTAACTTTGAATGGTTGTATGAACTGTTGTATGTTGAAGATTACATGTAAGAGGTATTCTGTTTAGCCTATGAGGCCAGGGGTAAAACAGCCTCTAAATAGGGGGAAAAAAAGAAAAGGAGAAATCATGTATGTTTTCACTTTTTTTACCCAACTGCCCCAGCTTGTCTATTCGGACAGTTCTCTTAAATAGCAACTGAGGTAACTAACCACTGTATTCAGACAGTACAGTCCATGTCTTGATTGCTATTCCAAATTGTAGTCCAAATTATGTGCATTAATAATTCGGGCTTTTTCTTTTCTTGGTTGTAGGGAAAGCTTTTAGTCAAATCCCACTTAGAGTCTAAATTGGCATAATAATTTTGCTTATATATGATTTTAGTTGCTGCAATGAGAATTAGGATGAGAATTTTTAATTCAAACTGAACGCTTTCCACATCTGCTTTCTATTTTATACATAGAAAATTTCAGGATTTGTTTTCAGTTGATTGATTATCTGGTGTCAGATAACCTTTAATTCTGTCTTTCTTAAAGGGATTAGTGCTAGATAAATAGCGTAAATTATAGTATAGGATCCAATTATGTACCTGTATCTCAGTGTTTTCTTTCTTAAAAAAATATACAGATGGAGAGACAGCTACACTGGGAAAAGCATCTCTGTGTTTCTCATACATAATGTTCCCATTTTCAGTGGAGCTGCTTCTGCTTGTTGTACCGAAGGAAAAAAAATAGGGAAAAATTATGGCACCAGTTGATTCTCTTATAAATGCAGAGAAAACAAATGTTGGTGTTTTTGTGATTCTGGGAGGGGTGCCAGTAAGTACTGTTGCTGTGGTTGACAGGAATTGCTGTAACTCTGAAGAAAATACTCATCAGAGGTTGGTCTCAGTTATCCTCTATCTTTTACCTTGGAAATGAATTGTCAATGACAATTGGCACCAGATGCTGCTATCTGTAAATTTTGATGTAGTTCATCCTCCTTGCATTTCCAAATTGCAAGTTCTTCAACGATATGTCTTGACATTTGTTTTTATTTCGCTCCAACACATGAATATTTTTTTTAACTACAGTTACTGCTATGCTGTAGTATTTGTGGAGAGGCACATTAGGGAGAGAGAGAGAGGGCGGGTAAGGCTCTTCAGGAATTTAACCTTCTTTCTCCAAGTCTGGAACTTGCTGTTCTTCCCTCTACTTAAAACTGCTGAACCCAGATGTTTCGATACGGACTCTTATATCTGTTTTGTGTAAAGTTTACGAAGCTGCTGCTCACATCAGGAAGTAGGAAGCAGCCCATCCCCATTTGTTCTCCAACCTTTTCAGCCCAGTGCAAATGGGTTTGTGGGTTGAGTCTACCAATTTCCTTTGTGATTTTTTGTCATTGTTGGTGTCAAGATAAGTTGGTAGGAGTTGCTCCAATACGTAGGAAGGCAATTCGTGCTGGAGCTGTTAGTGCCTACTAATACTTAGAGGTTTTATGCACTGCCTAATATATTTTATATAGGGTAGCTTTATAATGTTAGATGTATCCATACTTTATTCATTTAGGTATGAATAAAACTATAGCTATTTACCTAAATATTTCTATTTTGGCCCGGTTTACTGATAAGATATCTTGACTTCTCTTCCTTCTTCCCTGTAATATAGATTGGGGCACTTTGCTATCCTATAACTGCTTTTTATGTCTGCCTCTTTTTATTACAATATATTATTTCCATATATTCTATATTATTATTCTGTGCTGTAAATGGCTGTAGTAAAGTTTAAATTCAAGGTATCACGTGCCCACCTGCCTTAAGTCTACTTCTGAATAGATTCATCTGGTCAGTTGAATGCATGAAATGAACTGGCATGGAAGTACTTTTCACCTTTGACAAGCAGCAAAAAATAGCTTATTTTGGCCCTGGTTTAGCACTGAATGTGGCACTAGTTTTAAATCAGGAAAATGAAAATTACTGTGCTGTCTTTGATTTGCAATGCTTTTTTGGCTTAGCATATCTGGAGATGGGTGGCTTTCTTCTCAACCCTCTGGGTTGAATATCAGCAAGTCATACTCTGCTGGCTGAGTGTGAATGACAGGCAGGAGGAATTTTGGATCCTTAAAACAAGCCATAGGCAAATTCTTGTGGCCTTTTGGTTAGGAAATGTAACCAAAAAATAGAGTATTCTCTTTTTTTAAAAAAACACGCTTTGGTAGGGACTCTGGTAGTTTTAAGGCATATTTTACTAATAATACTATTAATTCATGGTTTAAGAGAACATGCAGTTTTTAGGAATCTTCTTATGATTCTGCGAAAACAGTAAACGATCAATCAATCATTACAAATTTCTAACAGAAGTTACTTCTGCATGTAAACTAGCAAGCGGAGCTGAGTTTTCTCTTACAATAACCATAACACGGATTTAGTTCTGTCAGACTTCTCTTTTGAAACGTTTACTTTTAATTAGGTATGCATTTATTTAAATTCAGATTTTCTAGTTTGTTTTCCCAGCGATAACATCCAACTGTGAATAACCCACAAACTAAAAATATAAGTGTGAAACTAAAAAGGGTTGACAATGAAATAAGGTTCACTTGCACTTTAAAAAGCAATAAAACTAGTTGTATAAAAATGATCAGGAAGAGTAATTAGTTTTATGTTTATTATTTTAACAAAGTGAGAACCATACAAAATGTATTAGGTAGTACTCGAATTATGACCATTTCTTCAGCGACCTTTCAAATTTATGGCATTACTGAAAGAAATGAATTTGCAACCTGTGGCCGGAGGTATGGCTGATTCAGCGCCCCCATATTCATATGATCAAAATTTAGGCAAAGTGCACACGTCAATGGCTGTGCTCATGCATTGACGGGTGCGCATGTGTCGATGCGCGGGCGCACATTTGCGAACCGGTAGGGAAAGTAAGTGAATACCACCCCTGATTACCTGTATTAACACTAAATTTGTTGTAAGATTATGTTGTCATATAACTCCTTGTGTAGGTGTGGCGGTCACCCATGGCCCAGTGCATAACAGGGCATGCACAGCCACGCTGAACCACACAGGAAAAAACAAACTCCATAACATCCTGATAGTTCATAACATAACATAACATCCTGATAGTTCACTCTAGATGTGCCTTACCCAACGACGCCCAGGATTTGACCATATATAGACAGAACTTCCCTGAGCAGTAGATTAGCAATTGTAGTTTGACAGGCTGTCTTAAATCACATGCTGATTGCTCCTCCTGCCTTTGTCCTATCTCAATAAAAGGGGCTCCCAGACCCCAATCTGGGTCGTCCCATCCCGAGAAAGCTCGTGTCCGTGTCTTTTCTCAACATTGGCCTCATGGGCGAACCACGGGTACGTCACAAGATTACAGTAAGAGAATCTGAAAGCCCCTCTTCCCTTCTTTGCTTGTATTTTTCAGAAAACTTATATGGGCTGAAATACCTTTTGTTTGATGGTTGTCTAGACTGAAGCTTTTCCTCCCAAGGTCATTCCTGAATACCATTACGCAAAAATACAATAAAAAGGGTGCATGTAACAATAAAAAAGGTGGCCAATTCAGTTAATACCACAAACATATTAGACATGCATAAGGGATTTCAACCACCATAGCCCAACAGCTGGAATAAGAACTGGACCTTAGGGGTCCTATGGACAACGCTCAATAAAGCAAGCTGTAGCTTCCCTACCCACCATATCATATCGCATGCACATACTATAAGGTGGCCCATTAACTCTGTGTAATCATATCCCATCCATTCCTTCTCATCTTCTGAAAAACACTGTGATTATTCTCTCACCTAAATTTGTTACTGAGAAAATACTTGTATATCTGCTATAAATCATTTCCCCTCATTGTATGCTTATGGAATAAAATTAGGACTGTGTGCAGGTATACTTATTAGTACAGATAGTCCTTGACTTACAACCATTGGTTTAGTGGCCGGTCGAAGTTCCAAAGGCGCTGAAAAAAATGACTTAATAACCCTTTTCATACTTACATCCATTGCAGCATCCCTGTGGTCACATAATCAAAATCCAGATGTTTGGCAACTGCCATGTATTTATGATAGTTGCAGTGTCCCAGGGTCATATGATCACCTTTTGCAACCTCCTGACAAGCGAAGTCAATGGAGAAGCCCGGTTCATTTTATAACCATGTTATTAAATTAACCACTGCAGTGATTCACTTAACCACTCTGGCAAGAGATGTTGTAAAATGAAGCAAAACTCACTTAATGTCTTGCTGAAATTTTAGGCTGAATTGTGGATGTAAGTTGAGGGCTACCTTTATAATGCAGTAGATCAGGGGTGTCATCCAGCGGGCTGGATGCGTCATGTGCTGGCCCTGCCCCCCCCCGGCCCGGTTTAGGGAACGGGGGGAAAGTCCTGATACGTCACTTGATGCCGCCATGATGACACAAGTTTGACACCCCTACAATAGATGTTTATTTTTTTAATTTCCAGATTGGCAAGCTAACAGAAATATTGCCCCCTGACCGAATTAAGGATAAACCTAATTCTTTGTTTTTGTTAAGTAATTCCAGTGATTTTTTAAAAATTGTATAATCACATTACAAACAATCTCATCTATAAATAGATCGGCTTCCCACTTAGTATAAATGACCAATTTAGCTTTATGGACTTTCTTACTATCTTTATGTTCACTTGAAAAAAGGCTACTATAATATTAAAGCACTATTTAATAGCAACTAGGAAATGGTGTGGCTCATTTTTTTCTCTTTCTGGGAACACTGCATCTTGCCCCGTACTTATGTATTTATTTACATCCCATTTTCTTGCTCTAGGAGTTTAAGAAGATTTTCATGGGGGGGGGGGGGGGGTCACCCCTTGTTTTATACTTAATAGCAGCACTTATATGAAGTAGGTTGGGCAAAGAGAATGACTGGCCCAATATTATCCAGAAGCTCTATTGAATGGAGATTTCAATTTAGTTCTCCCCCTTCTAGTTCAACGTCTTAGACCAGGGGTGTCAAACTGGCAGCCCGTGGGCTGGATGCGTCACATGCAAGCCATGCCCACCCCAGCTCCGTGAAGAGAAGAATGTCGCAAAATGTCCCATGACGACAACGTGACACTGTGGGTTTGACACCCATGTCTTAGACCTAATATTGGTCTGGCTCTATTTTGTTAGTACTGAAATGGAAACAATACAGCCTCCCATGTTCTCTTCTACAGGGGCTCCACAATCCAGTTTTTTGCATGCTGCTGTGATTAGATCCATTCAAGTAACATGTATATAACATGTATATATATGTGAGACCAAAAAAAGCTTGATTGTGTCAGGAGGGAATATTAGTAAAGAGTCAAAGGTCCCTATGACTTTTTCGGGTACTCATTATGCTTCCAATGCAGTAACAAAACCAAGGATTCCTTGCTTGCAGCAGGCACTATTTATAGGGAACTGGTTTCTGTGTTGTTTATTCTGTCAACCTTTCGTTGTATTCTTTGAATATGTTTCATATTTGGCTGTTTCATAATGCAACGGTATCTACTAAATTCTGTGTCTTCTTTTATTTCTCCTAGAGGAAATTCAAAGCTAGAAGAAGCGTGTGAAATGTACATAAGAGCTGCAAATATGTTCAAGATAGCCAAAAACTGGACTGGTATATATAGACATTTTTATCTTCTTTATAAATATAAAGGACACTACAACGGGTGGAGAGGGTACTGCAATCCTTCAGATATTGTTTGACTTCAGTTTTCCCAATTCCCTTCAAGAATGGCCATGTTGATTGGAGCTACTGAGAATTGGCTTATAGGCCCCTCAGTCTTACTAGAAAATTCAGATACCGTTGCAATAGTCGAGGGGATTAATATTGTCATTGTCCTGAAATAAGATGCCTTAATTGCACATAGAAGTGTTCACAAGCTGGGGATTTAGCTGCTTTATCTGATATTTCAAGTTGTGACTCACTAGCGTTGAACTTTAAAAACCATCCATCTCTGCATACAGTAAATTGCCTTTCTCAGTTCTTCATTGATATCTGAGTCCCTTTCCTCCCAAAATTGTTGTGTGTTTTTAAATTTTGTATTGTTATGTCTTGTCTTTTTTTATCCCCCTGTCTGTACCCCCTTCCCTGATTGAACTGTGAGCCGCCCTGAGTCCCCTTCGGGGAAAAGGGCGGCATATAAATGTAATCAATCAATCAATCAATCAATCAATCAAAATAAAAAGGAGCAATTCATGCTTCCTCAGAAATTATTATGCATACTGTATTTTTAACTCCATGATATACAAATTGAGGAGCAGTATTTTCGCCATTAGTTTGTTTTAAGTCAATGTATAGGAAAATTGGTTGCACAACTGTGTTCTGACCTAGGCTTCACAAAATGACGAAGCAGACTCCTTGTTATTAAGACTCCTTTTTATTAAGCTAATGTGAATTCCTTTCATTCACATCCAGCAAAGTCCCAGCAAACAGTCTTTCAAGGGTGAATTTACAATCACAGACCTTATCCGGCATGGAGAGCTGCCAGCCCAATATCTTCCAAACGCAAAGCTGTACAAGAAAATACTTGGCAAGCAGTCTTGGAGAGTCACAAACCAATTAAGAGAACAAATTGTCCCCTGCAAACTCCACTCCCCTTTCGATACTCTTTATTCCCTATGGGAGGGGCCATTCACTGTCCACCTGTGCCTTTACTCCTGAGTCGGCCCTTGTTCTTAACTATTCCCTTCTCTTGGCAGCTCTGCGCATGCGCACATCGGGAACAGGCTCCAGCTGTTCTTCTGTCCCACTGATCTCTGACTCCAAAGGCAGCTGATAACTGTCAGACAGTCCTGGCCCTATCTCTGCCTCTGACGCAGAGCATTCATCAGAGCCTTCCCCAGACTCCAGGACTGGCCCATGTTCCTCCCCAACCTCCTCACTGTCTGAGTCTGCCACCAGCTCCGCTGGCTGCTGGCAGGCCACAACAAACTGTTAATTTCATTGAACAGTTATCTTGGGTTGTCTTTATGAACTACTAGTATATTTCTGAATAGGTTTCCTATTCCTATTCCATTCTGTTTCTAATGTGCTACAGAAACTACTGTTCTATTCAATATTAAGCCGTGGATTCATAAAAGTTTAGAACCACTGATCTAAATAATGGAATCTCCATGTAGCCAAACCACAACTTACTTTCATCCACTTAAAATTCTTGCCGAAAGGAAAAGGCTGAACAAACCCAAAGCCTCCGATTTCCCTTCCATTTAGTTAGAGAAACTGATAATCTCAAAAGATGGGATTTAAAAGCACCGTGGCTGAATTGAGCAGCTATGTGGTTGAAGCAGGTAGGGAAATGTAGGGCAGGTAGGGAAATGTGGAAATAACGTCAGGCTCCTTATCTTTGTCAAAAGAAGCAGCACCCCCAATTAAAATCTTGGTAGATTTTCAGTAGCAGATCCTTAAATTCTTTTTTGAGAGAGAATTGGGAGAAGTGCTTGTTTCTGGTTCAAATGTCTACTTTTGATGTCAAAATGCTGCCCTGTTTCTCTTTCAGCTGCAGGGAATGCATTTTGTCAGGCAGCAAAGCTCCACATGCAGTTGCAGAGTAAACACGATTCAGCCACCTGTTTCGTTGACGCGGGGAACGCTTACAAAAAGGCAGATCCTCAAGGTAAGGTGTATTGGGGGCAGAGTGGCTTCCTTGTGATGTTTCTTCTTGGTAAGCAAGATAGATAGGAATATCTCCGATTATAAGGATGTGCTAAAAGAAATAAAGCTCCAGACAAAAACAAAAAACTCACTTACGTTCAGATCAACATAAATAATGCTGAAAGCATCTAAAGAGCTTTGAGATCAATGGAGTGCTGTACCAATACTGATTTACATTATATGCAGTTGTTCATTAGCCATGATGGGATAACGGTGTGAGTGTAGATATATATCTATAATGTAGTATATGTCTTCCCAATTTTCTTTTCTCTTGAATATGATTAAGAAAAATGCTTGTGTGGTTTCCCTCCCTTCCCCAAACTAAATCTGCTTGGCTAATGTACACCTAAATATGTTGCTGATCATTAACTTTGTCCTGCCACTTCCTGAGATGTTGAAGTTTTAATTATTGGATTAAAAAGATGTTTATGGGAAAATTAGAAGGAATTTGGAGATTAATGAGAAATATAATGTTGGGTGTATATTTTATATATATAAACATTAATTTGGACATAACATTATTATCCATAGAACACAGGTAGTCCTTGACATACGATTGGTCGCTTAGTGACTGTTCGAAGTTCCAACGGACCTACCAGGGAGTTATGAATTCAAAGTTCCGATAATCATTTCCCCCCTCCCCCAGTCATGTGACCACATTTCAGTCACTTGGCAACCAGGCACATTTACAGCCATTTGCAGTATCATACAGTCACATGACTGTGTTTTACGATGTCTGCTGAAAATCGGCATTTCAGCAGCAAATCATTGATCTGCTTAATACCCGCAATGTTCATTTGACTCCGATGTTCATTTAATGATCACTATAAAAAAAAGGTCATAAAATCAGTTTTACCACTGTCATGAGACAATTGTTATGGGCAAACTCCATTACAGTCATAACTCACTTGTGGTATACTGGGCTTTCATTGCATTGGAATTTCAAGAGCTGTAATGATAGAACGGAGGACAACATGTTGGACAAAGCTGTTTAATGTACAGTCTTCTACTTACATTAAAGCTCTAATCTAAACTGGATTTATCCATGATGGTTACCTTTCCCTGTGCAGTATCTGTCTTCTCCTTGTTTTGAATATGGAATGGTGCATGCTCGCAGTTATAGAATAACAACAACAATAAAACCTGATGCCATTCAAAAAGATCTGGAAAAGAACTTGGACACAATAGAAACAGACAAAATCACAATTAATGAATCATCACATGCTAAACCTTCTGCCTGTAATTCAAGAAGAGCTAATGCACACATATCTTCAATTTAAAGATAAGACTTTCTTTTACATAGAAATTCTGATGGAAAAACCCAAGGTGGGACACCTGAAAGACAAGTGTCAAATTCCTGCAAGTGTCTCCAGTAATGGGAATGGAGATCTTAGGTCCCTTTGAGTTTACCAATTAGTTCTTTCCAATGACCTATAGGTAGTCCTCAACTTACAACCATAACTGAGACTGAATTATGATTATAAGTGATGGCGGTCATTAAACGGGTAACTCTCAGATGCAAAAGACCACGTCTACACATGAAAGTTCAGTTAAGCTGATTTATTACTAAAAGCCTATGCACATGAATCTTCTCAACTAACTGTCAGCATCTGGTTAGAGTTAGAAAAGGGACAATGGCACTCAAAGGGACTTAGACTTTGTGCTTATACAGGGAGTCTAGGCTGATCCCTCTTTTCACTCTGCCCCAGATTTTGCTATTCCTTCTTTACAATACAATACAATAGCAGAGTTGGCGGTCTTCTAGTCCAACCCCCTGCCTAGGCAGGAAACCCTATACCATTTCAGACAAATGGCTATCCAACATCTTCTTAAAAACTTCCAGTGTTGGGGCATTCACAATTTTTGGAGGCAAGCTGTTCCACTGATTAATTGTTCTAACTGTCAGGAAATTTCTCCTCAGTTCTAAGTTGCTTCTCTCCTTGATTAGTTTCCACCCATTGCTTCTTGTTCTACCCTCAGGTGACTTGGAGAATAGTTTGACTCCCTCTTCTTTGTGGCAGCCCCTGAGATATTGGAGAAGTAAACACTGGAAACTGGCAAAAAAAATGTTGAAAATTGCAGCCTTTGACCACATGATGCTGCAATTGGCTGTATAAACGGGAAAACCAAGTACCCAAAACGTGTTCATGTGACTTGGGGGGGGGGAGTGGTAGTAGTGCAGCCACCCGAACTTTGAAATTGGCTTGTAAGTACCTTTTGGGACGTCCATCATAATTTCGAACAGTTGCTAAGCAATTGGTCATTAAGCAAAGACTACCTTGCTTTCTAGAAAAACTCTAGAAACTAGAAATCTGTATCACACCAAAGCATCAATTCTTTTAAAGGCATTACTGAATAGGAGCAAGAGCAGAGCAGGGATGGGTAAAAGGTAGGTCTAGATCTGACTGCTGACTTCTCTATGATTTGCAGTGAATGGGGCAATAAATATAGTTTCTCACTCCACATTTTTTGCCCAAACTAAGCTACTGAAATAAAGAGATGTAGGAATAACTAGGAGTGGGGATTTTGTGTGTAGGAAGACTGTGAGATATATTCCTTAGCACTCAAAACAGAGCTTTGAATACACAATTCTTTCACTCTGGTGTATGTTTTTGCATCCGTTTTCACTTGGTGGACTTTGAGATTTCATCATAAAAGAAATGAATGAATGAATGAATGAATGAATGAATGAATATCCTATAAATCTGCAGTCTGCAATGCTGGCAGGAAATGATGAAGAAAGTTTGTCTTCAGCGGATATTGCATAGAAAAATAGCTGAGAATCTAGTTGTTGAATGTGCTGTTACAAACCGTCCGCTTTCTTGCACTGACAAAATGATTACATTTGGATGCCTGAGTTGATTGTATTCATTGTTTCCCTCCAAATGCATCCAATGCAGAGGCTATCAACTGCTTAAATGCTGCCATCGATATTTACACAGATATGGTAAGACCCCCCCCCCCCGAAGTGCTAGGTTGGGATTCCAATTTATACCTTTCCTATTGGTGTTGTCATGAATTCAAATTGTATTCAGTTTGTATTCGTTGCTTTCCCCCTTTCACATCGGGCCAATTTTTTCTCTTCTCAGGGCCGATTTACTATTGCTGCCAAGCATCACATTACTATTGCAGAGATTTATGAATCTGAGCTGGTAGACATTGAAAAGGTAAGCCAATGTGAAAGGATTTGGGTTTAATTCCTAATCATACTTTGCTGAGGTGCCATTACATTTGGAAGAATTGAGGGAGCCCATCACTTCATATTTCATAGCTAAATGAAAGGCCCTGGTGATCACAGAATGTCATTTAACGCTTATTTAACTTGAATTCATGGATTTAACTCATCAACTCTCTACTGTATGGATGTATAGTAAATGAAATAGGAAAGAAATAGTTTCATATGAATATACAGTATTTTTCGCTCCATAAGACGCTCCTGACCATAAACTGCACCAAGGTTTAGAGGAGGAAAACAAGAAAAAAAACATCTGCCTCTGCCTCCCAGCATCCATCTGGTATTCATTTGGCTAGCATCCTTGCAGCAAACAGCAAACAGCCTGCCTCCTCCGTATCTGCTGCCTCTGCTGGAGTCTTCGCCTCCAAACAGCTGATCGGCGGTTGGATCAGCTTCCCAGAATACTGCTGATCAGCTGTTCCAGGCAGCGGGGATTGCTGCCACTGTTTGCTGCTGCTGCCTGTCGCTCATATTCGCTCCATAAGAGGCACAGACATTTCCATCCACTTTTGGAAGGAAAAAAGTGTGTCTTATGGAGCAAAAAATATGGTATGTGAAAAGTTTCCTATCTGTTTTGAAAAAGAACATCTTGATCATGAATTTACCACCTGTAAACCTGGATGGTGTTAGCATCTTAACATCTTAAAAGTGGTGTGGAGAGGTTTTATCTCACTCCAGTGATGGCTGGGCAATACCGTGAAAATGTTGTAAATCCCTACAGTAATGAAATGGTCTGAATCTGTCTAATCTGTCACCACAATGTCCAAGTATAATATTGTAAGTGGATATGTTGAATTCTTTTTAGGCCATCGCCCACTATGAACAATCTGCAGACTATTACAAAGGGGAAGAATCTAACAGGCAAGTTTCCATAAAAGACAATCTTAGTGCTGATTGTCTACATCTATATTCATTCTATTTTGTTTTGGGTTTTATTTTTTCTTGTGTGACTATGACATGAAATTTTATGATTCCCTCAATTAATGCTTTAAAAGAACATTCAGATCCCAAAACAATTTTGGTTTGGCATTCTATTTGCATGGAAATTGTGATATGAAAATACAGAGTTCAGAAATGTTCTTCTCATGATTAGCTAGCGAGAAGAGAAATATCAGAAGATGGCTCTGTATGAATATCAACAGAATGAATCTTTACTCAAATAGGTCAGATCCTTTTAGCCAGAGTGCCACCTGACAGGGGTACGATTTGATTTTCTTACCTGTATTTCTGTGCTCTTCAGTTCATTATGCCTTTTGCTTTTAGCTCTGCCAATAAGTGTCTGCTGAAGGTAGCTATTTATGCTGCCCAGTTGGAGCAATATCCGAAAGCAGTTGAAATTTTTGAACAGGTAGGTACACTACCATTTGGTTTGTTAAGGGAGAACTGTAAATCAGAGGCACGGAGTACAAATTAATCAAAGCACTAACCTTTTTTAAAAGAGGTTTTATTAAAGTTTAATATTACAGCATAAAATACAATAAAATAAAGATTAAAAAGGGGCGTGGGAGTGTAGGTTAAACAATTTTAAAAAGGAGAGAAAAAGATGTTGATGAGGGTAAAAGTTTGTTCTCTGAGTTTGTGGGTTGGTTTCCGAATGTTTTGTTTCCAGGCTAGGTAAATCTTCAGCAGAGTTTAGGGGATGTTAATGTCAGTGTTCTTCTGTTTATAAGGGCTTCATGTATGGGTATGTCTAGTGAGGGTCTTGTGAGACAGACATCCCCTAAACTCTGCTGAAGATGTTACCTAGCCTGGTGACAAAACATTTGGAAACTAACCCACAAGCTCGGAGAACAAACCTTCACCCTCATCCTACACCCGAGCTACTCCACTATTGCAAAAGATGTTGACTTCCGACTTTCCAAACAGTATAATACTAATACATTTACGACCTCAACTTTTTACAATACCTATAATTATTACAAGCCAGTTCTATAACTATAAAATTATTAAATCTTCAAACTAAATTCTATATTTCATTTTTTCCTATTTCAAGGATAACAACCAGAAGCGATATACCAAAAAGAAATAAGACCAAATAAAATCTCTTTGTTTAAAGCAGTTTACATTGCCTTCTTAACCAAATCCAGTTTTTTCTCCTCTTGTAGGAAATGATAGATATTTCTACTTACACTTTCTAATCTTTCTAAACTGCCAACATTTATCTCAACAAAAATCTATATAATCTTTTAAATTCTTTAACCTTAAAAGGAAAACTCTTTAACATTCATTTTAAGACACTAAACATTTCTTAAGAAATTTCGTCTTCATAACTAAAATTAATTACAGGTAATCCTCGAGTTACAAATGTAATGGAGCCTGCCCATTCCATTTGTAATCCGAGGATTTGTGGGAGTGAATCTCCTTTTGCCCACACATTCGCTAATAGAATGTGAGGCTCGTTAAGTGCACATGAAGTATTTCAGGGTGGGGAAGACCATGGGGGGGGGGCTAGTGATGGAACAGACCACCTGCCTAAGACCACCCAAGGCCTCCCTGACCCACAGAAATACTTCATGCTCCCCCCAATTGCTTCCCCACCACCACCCAACCTGCTGCACTGGATCACTTATCTTATGAAGTTCTAGCAAGCCGTCTCCCCTGCAGCCTCTCAGCCACGTGCGCCCCTCTGATGCTGCATTCGGGCCTCCGCAGGCCTCACCTGGCCCGTTGCTGGCTGAAATGGAGCTTCCGAAGGGTGAATCCTCCCCTCTGTTTGGGCCTCTACGGGCCTCCCCCAGCCCTTTGCAGGCTGAAATGGAGCTTCCAGGGGGCAGATCATTTTTTCAACTGGTCAGTTGGCTACATTCACTGGGAACCCAAAGCACTAACCTTCTGCAGTTTGCCAAGTGAAGCAAGTGGACTGATTTTCTTCTAATTTAAACCGTCAGAGAAATTTCAGTTTACAACATACAGTGCATCATTTCAAGGTATATGTGGAAAGAAGATCTGGATTACATGTATATGCATAATAATTCAGGCAAAAAGATTTCTAGTGTTAAGAGTTGAAGGACGATTATTGCTTTGGGTAATTGGAGCCAAAGAAAATAAAGGGTTCTTGCAGGAAATAAATCATGGGAGTTATTATTATGCAGTATTTTCAATGTTTAAAATCTGAAAATTGTAAGTTATCCTTACAAACTGCTTTAATATCTAATTTCTAACCTACTAGTATGAATGTAAGTGATGAAGTGATAAGAATGCCTGGCTAGGATGAAATGCTTGAAGATTTCTATTGCTTGTTTGAGCTTTTCCCAAGCAATAAAGTGCATGAGATTCAATATATGTAAATCCCCGTTGTGGGGAAATGTGTTATAAAATTTAAAAAGTATTTAAAATGCCAGGTCTTACAGAGAAATTTAAGGAACAATATGACACCTGGGAACTTTGGAAATCGGGTCCTTTTGTAGTAGGAAAATATCTAGTGGGAAAATATCAAATATGAGAACAGGCATTCTCAAGGAACTAAAATATTTTCAACCATGTTCTGCTTTTTCATACTTTATCAATTATAAATGTAATTTTTATCCCCCTAGATTGCTACAAGTACAATGGATAATCCATTGCTCAAGCACAGCGCAAAGGACTACTTCTTTAAAGCAGCTTTATGTCACTTTATTGTCGATGAGTTGAACGCGAAGGTTAGTGCAGGTTTTTTTTAATGTACTATAGTTATAGAGATCATAATGCCATAGTATCCCAAGAATAAACAAAATATTTTATTAGCTACATACTATCAATAATGCCTGTTGTTACTACATGAAACATCACAGAAGTTCTGCAGAAGAGCCGAGGTGGCGCAGTGGTTAGGGTGCAGTACTGCAGGCCACTTCAGCTGATTGTTATCTGCAGTTCAGCGGTTCTAATCTCACCGGCTCAAGGTTGACTCAGCCTTCCATCCTTCTGAGGTGGGTGAAATGAGGACCCAGACTATGGGGGCAATATGCTGACTCTGTAAACCGCTTAGAGAGGGCTGAAAGACCTATGAAGCGGTATAAGTCTAACTGCTAACTGCTATTTCTAATCCGAGTACCTTTTCTGTGCATTCCTATGTAAACATGGCTGTGTAAACATAGGAGTGCTACAAGAATGATAAGGTTGCTTTCTAGACTTGCCATATGATTAGCTGACCATTTTATGTGCCTGTTAGAACCAGAGTTGTCATTTGCAAATATGGACCCATAGTTTCGAATTTAATACCAAACAAATCGATTCAAAAACAATGTTTTCATTATTTCAGACAATAGATGTTGGAATTGACCGCAAGGCCATATTTCCTGAAAACAATTGAAAATGCTGGAAGCCTCATGTTTGGCCATTGCAGATGTTTGTATCACTATTACTTTATGGAATCTTCCAATCTAACACTAACGTGCAATGCCAATAATATTCACATAGTGCTGCGTTTTGCAAGAATTGCAGTTCATGGCAAATTGAGAATTAATTTACCTGCTGCAGGAGATGCATAGACAGAACTAAACATAAACTGTAGATATGGACTTCGTAGTATTTTTTCTGAGCAGAAAAAAGCAACTTGAATGACTTTTAGTGGACTAATTGTAGGATGTGACAGGCTTAAGCAATCTCTCTGTAGGGAGTAAGGAAGATGGCCTTGACAGAGATATGCAAAGTTTTTTTTACCAAAGTGACGAGGGTGAAACATATTTTAAGTCCCCAATAGATATACTGTATAGTATTCAGAGGCAGCTCCGATGGACACCTCCCTAATCCACTGAAATATAGGTGAAACTCAAAAAATTAGAATATCGTGCAAAAGTTTATTTATTTCAGTAATGCAACTTAAAAGGTGAAACTAATATATGAGATAGACTCATTACATGCAAAGCAAGATAGTTCAAGCTGTGATTTCATAATTGTGATGAGTATGGCTTACAACTCATGAAAACCCCAAATCCACAATCTCAGAAAATTAAAATATTGTGAAAAGATGCAATATTCTAGTCTCAAAGTGTCCCATTCTAATCAGCTAATTAAGCCATAACACCTGTAAATGGTTCCTGAGCCTTTAAATGGTCTCTCAGTCTGGTTCAGTATGAATCACAATCATGGGAAAGACTGCTGACCTGACAGTTGTGCAGAAAACCATCATTGACACCCTCCATAAGGAGGGAAAGCCTCAAAAGGTAATTGCAAAAGAAGTTGGATGTTCCCAAAGTGCTGTATCAAAGCACATTAATAGAAAGTTATGTGGAAGGGGAAAGTGTGGAAGAAAAAGGTGCATAAGCAGCAGGGATGACCGCAGCCTGGAGAGGATTGTCAGGAAAAGGCCATTCAAAAGTGTTGGGGACTTTCACAAGGAGTGGACTGAGGCTGGAGTCAGTGCATCAAGAGCCACCACACATAGACAGATCTTGGACATGGGCTTCAAATGTCGTATTCCTCTTGTCAAGCCGCTCCTGAACAACAAACAGGCAGAAGCATCTTACCTGGGCTAAAGAAAAACAGACCTGGTCTCTTGCTCAGTGGTCCAAAGTCCTCTCTTCTGATGAGAGCAACTTTTGCATCTCATTTGGAAACCAAGGACCCAGAGTATGGAGGAAGAATGGAGAGGCACACACTGCAAGATGCTTGAAGTCCAGTGTGAAGTTTCCACAGTCTGTGTTGATTTGGGGAGCCATGTAATCTGCTGGTGTTGGGCCACTGTGCTTCATTAAGTCCAGGGTCAATGCAGCTGTCTACCAGGAGATTTTGGAGCACTTCATGCTTCCTTCCGCAGATGAGCTTTATGGGGATGCTGACTTCATTTTCCAGCAGGACTTGGCACCTGCCCACACAGCCAAAAGCACCAAAACCTGGTTCAATGACCGTGGGATTACTGTGCTTGATTGGCCAGCAAACTCGCCTGAACACCATAGAGAATCTATGGGGCATTGCCAAGAGAAAGATAGGAGACATGAGACCGAACAATGCAGAAGAGCTGAAGGCCACTATTGAAGCATCCTGGTCTTCCATAACACCTCAGCAGTGCCACAGGCTTCCATGCCATGCCACATTGAGGCAGTAATTGCTGCAAAAGAGGCCCAAACCAGGTACTGAGTACATATGCATGCTTATAGTTTTCAGAGGTCCGATATTGTTTTATGTACAATCCTTGTTTTATTGATTGCATGTAATATTCTAATTTTCTGAGATTGTGGATTTGGGGTTTTCATGAGCTGTAAGCCATAATCATCACAATTATGACTAATCATGGCTTGAACTATCTTGCTTTGCATGTAATGAGTCATCTCGTATATTAGTTTCACCTTTTAAGTCGCATTACTGAAATAAACGAACTTTTGCATGATATTCTAATTTTTCGAGTTTCACCTGTATAAGAAGAAAGAGGAGATTCAGCACAATCAGATCTGCAAGATCCTGTTATTATAACTACTCCACCTAGGATAGCTGACACTATCTTCCCTGTTATTCCTCAGGTGAAGAACATGTCATGCAATTCCATTTCTGACAAACATATTGGAGGGGGGGGGGGCTTTCTTCTCTTAAATGTGGTTTAGTGTAATCTTAAAAATATCCCAATTTGTCACTTTACAGAAAGGCGCATGTGTGGCCACTCAGATTCATCAAAACATCTGACATTGTTTTGAGCATAACCTGTGTATGTCATGCTGTTGAATGGCTATTCAACATGGCAGAATTAGATAAGATCTATTATAACACCTGTTCGATAGGATCTATTATAACACCTGTTAGGATCTAATAGGATCTATTATAACACCTGTTCGATACGAAGTAAATGCAATTGCTATTTTTCAGCTGGCTCTTGAGAAATATGAAGAAATGTTCCCAGCATTCACAGATTCAAGAGAATGTAAATTATTGAAAGTAAGTGAAACAGCATGCTTTTTTATTGTGCTGAAAACAGAATTGATGTATGATTGCTAGTCTTAATTAGAAGTATTATATTTATTAAACATTGATGAAGGGTTGTTCTGGGCCCCCTCCGTCCGGTAATGAACACAGACACAGGCTTAGCTGTTTGCCACTCTTTATTCACAGAAATTATAATCCTGTTGGCTGAAAGCCCAAACACGACTCACAGGCAAGACGTTGGCAGCAACCCAGACTCCAACAGACACGGGAACACAAGGCAGACCAGACAAGGAGCTCTCCAGATTATTACGAATGGTTGTGTCCTGCAAAAGGACTCCTCCCAAAGTCTCTTCTTATATACTCTCTTGGGAGATTCATGTATTTGAGTTTGAGGATTCAGTCAAGAACATTTTTGTAAAAAAACAAGGAAGGAGAAGCATCAAAGATACTAGGAAGGTTGGGAGGTATTACTAATAGTCAATCCATGCAGAAGATGTGCTAAATGTCCTCTTGGACTAGATAACAAATACTTAAGAGAGGCATCAAAAATATGGAAATCCTCAAATTTATGGATATAGATACGATAGAGGGTAGATAAATGATAGGTAGGTAGCTAGGTAGGTAAATATAAATAGATAAACAGATAGCTGTAGATAGATAAATAGGCAGACAGACAGCATAACATAGGGCTATATAAAGAAAGAGTTCTTTCACATACCCATCCTTCATAAAAAATGTAGTAAAAAGATCATTTTGATTAATAACCTTGTTATATTGTCTTGCTAGAAATTACTGGAAGCTCATGAAGAACAAAATTGTGATGCATACACTGAAGCAGTAAGTAGATCTAGTATTTTAATTAAACATTTGAACTGAGTTTTAGATAAGAAAAATGTTAACTTTTTATGTGCATTTCTGAACCACAACGAAGCAACTGGTGCAATCAAGCAACAGAGGCATCAGATTACAATCCAACTTGATGCACATCTAGATGGAATTCAGTGGGTCTTATTTAAATGGGTATCAGATGCACCCTCAGTAAAATTTAGTTTCCACTGAAAGCAATTGGCTTTGAAATTATAACTAACCCGCTTCACTGATTTCAAGGGAGCTAATTTGATTTGAATCTAACTCATTTGACTTGTAGAACTTGAGTGAGAGAATTATGTACAATATTTTGATGATGATATCATCATACTTTGCCTTGGTTTTTAAATGTTCACAATAAAGTACATTTAAATAAAGTAAAATAAATGGTATCAGTGCTAAAGTAGGACCGGGCATTTTGGGAGATCCATTTCCAATTGCTGCCTTATTTCATGGAAAATTCATTGTGTCGGAATACTCTGCTGTCTTTTCTCAGTGGAACATGTATACTCTCTGGTTATTAAGGGTCATCTGATTAATTTCTGGGCTATTTAGGGTTGCATGGGGTGAAGAACGTGGGATTGTGTGTGAATGATTGCCAGGAATCAAGCAACATTCATTTACAGCCTCAGAGGGAAACAGCCTTGTAAGGAGGCATGCAGTTAATCTGCAGTGGTATTTGTCAGCCTCTTGGTGGCTGAGAGGAGAAAGCTGGAAAAATAACTCTGTTCTTCCTCAGTTATCCCATTATTTTTCTTGGATGCTTTGTATTCTAGGTGGCCATAAGAACAGGTGCAACACAGTCTCACTCCTCCTCCAGTAGGAAATTATTCTTCCATGGGGGAGGCAAAAAGGAAGCTGAAAACCTGACTCACTTCCAGGTTTTTTTACCCCAGATTCTTAAAGCTGCTCAAATGAGTGGGTTGGTGGTGTTGAAAATGGTTTTGCAATATGCACAGTTATTCTTTTCTACTTCTAATTTTGGGTAACTGAATGATGGTCATATATTTATAGTTTTCCCCTTGGGCAAAGTTCTTAAAATCGCAAAAAAGAAAGAAAGAAAAGGAAATGTGAATTCTGTGCTGAATTTGGTGACTCACCTGATCCTTTACCTCTAACTAGGTTAAAGAATTTGATTCAATATCCCGCTTGGATCAATGGCTCACAACCATGTTACTCCGCATTAAAAAGTCAATTCAAGGAGAAACCGAGGGGGATTTAAAGTGAACTCTCTGTGAAGCGTGTGGCCTTGTGACTTGTCTGCTGAAATACCCTGTGTCATGGCCAAGGATCATTATGGAATATATGATCAATGCTTTCTGCTTAATTGACTGGTGTCTTGTTTAATATCCTGTTGTGGCTCATTCATTGTAACTGTGAACATGAATTTATATTGTTTTTCATTTCTGAAGGGAGAGCTTATGGATTCATCCTATGCATGTTTACTCAGAAAGGCAAGTCCCACTAAATTCATGGATTTTCCTCATAAATGAGCATAGGATTGTGTAAGTTAACTCTGAAGTAAGTTCTCATGAAGCCATATTCAAACCAGTCTGCTGATACTAAATTACTATATTCTCATGAAACGGGACTCCATGCCTCCTGCCCTAGAAATAGTGTTTTTCAACATTATTTATTACAGGATCATCACAAAAGGACACCGCTTATTGTATATTTTAAAATATGAACCAATATTACGTTGTTCACATGTGATTTGCACTACCACAGGTATAACGCAATGAGTCACAACACTGAATAGCACTGAGATGGTAACCAAAATACAAGTCATCCTTGCAGTGCAATCCCAAGCATGATTCAGTGGAACAAGATTGTGTGAAGCTTCAGTGATGTTTCATAATTAAGAATAAGACCCAAAGGGTGGCCTCAAGGGATCCATTTCTAGCCCCTTTCTCCCACTTCTGCAGATGCCTTCACTGGTGGTCACCTAACTCCTGTCCCCCAGGACATTTCCTGGCCATCAGAATTATGTGACAGAATGTGTCATTGAGGGAATCCTCAGAATGACATATTATAGTGTGGCTATGTCATCTGTCCACAGCAGCAGGGATTGTAGCCCATTCAGTGCCCTGGTCTGGAGGATGTTTCAGAGGCAATGTTTGAACAGTGATCAACTGGAGCAGAAGACCTCTGTGTTTTAAGTGTGGTGAGGTGACTGCACCAACAGGGACTCACAAAATGACTGGGCTCCAACTTGCTGCCCAATTTGTTACACTGTCTGAAGTAGACTTTCACAATGGGACTGGTGTTAGCCCTGTAAGTCCCATTTTGAGCAAAGATGCTTTGGGTTGCACTATAAAGACCAGTTTGATTTCTAGAGGGTATCTTCAAACAACGTTCAAATTATAACCTTGTGTTTATTTGATGACAAGAATGTATCAGAAAAGATTATTGCATGTTGCAGTTATCATTACTTGAGACAAGTGAGGATGGCAGAGTTCTTGAAACCAGATCAGAAGATATGATATGATCAATATGATCCACCATCTATAATAAACAAGAGAGTAGATTGGAATTTATGTGAATTAATCAATTGTAGCCCACTCTCTTTTGGAGCTGCAAAAATTTTGATCAGGGTGCATGTGAATATATGATCTGGAAACTGAAATTATATAATTCCAGTTGAATTGAAAAGAACAATGAAAAGAGCACACACACACCCCGAAATGCTCATTCCTCTCCCCTCTGTAAGATGGGATAAACCTTTAATCTATGAGAGTGTATATTTTATTTGTGATAAATGACACAAGGAATTGTTGGATCAGATACTATTTATACTGTTCATTTTCTGTCAGTATGAATCTATATGTGATTGTTTCAATAGCTGCTGGTAAAAAAAAAAACCGCCATTTTTATCTACAGAGTGTGCATGGTTAGATATGTATGTATTCAGTAGGTATGTGAAACTACATAATAGTCTGGGTCTGAAATAAGTAACAGTGAGGAAATATGGGCAACAATTTATTTGTCCAAATTGTTTTTCACATGTCTGGGCCACACAGAATGAAGTGATGGATGCTTGGTATGATAATGCTGACTACTATAGCAGATGAGAAGACCATACATGTTGACACTCCTTTCCATACAGATTCCCTCAAAGGGAAAACCAGCATAGCACAACAGACTAGAGATAATTTTTCTCTCTGCTGATCTTGGGGTTTGTTTTCTGCTTCTATAGTGTCATCTCACTCTAAAAGTTTAAAAGCATATAGGTTATTCTGTCTACCTTCTGCTTTTCTGCTTTATCAGACTTAGCTTGTCGTTTATTTTACAAAAAGTGAGTGTGTGTGTGTGAGAGAGAGAGGGGGGGGGGAGAGAGAGAGAGATTGAGATTGATTGATTCTCAGCTCTGCAGGTGACAGTCATCTGAAGAAGTCTACACTGTGGTCATATAAGGACAGAATAAGCATATCCTTGCTCTTATCATTGGCTTTCTCATGTTGTTGCTGCTCCTCAACATTGTTAAAGCTGCTCTACACTCAGCTTCAACAATATTTGTACCCGTAACTTCCATTCGCCTTATACTTTTGGCTAGGAGAGTATTTCACTACTATTTCTCGGATGGCATTGGCAGCGAAGCATAGGTGATAGAAGTAATGAAGGCAGCCAGTGAATAATAGATGTGGAAGATATGACATAGATTTATATGAGTGATGCACAAGTTTATCTTAGGGCTTAGTCCTCTGCAACCCCACTCAAATGATTTGAGTCTGGATCTAAAGAGGGTTCCAGTGGAAGATCATTAGACAAAATGTGCTCCCTAGCATTGTAGTAGTAGAGGGAAGATTGACCTATAGATATTTTTTTAGTTTTATATGTATTATTTAATTAAGCTATAACAGAATAACAGAATTTGAAGGGACTTTGGAGGTCTTCTAGTTCAGCCCCCTCCTTAAGCAGGAAATCCTATACTATTTCAGACAAATTGTTCTCCAATCTCTTCTTAGAAACCTCGTGTTGGAACATCCATAACACAGCAGTCTTCTCAGGCATGAAGGATCCCAGAGCTATAGAAGGGGCTGAAGTTTGCTTCCCAAGGTCAGAAGAACAACGCTGGTCTTGGAAACCAAATGCAGTATTAGGCTCTTCTCCCTTCTCTCCTTATCACTATCACTATTGGTGGTTTCCAGTGTTGGAAATCCCTTATGTTGGAAAGGTCTAAAACAGGAGTGTCCAACTCAAGGCTTGGGGGCTTGTGGGGTACTTCTATCTGGCCCATAGGGTCACCCTGGAAACAGCAAAGGACTGGTCGCTAGTGCTTCTGCCAGCGAAAATGGGCTCCCGAGCTCCTGTTTTCAGCTGCCCCGATCTTCTGCAACCCTTTGCCAATAAAAATGGAGCTTGGGAGGCATTCTGAGCTCCATTTTCACTGGCAGAGGGTTGCAGGTCGTGGAAGCCAAAAACAGAGCTCGGGAGCCCGTTTTCACTGGCAGAGTGCTCGGGCCACCACAGGGGCCAACAGGAGTGATGTTGAGCCCCCCCCCAGGTCAAACACTGCGGCCCTCAATGAAATAAGTTTGACACCCCTGATCTAAAAGCATTGTGCAATCAGAGTTGGGCTGGGGGGGGGGGGAGGCAGGGGAAGAACCATCCAGGAATGAGTTTAAGAGAGAAATGCATCTCCCATTTATTTCTATCTTGGTGGAACTACATCATTGGGCAATTTTGGACTCTCCCAGTCTTAACACAAAATTACATTTTATGTCATTTCATAAAATGAAAACATTTACTCGAGAGGAAAACAGCCTCTTTGAGCTCTTCAGGGAATTTTTTTAAAAAAATAAATAGATCATTTCCTAAGCTCAATCTGGGCACTAAATCAAGTTTGGATTACTCTCCAGTGTACCGAACAGAATTTCCTCCACTGTGCAGTGTGAACTCCCTCCCTCTCCCAGAATGTTATGCCAATGCAACTCACTTTGCGGTGCCACTCACTTGTTCTGAGTGTTTGTGTATATGTGGCTGAGTTGCTTGGGCTTACTCCTCCCAATCAACAAATGCCATTTCTTTAAGCTAAAGACAGTTGTTTGATGCATGCGTATGTTTGGTGTGCCAGGATGAAG